>NW_021620607.1:417634-575733 GCF_004785775.1 Grammomys surdaster | reverse complement strand
TATGTGTGTGTGTGTGTGTGTGTGTGTGTGTGTGTGTGTGTGTGTACATTTTGAAGATCAAGATATTTTTGATCATGTGCACCTCATAAAATGTGTAGTTTAAAAAGCCATTTGTAATGTGAAATTAAATTGAATATATTCTTGTACATTAACAAATCAACAAATCAGGTAGCTGCTGAGGGAGTGCTGAGAAAAATCTGTCTTTATTGAAGATGTTGTCACTGGTAGGCTGCCCTGCTACAGTGGTTGGCCTGATAGCCAAGTGCACACACCGGCAGCAGTGCATTGACTTAGTGTGTCATCACCAAAAAGGGAGGGCATCAAGTTGAGGGAGGTGATGTTGGTGCATATGTTGGAGGAAAAAGTGATGATTCAGATATATGATTATATTTCACTGAATAAATTTACATTTTTTAAAGAATGAGGAGAATACTAGACTGATCTGGCAATTCTAGCTGTTTGATTCATCTTATGTTGAGTTACATCTTAAACATGATAAGCCAATACAATGCAGCTGTTTGTTTTTCTTCCAAGCAGGCTGTTCTTCTTTCCCCGTATGTCTAAGACATGATTTGTCTATTCTTCTGGTATTCAGTTTCTGCTTTCTCAATCTCTCTGATCATCATGGTGATGAGTCATGATGTTTATTATCTTGTCTCCATAATCTTGGTGATTAGAAAGGCTATAGACACACTATAAGGGTAAGTAATTCACAAGAGGATTTTACTGAAATTTTGTCCAGCCGTCTACAGAGACAGCTGTTTACTAGATGAAGAGTCTAAGCCACAGAAGAGAATCTGTAATCCTGATTGTGTATGTATTACAATTCTGTTGATAATTTTTTTCTTCTTTCTGGGACATGTATATTTAGACCATTACATTACAGAGGAAAGAAGGAAGGCTTCTTACCTAACAATCATTTTACAAATAACAACCCATGACTTATTAGCCTCAGGTGTTTTTCTGTTGTTGATTTTAGTGAACCAATAAAGCTAGGATACATTCCAGAATATCCATATTTGGTGACAAACAGGTATATTTCAAAAGTGACATTCTACACATTTCAAAGAATAAAATTCTGATTTTCTAGTTGGCCATTTTTTTTCACTGTACTATTTCTTCCTATAAATCTACAGTAACCAAGAATCAAGTGTCAACAGCATGCCTGCATATCATTATCTGAGTTGGAGCCCTAAGGGGCATGGTAAAACTTCAGCAATCTCCATAGCTCACTGAGCAATTCGCTAACATGAAGAGAAGTCACATTTCTGGTCCAGGCCTCATTAGGATGCTGACATCCACTCTGGCACCTTTGGTGACAAAGAAGGGGAATAATTAGCAGTGGGAGATCTCACCAAGTTTCACACATTAGGCAAACCCACAAGATCAAAAGCTATTTCACATAGTCACACAATTAAATTTGCTGTGAAGGGAAAAATGAGGCTTTATGAATGTAATGTTCTCCTTTTGATATTTGCTTAAAATATGTAAGAAAGGCTACAGGGTCAGTTTTTAAATATGATTTTTATCAAGAATTTTTCAGAAAATACAAAAATCTTTTAATGAAGCAAAAATCCAAAATCTCCTATTATACAGGCAAGGATGTGTCCATCTGTTCAACTGGGGATCGAACCTTGTGTTGGCATTTTATTTTGTTAAACTTAAAAAAGATTAAATTCCAAATTAATTAATAAAGGGACTTTGCCAAATTCCATATTACATCCTTAAGCAAATTCAGTAAAAACCTTAAAATGATATTTATACCATTTTCCAAGAAAATCTTCATTTCTTATGGGTTTGAATTATATAAAAATGATAAAATGTTTAGGAAAGAATATAGTTGTCTACATTTGTCTAAAATATAAAATATAAACTAAAAACATAGACATCCATGCACAAACAAGACAAATTTTCAAGATAGAATTTCATTTGAAATAGCTCACCCAAACACTAGGGTTAGTATAGATTATGATTTCATAATTCATGTCCATTTGAAAATTTCCTACTCTACCTTGAATGGACATGGCAGTCTTGATCATGAGGACCTTGATGCTGAGTTTGCATATTGATTTGAATAGCATAGTAGCCTACAGACAAGCTTCCCATAAAGAGATGAATGACTAGAATATCCATGTTTTGGGATGATTACAGAGATGACAGCTGCTTATAGGTTCTCAAATTACTCACAGAAAGAAGCAGTCTTTAAAAAAAAAACCTGACTAATTAACGATATGCTTATATGATGATATTTCCAAATTCAAAAGATTACAAAATCGTTAAATATAAATTTTATCAGTGTCAACACACAGAGTCACAAAATATGGTCAAAGACCAATTCTGTAATTCTACTTTTTTAAGCTTAAAAATGTAAGAATCAAATAGCTTATGATAGTAAACATTCTAACTGTGTTGTAAAATATACAGCTTAATGAAGTTTCTAATTAACATGCTATTATAATAGTTGAATGGGATAATCCATTTAAATATTTTGTACCTCATTTTGTAAGCAATAAATTCTCAATGTGTGTTAGATAATAATTTGTGTATTGCACAAACATAATCAACCATAAAAAGCTTGCCTCCAGATACTGAGCTGGGGTCAGATAAGCATGTACATTTTATTTATTCATATACATGTTTACTTGGCTTATGTGGCACAGAAGTCTCCATTTTTTATCTGACTGTCAAATCTTAAAGAATTGACAGTATATAGATTTTCCTTCCAAATTTTTATAAAGTGTGTTATTACACAAACTAAATGAGATTAACTACCTTTTCAAACTTAACATTAATTTGTACTAAAAACACAAGGAGCCGTTTCTTATGGCTACTCTGATATATACAGGATATCAGTACATGTGGTCATTACTGTGGCACAGAACACCAAAATCATTTCTTCTTACCTAACTTTAAGTCAGTGCTGATTATTTCCTAAATTTCTCATTCTTCTTCCACTAATCTTGGTTTCTGAAAACCATTTTATTTTTACTATCAACCTCTATGAAACAATTGTGCTTACTTTACCCATATGAATGAAAATATATGGTATTGTCTTTCTATTCATATTTTATTACACTTACATACTGACTCACAATTCCACTCAGATAGTAGAAAATGACAGGAAGTCATTTTTTGTTTTTTTTTATGCAGTTAAACATGATTTCATTGTGTATACGTATCATGTTTTTGTTTATTGGTTTATTAGCTCTGGACCAACCTGTGGGTCCTGCAAGGAGTGACATAGTAAATAAACTCTTTGAAAATATATCCAGGGATGGGATCTGAGTCATTTGGCTACCTTTGTTTTAGTATTTTGAGGAATATTCAGACTGTTTCTTACACTGACTGTACTAATTCTTACTCTTAGGCTCTTGAGATGGCATAGCACATAACTGTGCTTGCTGCTAAGCCTGAGAGTGTATGACCTCTGCAACTCATCAACTCTCTGAAGGAGAGAAGTGATGTCTGCAAATTATGTATTGACTAGGGTAATCTCCTACACACATATGCATGTGCGTGTGTGCACACACACACTCACATCAATAACTGTAATAATTCTCATTCCCATAAACAGTATATTTATCACATTTTTTCTTTCTCTACACCCCCACCACAAGAAACGATAAATATATAGCAGGTGTTCAATGAATAATATACTTTTATTTTGATAGTAACTATTCTAACAGGAGTGACGGTTTTGGTTCACATTTTGATGGATAATTTGATATGCTCTTATTATTCTTGAATCGTCAGGTTTTGCAGACGAAAACAAACAAACCATATGGTAGTACTTGCTTCCTGAAGGAAAAGAATATTTTTGTAAAATTTTGTAACTAAAATATAATAGCTTCTCCTTTGTAGGCTCATAAATATGTCACAACTTGATTAGTTATACATAATTTTGTTTCTTTCTTTATATGTATATATGTATCTCATCAGGTGAATATGCATGTTTGTACATGTGTGCACATGTATGTTCATGTGTCTAAAGGCCTCATGTGAACACCAGGTATCTTCTTCCGTTGTTTTCTATTTTGTAGATTCAGCAGTCTGTATTGCTGAGCCCAAAGCTTAATTGTCTTATTGCTTTAGTTGCAATTCACTGTGTCTGCCACCAAGCTAACTAGGCATTAATGTTTGTTCTCTGGAAATACATTTTGGGCCTCACACTTGTGCTGCAAAGGTGTTATCCACTGAGTTCTCTCTTTAGCCCCTGATTATATTTCTTTAAATAATTAAGAAGCTAATGAGAGAGCATCTGTGCAACAATGAAATATAAATTCTTCTAAATGAGTTAAACAACACATTAAGTTCCATCAATATCATAGGATAATCAGTTATGAAGAGCATTATGTTCATTCAGCAAGGTCAAATAACGATTTTCCATGAATATCTTCCATCATCACTACGAACTGCAAGTACAACTTATTGTTTACATCATGGATCATAATTGCTTCCACAAAGAATCAATTGAGGAACTGAGACATTGATGAATTTAAATTGACAAGGAAATAGTAACCTTTAATACATTTGATTTTCTAGATATTTTGTGATAAAACTGAACGTACCTTTTCAAACACCCCATTTTTATTGTGTTTTTCCTAATATTGTGCTAGCCAGAGTTTTGAAGTCATATTGTGCTTTCCTCTGCTGTGGCTTCATTCCCAACTTATTCAGCAGATAATCATCAGTTATCTGCTTAAAACAAAGCAAAGAAACACACACACACACACACACTCACACAAAATTAATCATTATATATCATTGAAGATTTAATATTTGAAAGTATACAAAAATTACTAAGAATCATCTATTGAACATGTACAGAGGAAAAATTTTGGCACCATGGGAAATATAAACTGTGAACTGAAAATTATGATTTACTCTCAGTAGCTAACAATTCCCTATGAGAAATAAACAATGAATAGATGGAGGTTAGGTATACATTATAGGAAATAAGAGTAGGGTATAAAAACCAGAGAATGAGGAAACATGGGTTAGTTCTGGAAGATCAAGTAATATGAAATGGATTTATCATTGACTGTGGTGATTAAAGAGGGTTGTTCAAACAGGTATATTCTAGTTGAAATTCACATGATAAATGACAAGTTTGTGAATAAGAGGCAGAGAGGGTGTATGTCAGAAAGAGTTCACACCTACTACTGTTTTTTTCCCCCAGAAAACTGAAGAGAGAACAGAAGTATAGAAGGAAAAGATTGTCTGTGTTTTTTGTGTGCATATTTCTATGATTCTAGTTCAACTCAGTTGCCTTAGTGAAAACTTCCATACTATAACAGGCTATGATGGAGGGAAAGCTGGGGAATACAGAGGTGAAAGGCTAAGTAGTTAGGATCCATTTGAATGAAGAATGAATTTTCATATTATATTGGTGCCACATGAGATGGGATGTTGTTATAAAGCTCATTACAATGTTACCAATAAGCTGATAATGTGCTGGTAAATGTGATAATTTGACCTACATTTAATTGTAGGTGATAAATCTTAAGCAGGTGATAATTTTACTCACTGATATCAATACTTGAATTTAACATGAACTATAATCAGGTATATCATCATCTGTATCATTCAGTTTTGACACCTTGAGAAGTAGCAGATCTTTCCTACTATAAATCAGGCACAAAGTACATTGTGTGAGAGGTAGACACACATTTAATGATGTAAAGTCCATTCTTTTCACCAGTTTAAAGAAATTAAAATGAGAAATCAGAATAAAAATGGTATTTTATTTTCCTTAGTAGAAGAAAATTTCAAAGCCATAAGAAAATCAGTCTTGTCTAAAGAAGTATAATATATATCGACCCTGACAGCAACATATAGGTATGTAATTAGAATATAGTCAGAAGGGAAATCATGCATAGATTGTCAGAGGAGTTATTAGACATCATTTGTTTGATGAATGGAAAGTATCAAAAGGAGCCTATAACTTTATTGAAAAAAATTGGAAATGATATAATTTTTTTCTGTAGGTTATCTATTGTATATTTAATATAGTCAGGTGACCTTTAAAACCGAGTTGCAGAAAACACTGTTCATTACTTACATATCACACAGTAAAGCCCTCAAGGATAGTACGGTCAAATAGTAGGAGGAAGTTTACTTGGCTTGTGCAATCCAGAATAACAGGGAATGTTCCGTGGCAGTTCATAGCTGTTATTTCTAGGTTCCCCCAATAAAAGATCGCAAATGCTAGGCTTAATAGGGAAACTCATTAGTTACATTTGTGTGACTAAGACTTAGCACTAAAGTAAGAGGCGGAAGTGTTTCAGTGTAGTCTTTAGGCAGAGAAGTTAGGAACACAGGTGGCACACCAATGCATACTATCCAACGGTGTCAAATAACCTACATCAGGCCAAGATTGATTCAAATCCAGGACAGAGAATGAAAAACAGGTTTCAATGAAGCTTAGCACTAAGACTGTTTTATACTATTACAGATATCTCACAGGTGAAAATATACTTTAAATTAAAAGGCATACAAAAGAGTAATAACATCATTTGGGTCTCTGGAATTTGCTAGAGCAGTCTTCACTTCTTTGATCCTAAGTTCTTGAATTTTTTTCCGTGTAAGAAAACTAAGACAACTTTTCGTTGGCGATCATTTTAAAAAGGTAAAGTGTCACTGATTCTACTCTGTAGCCTCACAATGATATCTAAGTTGGTTTAGGTGTGATTAGAGGATTAAAAAGAAAAAGAAAAGGAAAAGAAGCAACAACAACTAAATAAGAAAAGCATGAGCAAACAAAAACCTTCGTGTAAGGCTAGTAAGTACTATTTGATTCACAGCATGTGCCTGTGCGTGTACGTGTGTGTGTACATACATACTGGGTTACAGGATGGCAATATTCAGTCTGAAGGCAGTAGATGCAGAAGCACCTGCTATCTGGTGTTTTGGGTTTCATTTTGGATCATGTGTAGAGAGATTTCTGGAAAGTGCAGTTCAGAGTCTTTCACTGAAAGTTTATAATATTCCCAGGATTGCCGGCGCAACAACATTTCCAGTTGCCAACTGAATCTCTTGCGGTCTTTTACTCTGCTCTGCTCTTTGCTTTGCCTGACTTGTTCTGACACTCACACTTTTCCTTACTTTTTAGGTTTTGATACACAAGAAAGATCTTAAAAAGAAATTTTGAACCACCTATAACTTCAACTTCTGGCCTCAGTGGGCAACTGCACTTCTGTTTTCATATTTGCAAGCAGACATACAAATATAATTACAGATAATTATTAAAAAATATTCAAGAATGAATATAGAAAATAGAACATATTTTTATATTCACACTGATTTAAAAGAAATTCTCATAATCTAAATATGTGCATTTGTGTCACATTTCTGATACAAAATGGTTAACCCCTTAAAAGACACTTGATAAATAAGCATTCTTAACTTTAAATTTGTGAACTTAAAGTTTCAAAATAGTGCAGCAGTTAAGACCTCATATACTTCTTGAACAAGACTCAAGCTTGCTTCCTGGTACTCGAGCTGGGAAGGTCACAACTACCAATAACCTCAATGTCAAGATCAGACATCTTATTCTTGTCTCAGTAAGTAAAAGTACACAGGAGTCTATATCCACACTCAGATATACACATGTGGTTTAGGATAAATCTTTTTTTAAAACTCCAAATGACTGTGGAATACTAACAAGAGTTTTGTGAACATACAGTATGAAGATGCTAAAGTTTTTCTTTTCATCTTTTAATGTCTTAACAGAGTAAATAAATTCAGTTACTTAAGATGCAAGTGCTGTAGCATCCTTTAATTCCTGGACTAAATTATAATATGTACTTGTATTTATTAATTTAATATTCTGTAACACAAGCATACCTACCAATATGCATATCTAATTTATATTTTCATGTTAGCATTTGTGTACTAGTATGTATTTTAATTATAATGATGAAATTTTTTTGTTGTTTGATGTTCCAACACATTAATTAAAAATTTTAGTTAGAATATGGCCTGGTTTCATATTATATTTTGGCAGTAACTTACCTTTGTAGTTATTTAAATATATATATATATTCATGTTGATAAATTTAATGTGCAGATATATGCATATTGATAAATAGCTTAAACTTCACGTAATTCATTTACTTGAATCTTTGTTGAAAAAATATTCATACCAAGTTACCTATTTATACCAATTACTTATTTAGAAAGTCACACTTAGAGTTTTATGATAGAATATTTTATCACATTATTTAGACCCATGGACATACAGAGCTCTGCATAACTTTCCTATTTACTTAGAAGGCATATTTATCATTTGTTTACCTTAATTCATTTATTTGTACAAGAAAAATGTATACTGTTTTTCAAACAAAAACTCACATAGTTTTTAGTTCAGTTAATATTAAACCATAACAGCATAAGTAGTGACTAGAACTTCTAGAGAAACAGTGCAGTCACTCCACTAGAACCTCATGGAGGATTCACAGTACACTTCAAACTTAGAAGGATCAAAAATTCAGCATTTTGAGTGGGCAGCAATTTGAAAGAATGGAAATATCATAACCAATATATAAAGTTTATTATCTTCTTTTTATCCCTTCAGCCATGACAGGTGTTCTTAGTAATAGATTTCACTACATATTTTTGGTATTTCTTCAGATCAGTATTAGCAGAAGCAATGAAAGTTATTTTCCTCCTCCCCCAAATAAAAGTCAAGGAGCTACTTTTCATTATTCTACTTAGTAGTGATTATTCCTTACATCTTGAACAACTCAATCACAGTTTCATCACCTTGAAAAGAGATTGGCAAGACTTCTCATTAGCATTTGGTGTGGATCGTGCAACTGTAGAAGGCAAAGCAACACAATAGACATGAGCAATGTCCAGATGTAGTCACCATGTCTAAAATTTGTACGGTCTCAATTAAAACCCCATATTTTGCATTGCCACCAGAAAAACGTTAGATTTCAACAAGGTTTTTTTTTTATTTATTTATTTAATGATAAGTAAAGGAAAGGAAAGATATTCTAAAACATAAATACACTAGAAAGAATAGAAGAAGATCAAGGTTTCCTCAAAGTTAAATCCCAAGTCAAAGAATGATAAGACTAAACAAATACAGTGAGATTAAATCCTTTTGTCAAAGCTATGACATAACTCTAGCCCCAAATGTGATGGTATTTTATCTAATGACTTCGCCTTAGTGTTGCTTATAATTCCCTATCGCATGATATTTTTCCTAGTTCTCTATAACAATTGTATCTAAATATCTGCAGACATTATCATGTTTCCTGGCATTTTAATATGAATTTCCTTAAGATTTTCTTATCCTGGTGCAATCTTTCTAAAACTTCTGCTTAAACTACATGCCTTTCTAAAAACAACTCTAATATTTAGGTTAGTGTAACATGTACCTTCTATGTGACTTAACCTGAACTACTACTCATAACAAAATTCCAAACAAAATAAACTCACTAAAATAATGGAGATTTAAAATACTTATTTTCACTCTGTTAATTTATCATATGAAATAAAAGTAAGTCCTAGGTAGAAAGTGGTAATTTTAGAAAATACCTCTGTGTTACAATAAACTTAATTATATAGTATGCCATAAAATGACAGTAATATTGGAGAGGAAAAGTAGCAATTTCAGATATGCAATAACTTTTTTTTACAAGGATAGAAATTATATCAAGTACATATAGTTATTCAATATAATACTGTTTTCCTGTAAAAGTCAGTGGGATTCACAGTCAAGGGGAGAGAAAGATTTAACTAAGCTTACATCAACGCAGTACATAAAAGGTTGTCTGAGAAACTGATTTCATATAAGAGAATTCATTTGTTAATACTTAATGAGTAGCTAATGTACAGATTCACATTGAGCCTTTACTGTGTATGTACACATGCAACATATACCTTCAGTCAAAACTGTGACTGATGGATAGGTTCTTGGTTTGTAAATGGGCTTAGAAATGTTCTTACCATACCTGGACTCTGTGCCCGCCACAATGGATGGCTTCATAAAGACAGTAAGACACAGTGAATTTAGTAGAATTAAGTGTGTTCACTCTGAAACAGCTTGTAACATTTCCTTTAAAAGTTTTGAGGATTACCATTGACTTTTAGAGTTTTAATTAAAAAAAATTACTTGTGACTTCCTGCCTTCTGCAGTTATTTTCTTTAAGTTAAGGGAGCTAACAGTCTACCTTTCTTGGTAGAATTCTTTGCTCATTTTATGATCAGTGCTCCAGTTTTGGCTCTTTATGTAGGCCATATAATTGTTTCTCAAGGCTCAAAATGTTATTTTTTTTCTCTACAAACTTTAGGTAGAGTCATGGAAAGGTTATTTTCTATGTTGAATAAGGGGATTTTCTAATAATAATTTTTTTCATCAGTAAAATTGGTGTACTGACGACCACACTTCCCTGAATGCTAAGCTATATAGAATGTAAATTTTTATTAAATTCCTAAGCATACCCCAGAGAGATAACATATTTATAGCTATTGTTTATTCTGTTGTCATATATATCATGCAGTGTACATTAGACTGAAATTTTAATTTCAGTTCTAATTTCCTAATGAACTTCATCAAGTGAAACCCTTGAGAGCACGTATTATCACCTAACTTGATCATCCATAGTCTCCAGATTCTCTTAAAAGGATATATAAAGAGATGTAGTCATCGAAGAAACTCAGGTCATATAACAATCAGGAAGAAACAAAGTCTTAGCTACTTGGAAACCAGATGAAGGAGGATAGTGTAAGCTCAGGGATGTAAGTGTAGCGAGAATCACATAATGGGACCCCATGTCAAGTCATAGGAAACATAGGGAGCTGGAGGGAGAGGGGAAGGGAATGGGAATGGAGAGAATCAAATGTAGGAGAGACAGGAGAGCAGCCCAATGGACCAGGAGAATAAATGGAAATCTACAGATACCTGGGGTTAGGTGAAGGGGAGAATCTTTAAGACATTTCAGAGACCTGGGATATGGAAGGTTCACAGGAGTCAATGCAGGTGACCATAGCTGAGATGCCTAACAATAAAAATAATGAACCTGAAGAGGCCACCTCCTGTACCCAGGCAGTACCCCAGTGGAAGGATAGATACATCAACCCACCCACAAAAGTATCAACTGAAAGTTTGTCCTGTCTAAAAGAAAGGCAGAGATAGAGCAATGACCAAAGAAAAGGCCAACTAATAACTGACCCAGCTCAAACCCATCCCATGGCCAAACACCAACTCCTGATATTATTAACGATAGTCTATTATACTTGTAGACAGGAGCCTAGAATAACTGTCCTCTGAGAAATTCTACCCAGCAGCCACTGAAAAAGATTAGACAGAGGTTGGGGACACTTAGGGAAGAGGTGGGAAAAGAATTAAAGGGCCAGAAGTAGATGGAAATCTCACAGGAAGGCCAACAGATTCAACAAACCTGGACACTTGGGAGCTCTTGGAATCTGAGCCTCCAGTCAAAGAACATATATGGGCTGAACCTAGAATTCCCCACTCCCTGGCACAAATGTAGCAGACAGGCACCTCAGTCTTCATAGATGCCCTGTCTAGCCTCAGTGTGAAAGGATGTGACTAATTTGACAGAGACGTGACATTTCATGGAGGGCAGATACCTTGGGGCGACCCACCCTTTCAGAGGAGAAAGGGAGGTGGTAGGGGGGAGAAATTCTGTGAGGGAGAGACCAGGAGGGAGAGCAGCATTTGGGATGTAAACAAATTAATTAACTAATTAGTTAATTTATCAATTAAAATAAAATTAAAAGCAATAAACTAAGAGATAATTAGTGTAATAGTTCAGTATACAATAATTCAATTTACCAAGGAAAGATTTTGCTCAGCTGAAGACGAAATTAAGTGTGTAATAGGCTAAAGGTTTTGGAGGGAAGGGGTTGTAGGAAAGGAAAGAGTTGACTGGGCAGCTAAGAATAGTGTTTGCTTTCACTGAGAACCTGTGTTCAATTCCTATAACCATAGTCTCGTACATTCTGGGGGGTTCCCCCAACCTCCTACCTCCCGAGGTTGCCTGATTCTATTCTATCTGCTGGCCCTCAGGACTTCAGTCCTTTTTCCTCACCCAATACCAGATCAAGTTCTCCTCTCCTCACATGTGGGGCAGTGGGCCGTAAGAGGCAGCTGTGCATCTGGTCGAGCACAGGCCTTGAATCCCAGACCCTAATGGGACCATAGATGTTCAGCTTTGCTCCTGGGCCCCCGGTTCCTTTCACTTAGCTTCAGCTCTCAAGAACAGTGCTTCAGGCTCTCCCACATGTAGATGAGGTATCTCCAAGTTCTCAGACGAAGGCAAAAGGGTTATCTGCTGCCAGACCCTATCCCACCCCAAAACTGTATATAAGAGCCCTATTCAGGAAGAAGTAAAGGTATGTGAGAATTATCCTATTGTCCGAGAGTTTCTGTATCAAGACCTGTAACATTTGGGAAGAGATCTTCTCTCCCAAAGTGCCTTCAGGACCCTCCCATCCTTGCTAGCTAGCCGGTTTCTCACTGGCCCTGCCCAGACCGGCTCAGCACAGGGAGACAGGTGCAGCACCTGGGAGTAACTGGGTGGCAACAGCAGAGATGCAGGCAGAGGTGGCAGCGGAGATGATTCCCCCTCCCTGTTCGAGCTCTATCCTCTTGGCCAGGAGCCCCGCACGCAGCCGGGCTGGAGATCTTTGTGGGAAGCCTTCTGGAACAAGGACCCCCACCCACATACCCCCAACTCTCTTCCACTTTCCCTCCCAGGCCCCTCCCTCTATCCTCACTTGTGATTGCTTTCTTCTCCCTCCCCAGTGGGTCTGAGGAGTACTCATTTGGGCCCTTCAGCTTGTTGACCTTTTTGAGTTTTGTGGATTATATCTTGGGTATTCTGTCTTTTTTTTTTTTTTTTTTGGCTAACATCCACTTATTAGTGAGTACATATCAAGCATGTCCTTTCTGGTCTGAGGTACCTCACTCAGAATATTTTCTAGTTCCATCCATTTGCCTGCAAAACTTAGGATGGCCTTGTTTTTAATAGGTGAGTAGTATTCCCTTGTGTAAATAAACCACATTTTTTGTATTCATTCTTCTGTCGTGGGACATCTGAGTTATTTCCAGCTTCTGGCTATCACAAATAAGTCTTCTATGAACATAATGGAACATGTGCCCCTGTGGCATGGTGGAGCATCTTTTGGGTATATTCCTGAGAGTGATATTTCTGGATCTTCAGGTAGATCGATTTTCAATTTTCTGAGGAGCCTCCAGATTGATTTCCAGAGTGGTTGTACCAGTTTGCAATTTCACCAGCAATGGAAGAGTGTTCCTCTTTCTCTACATCCTTGCCAGCATGTGTTGTCACCTGAAGTTTTGATCTTAGCCATTCTGATTGATGTAAGGTGGAATCTCAGGGTCGTTTTGATTTGTATTTCTCTGAACACTAAGGACAAAAGATTTCTTTAGGTGCTTCTCAGCCATTTGAAATTCTCCTGTTGTGACTTCTTGGTTTAGCTCCATACGCCATTTTTTGATTGGGATGTTTGGTTTTTTGGTGGTTAGCTTCTTGAGTTCTTTATATATTTTGGATATTAGCCCTCTGTCAGATTTAGAGTTAATGAAGATTTCTTTCTCAATCTGTAGGTTGCCAATTTTTCTTATTGACTATGTCCTTTCCCAGAAATAAAACCACAGACTTATGGACACTTATGATCTTTGACAGAGATACCAAAAATATTCAATCTCAAAAGGACAGTATTTTCAATAAATGGTGCTGGTCTAACTGGCTGTCTGTATGTAGAAAAATAAAAATACACTTATATTTGTCACCTTGCATAAAGCTCAAATCCAAGTGAATCAAGAACATCAACATAAAACCAGATACATTAAATCTAATAGAAGAGAAAATGGAAAAGAGCCTTGAACTCATTGGCACAGGAGGAAATTTCCTAAACAGAACTCCAATGGGTCATGTTCTAAGATCAAGTATTGATAAATGGGACATCATGAAACTGGAATTCATTGTTTTTAATAGCTAAGTAATATTCAGTTGTGAAAATGTACCCCATTTTTTTATTTTATCAATTAATTTGCTGAAGGACATCTGGGTTCTTTCCAGCTTCTGGTTATTGTAAATAAGCCTGTTTAAGAACAATAACTCTAATTATATTGATTTGTCCCTTGCGGGTTTTCCCTATGACAATAGCATCATAGCAAACTGTAACACATTTAACCATTTCAAAAATAGGTTTGTTTTCTTTTGTAGATTATGTATAATTTTAACTATTTAACCATTCATTCATTGACCAAATACCTCAGATATGGCTATGCTCACAGAGGAAAGAAAGCATTTCAAATATTAGAGGTTAGCTCAAGAAGGACTTGAAAAGTAGGCTGTTTGCATACATTTGACAATATATGGCACTCCTTTTCAGGTACACTGCATGCTTAAAGCAACTCTGCAAAGAAGGGTAGTATGGTCTACCTTATACAAATGTGAGAATTACAAAACCAAGGATAAAGTCTACATTTCATAATACAAAATTGATAGAGTCAATATTAAGGATATAAATGTAACTCTGTTAACTCTGAAGCCACTGAGATCAGTTCTTACATGTTCACTTCCAATTTTACCAGCTACCCATGAACATAGCCCCTGCTAACCATACCAGCAAGACTTAATAACAAAGTAAATGAAGATAAAACCTCAGGCATAGTATTTGTGACATTAGTTTATACTTTATTTTAAATTGGAAATCCTAGTTTTCACACATATGAGATATAAACAGATAAGGAAGTCAGAGATACCATAATTCTGTGTTCTAAAGCATTTGTATTCAGATTGAAGGCAAGTATTTATTATTAGCTGTGTGAGTTGAGGGGGAAAACATGTTGCAACTTCATTATTTTTCTCCATATCCAACCACTGTTCCTGTTCAGGTAGAGTAGCACAGATGGTGTTGTGGTAAAGACACATAACACTGTCAGGAGCTCCAACATATGGCACAAGTCTGGTACTCTGGATTCGTAGACAATTCAAGGTTAATGTGGAAACTTGTTGCTTTTCAGTCATTCAATTAACTTCTCTACATACTTTATATTAAAATATTAAGATATTTTTGAGTTTTTTTACCATGACTGTTTTCCCTTTTCCCAATAACTTTGATCTAGTAGATTTAGTGTTACTCTGAAGTGCTTTAGTGTGTTGTTTTCATAAGTGTAGACTTTTGCAAGTGTAGTCTCAAAAGTGTATTCAATTATGAACTGAATTAACTGTATTAGAGAAATTGGAAACAGAAAGTATCAAAAATACTCTTACAAAGTCAGAACTATGCTACTCATTTTCATATATAGAGTCTTACATATATATACACTAATTATTTAAAGTAGAAATATGAATATAATTATTTTATTCTTGAATTATATGTTTTACACATATATGTACATACATATATATTCAATATATATATATATATATATATATATATATATATAAAACTTTTGTGGTATCTATAAATTACAAATTTTCTTAGCAATATAATATGTTCAAAAATAACAATAGGAGAGAAAATTCCAATTAAATCAATAAAGTCAGTATCAGGAAATATCTGATCTACAATGAAGCAGGCAGAAATGATCAGAACTAAAATCAAATATTCTCAATTCCCTCCATTGCAATTCAAGATTTTAGACATATTCTCTCTGCCTTTATCATCATCAAGATGTCTCTTCCCCAGTTATAGAAATGGAGAGTCATGGGGCATCTGTAAGCCTCAAAACCAATTTGAGAAATTTAGAATATGAATCAAAACGTGAAATGCATTTATTTAACATACTGTCTAGGGACTATTGATAGGTGTATTTTGCATAAAAATCCAATGACTTACATCTTTTAGAAGTATAAATTAGTAAGAAGAGTGTATCTGATATTTCAAAAGAGTATCCTTTAGATATAAGATCATGTTGATTGTCTTCAATGAAGTATCAGTAGACTACAAAAATGTTGAATTATGAAGATAAATGTTTATAAACAACACAGTACCTTTCAGAGAGCATAAAAGAACTTTAAAAATTTCATCATAATATGATAGGACACTGAACAGACATACTTTCTCAAATTCAATTACTGGAAGAAAATTAATAAACTCAGCTATAATTTGTGGAGAAAGAGGGATATTTAAATGAGAATGTAGTGAATAGGAAGTTTGCAATGGCAAAGCAGTCTCCAGAGATACTCCAAATGAATGAATGATGAAACAAATTTAATAATCTGAAGTTGAGAAGTTTCCATCAGTGTACCAAGCAAACTTTATGGAAGAACCAGTATTTTACAAAACTAATTATTATTATAGGACATAAAGTGAAGGTCAACAATATCAATACTGTCAAAAACCTGCCATCAACCAAAGAGAGAAAGTGGGCTGGACCTATACTCCCTGCACATATGTAACAGATGTGCAGCTTGGTCTTCATGCAAGTTCCTCAACAACTAGAACAGAGATTGTCTTTAAATCTGTTGCCTAGCTACCTGCAGATCCCATTCCCCTAACTGGGGTGACTTGTGTGACCTTAGTGGGAAAGGATGTGCCTAGTACTGTGGTGAGTTGATGTCCAGGAGCACGCAGGGGAGGGGCAGTTGGAGGGTATAGTGTATGGGGGTGTGAAGAAAGGAACTGGAGGAAAATCTGTGTGAGGTTGGTACTGGGGAAGAGGGAGGGCTGATACTTGGATGTAAAGTAAAATAAATCAATTAAAATATTGTGGGATATCAAAACTATTTTAATGTATTTTTTAATTACTAAAATGGAGTGCTAACTTGCTCTCACTCCTGAGATCTCTTAGACACTGAGCTACCAGCCTGGCAGCACACACTATCTTGTCTGAGCACCCCCACCCCCACAAAACATATACAGCAGAGGACTTCCTGCTCTGGCTTCACTGAGAAGACATACCTAACCCTGGAAAGACTTGAGGCCCCAGGGAGTGGTAGGGCTGGAGGGAGTGGGAGCATCCAGTTGGAGACTGGGGTTGGGGAGGAGGAATGGGATGTGGAACTGTGGGAGGGCAGCCTGGGAGAGGGGTAACAACTAGATTGTAAAAAAATAAACGTAATAAAAAATATAGAAACAACAACAAAAAACCCTCAGGTGACATTGGTATGTATTAATGGGCTACTGTATTGATAAGCACAAGGCCTTCACAGGAGATGCATTAGAACTTGGTCTCAGTTATGTATTCAGAGTATGATACAATTAATTATTAAGCCAGTGTATTCTCTAAAGGAAAATCAGTCGTTCACAGATGGGTTTGTTCTTCCAGTTTCAGTTTAGAAACCCCTGTAGCAAAGCAAGTTGTCTCTCTCCATGTCACTGTAAAAGTTCAAGTCCACACCACATGTGCACTGTTGCCTACAGATGCCAGACTAAAGAGTCAGATCTCCTGAAACTCGAGTTCCACCACACACATCACATTTATTAAGATTCATCTCTGGTTACATGGATTTCCATTTGTCAATTAGTTCAGCTGATTTCACCTATTAGACTTTAAACTCCATGATCAAGTGAATTCTGCTTTGTGGTTGTGACTCTATATTATTTGCTTAAGACAGTTACCCCAAAGAACAAGCAAGGCAATAAACAAAGTCCCAACCTAGAACTGACCTTAATACTTGCATGTAATCAAAATGGTGGAAAAGTAGATTGGGAAAAATAAAAATAAGAAAAGAAAAAAGAAAACATCCAATAAAAATAATTAAACAGCAACAACAACAACAACAACAAAAGACAGTTATCTCAGTGATCTTAAAACAGAAAACAGTGGTTAAATAAAATATTTCAGTGAAGAGAAGATACTGTTAGATCTTTTGCACCTAAAAAGAGGGTGGTCCTTGAGGACTTTCCATGTCATGTGTCTTACTTGTTGAAAAATCTATACCTAGAGAAACAGCTAAAAGTGGGGAGGAAATATTTGGAGCAGTGATACAATGCTTATGTTCAATAAAATATGCTCAGTATCCCTTCTTTTAAGAAACTATAATGTATGCACTATTGAAGAACAAATGCCTTTCTGTATCTTCATATGATATAACTAATTTCAGTGCTTACATGTGATGGGGACATGCATTCTACTTTAGTGTAAAGAAACAGAAAGTGATTGTATTGGCAGAATGAAATGAACTCTTGTGGTACAGAAGACTGTCGTCATTGAGTGTACATCTTCTTACAAACTGAACATGAAGAAATTATGAAATAGGAAAACTTGGCATGTATTTTCTAAATATATTTAGTATATTATATGATCTATATATAGATTATATGAGAATAAACAAAGTATGTGAGACATCTATTACTATGGTGAATAAGTAAAAGAAAAATGCAATATATTGATTGATTAGGATTGTTACTGCATTTTAAGGTAGTATTAGACAAATAAGTACTTACTGCAGAGAGATACCACACTAAGGGATTTAGGTGAAGCCATCAGTATTGCCAAACATGAGGATTTCACTTCTGACAATATGCAAATGTTTACATTTCTTGTTATATGACTATCAATATATATTTACATCTCATTTGAATATGTTTTAGTAAAGATTTTTTAATCTATTTAATTAGTGTGTAATTAGGAATAGTCAATATATTTATAACATTTAGAAATGAAAAAGTCCCTTTGCCCAATAGATTTTCTTTTAACTTTACAATGCAAGATTATTTATAAATGCCTATTCAGTAGGTCCTTTGCTATTTAAACTTATAATGATGAATATAAGACATGAGCCTAATTTTAATATATTTGCTAAGTTAAAAGTACATGTCAAGATTACTAAGGCATAAAATGGAGACAAGATTCCCTATGTAGTTTACAATTAAGTTTCTCATCTAATGTTTGTCTTTACATCTTCTATTCCAGCTTTCCTTGAATGTTAGCTGTAGTGTCTGGAGGCTTCTTGATTATCTCTCACTTAATTAATGTGTGTGTGTTTTGAGCTTTAGTAATGTTTCTTTTACAAATGTGAGTGCCCTTGGTTTGGGGAAATAGATGTTCAGAGTTTATCTTGGTGGATTTTTCCTTTGATGAGTATGAAGTATCTTTCCCTATATCACATCATAACTTTTGGTTGAAAGTCTCTTTTATTGGATATTGGAATGGCTACTCCAGGTTGTATCTTGGGACCATTTGCTTGGAATTTTTTCGCAGCCTTTTACTCTGAGGTTGTGTCTGTCTGTGTCACAGATGTTTGTTTCCTGTATTCAACAAAATGCTGAGTCCTGTTTATGTATCCAATCTGTTAACCTATGTCAAAAAGAGGAACTGAGTCCATTGATGTTGAGAACTATGAAAGATCAATGATTGTTAATTCCTGTTAGTTTTGTTGATAGTGGTGGTATTAAGTTTGTAGGGTTCTCTTCTTTTGGGTTGGTTGTGAGATGATTAATTTCTTGGGTTTTCTTGGGTGCAGTTTCCATCATTGTGTTGGAGTTTTTCTTGTATTTTCCTCTGTCGGACTGGATTGGTGGATATTGTTTAAATTTGGTTTTGTCATGGAATATCTTGGTTTCTCTATCTCTGGTAATTGAGAGGTTTATTGAATATAGTATCCTGGGCTAGCCTTTGTGTTTTCTTAGTGTCTGAATGACACCTGTCCAAGTTCTTGTGGCTTTTATAGTCTCTGTTGAGAAGTCTGGTGTAATTCTGATAGGTCTGCCTTTATGTGTTACGTGGCCTTTTCCCCTTACAACTTTTAATAATCCTTCTCTGTTCTGTAGATTTAATGTTTTGATTATTATGTGACTGGAGGAATTTCTTTTCTAGTTGAATATCTATTTGGTGTCCCGTAAGCTTTTTGCACTTTTATGACCATTTTTTCCTTTAGGTTCGGAAAGTTTACTTTTGTAATATTTTTGAAGATGTTTCCTGCCCCTTTTCACTGGGAATCTCCTCTCTCTTCTATTCCTATGTTTCTTAGGCTTGTTCTTTTCATTGTGTCCTAAATTTTGTGAATGGTTTGGATTAGGAGTCTTTTGCACTTTGTATGTTCCTTAACTGTTGTGCCAATATCTTCTACGGTATCTTTTATGCCTGAGATTTTCTCATTTATCTCTTGTATTATACTGGTGATGCTTACATCTGTAACTCTTGATCTCTTTTTTAGGTTTTCTATCTCCAGGCCACTCCCACTCTGATTTCTTTATTGTTTCTATTTATATTTTTAGATCCTGGATGGTTTTCTTTAATTTCATCACCTGTTTGATTGTATTTTCTTGTATTTCTTTAAGGGACTTATGTGTTTCCTCTTTAAGAGCTTCTACCTGTTTATCTGTATTCTCCTGTATATCTTTAAGGGAGTTATTTATGTCCTCCTTAAGATCTTCTATCATCTTTATGAGATAGGATTTTAGGTTGGAGTCTTGCTTTTCAGATGCGTTAGGGTATCCAGGGCTTGCTGTGGTGGGAGAACTGGGTTCTGATAGCGCCAACTGGCATTGGATTCTATTGCTTATGTTCTTATGTTTGCCTCTCACCATATGGCTACCTCAGGCCTAATTAACTGGCCTTGCTGACTATGACAGGATCCTGTCCCTCCTGTGAGCCTTGTTGTGATGGACTTCTTAGGAGTCAAGCTTTCTTTGGTGTGGGAGGTGTTCTGGCTCAACAGCTCCACCCCAGGCTGAGTTGTGGGATGAAAGGAAGATCTGCTTCATTTACTTATATAAGCACCTATTTCTTATGACTGTAGATGACATCATTTGTGTTGTTGAACATAACATAGTAAAAGTATGTATCCCAGGAAATGTATTATTACAATCTTGTTAAACATTATCATCAGGTATATCTAAGGTTAGTTCAATGTGTTAAAAAGGAAAAATGTCAACAACCGGAGGTGTTATTAAAGATTGATTTCCATCAAATAGGTATTTCATCTTGATTTAATTGATATTGAACCAATACTGAAAAAAATACTTTCCTCTTTAGTTGACTACATTTTTGGCATAAGGTCATTTCTATGTATACCCTAAAATTATCTTTGATACAATACTGAATGGGCTTTTAAAATTCCAGGTACATGTCTACCACATTCAATGCATTTAAGAAATGCCATGTTTATTTTTGAATGTTCTACATGTTGGGAACAATCAGCTCTAAAAGCCTCCTATGATCAAATGAGAGTGCAGTTTCTCAAGTTGCAGTTCAGTTTGAAAGCCAATCCCTTAAAAGTGTTTCTTGCCTACCACTGAGCAAGTTAATATTTATAAGAGTTTTTCCAAAGAAAATCACTAGAAAATTTTAGAGACTGTTAAACTAAATTGAAAAGAATAAGTGTGTGTGTGTGTGGGGGGGTAGGGAACTACAAGAAGGCAGAGATTCTGGATCAGTGACCATCTTCAACAGAGCCAGATCTAAGCTCAACTCAAGATGTCACACCATTAAACAAAGAGCAACAGTGTGTAACAATTTCTAGAGACCTAAAGGAGAGAAAGGAAATTGGATTTTGGCAACTGACTCACAGTAATTCAAGAACTGGACATATTTAGGACTTCAAGGAGACTAGTGATTAGAAATAGACTACTTAATGCAACAGATGCTGCAGAGATATTTAATGTCAATCATATTTAATATTCAAAGAGTATAATCATTAAAGTGAAATGCATTCCTCCGTATAGTAATTATACATGCCTATACATATCTGCATTTCAATTATATTAACACAAATGTTATATATATATATATATATATATATATATATATATATAATGTTTTTACCTCTAAAACAAAATGTCAAGAACTATCACAATTCCCTTAAGCACTCTGATTTATGTGAACCTAATGATAGTACCTGGAGATAATTAAGCAAAAATCTTGGTGAATTCTAAAATATACCTTTCCATTCTAACAAAAACCCTGACATCACTGTAGTTTAGTTAATGTGACCATCTCAATAAAAGGATGCTACCAGAACATTCTAGAGCATGCTGTTTAAGATATTTGCAAAAAAGGTAATTATAGTTTCTTAATAATGATGAAGTAAATGTAGCTAGAAACCCACAATTTATCAGACCACATACTATGTATAGTCTTGTATGTGAATAGTGACTCTCCTCCAGAACACAGTCCAGTGCTTTCTTCCCCATGATGAAATTATCATAGCCTTATCTCAGGGGAATTGGCAGTACACATAATTTGTCTAAAGTAAAATACAAAATTGTCAGTTCTGGAGAGAGTTAATGAAGGAGGACATTTGCATGTGTGCATGTGTTTATATGAGTGTGTATGAGTTTGTATTTTAAATATAGGCATATATTGATGGAAACCTGGTTTGTTTATATTGTTTGACTACGTTTAATAAAGCTGCTATGGATATGTATATAGAAATATCTATTCAAGTCTCTACTATTATGTATGTATCTATATGTTTGTGCATCTGTATATAACCTACATGTTTTATAGAAGTAGTATAATAGTTGTACAATAAATAAATGTTGTGTCATAGTGTAAATCTGTTTAGATTTTTGAAAACCTGTTGTACTCAGATGGTTTACATTATCCAAACTAATCCATAGTCTTTTTTTTTGTGTTTTTTCACCTGTAAAAGCTAGCTTGCTCCCTCCCTCTCCCTCTCCCTCCCCCCCTCTACACACACACAGACACACACACACACACACACACACACACACACACACACACACACAGAGTGACTTCCACTCCTCTTTATTCAGATCGCCTTTAGCAGGGGAGAGTCATTATGAAGCCCATTAATCTTCATTTTTCACAGCAAGATTCATTTTCTAGGAATGGAAGATGCAGAAATGGAACCACACAGCACTTCGTCAGCAGCCAGGATTTCTGAATGTGATGCCGGGTGAAAATTAAACACCAGAGACCAGACAGCAGCTCTAATAACTCAGTAATTTCTAAATAAATAGACGGAGATTGATGGGACTGAAAACAGTTTTCTCTAACAAGGCAAAGCGTGCAGGGTAGTAATATTTGCCTCAGATATGCTCTGCATAAGGCATTAGAATTCCTACAAGCTTCTCATTTCCCCATCAGAGAATATGCTTTTTCTATCAGTCAAATGGTAGTTAATTATCATATTTCAAGCAGCAGCTCGTTAATTCATTAACTAAAAATAACCACATATTTATGGAGAAAAATAACACATAACAAAAGATAACTCCAACAGCTTTGCCATTGTAAACTGTCCTTCGATAGCATCAAAATTTTAAGAGATATTTTCATTATAAGAGTTGATACCAGTTGTTAATTTCACCTTCAAGAATTAAAGAAAAGGAGGACTTTGCCAGGAAACAATGTCAAACTGCACCGCAGGGAAAAGCCTTCTCTCTGCATGTGATAAATTTTGTTGGGCAGCTATGTAGACAAACAAAGGGGAGATGAGAAGCTTGTAGATAAGGAGAGAAGGCACTGAAGGCAAGACAGGATGAGGACTTGTAGAAAGCAAGTCATAAGGAAGAAATGAAAAACCCTGAAGGAAGTAGGGATTTATCCTTCTGGTTATCAGAGCCAAATAAGCTCTTAATACATACCACATATATATTTAATTAAATATATACATATATACATATGCAACTACACATATAATATATACATATATAATATATATGACATGTATGAATAATTACATATGTATGCAAAGTAAACATATATATGAAAATGTTGCTATATACAGATAAATCTTACAAACTTATAAAGCAATGATTGAGAGATTACTTTATTTCTAAATATTTAGATGTTAACTAAAATCTTTTATATTCATGATGATTTAAAAATAATGATTGTACAAACAACATCCCAAACCTAATATTAATTTATAGAAAACTTGATTTATGTCCCAAAAGTCTTAATGCTGTGTTTATTCTTTCATCACCTTGTTTTTAAATACAGACAGTTTCAACTTTATTCATATTTATAAAACAATGTTCTGTATGTTTAAAAGAGGAGATTATTTTCAAAGAAGGGACTATAATTGATTACATACTGATCTATAAAATTGCAAATGATTCCTACCTCATCAGTTCATGATGAGGATTGTGATAAGTCATGTATTGTACTTCTCTGATGATATAGCCATTTGAACTAGACTTTAAATACTACACAGTTTCTTTGGGTAGACTTGCACATAATGAGAAAAAGCAATAAATTGTGGTCTTAGAGATATATAAAGTGGAAGTTAGTGTAACGTATGACCAATTGACTAGGAACATATAGAGTAAAGAGTACAAGAATGTATTAAACCTAGATATTCTGAAGTAGAAAGGGTCATACTCAAGTGTTCCTTTCTATTTCCATATGAGAAAAAGAAATATTTTAGACTAGGGATAGTACTCTGAGCTATGTAGTTCACATACTGTGGGGAAATTGGTATTACTAAAGGAATGAGTCAACTTTCGGTGACTATGTATCTGAGCAGATGAAACAAAGCATAAGGGAGAGAAGGAAATGACTGGAATAGACTATGTAGGATGGAGATGGAAAGACGGCAGGCATTCAGTTGGATCAAAAGGGGTTTTCCTTGGTTTTGTTTGTTGTCTAAAAGAAAGTTGTTTTCATAGGTAACAGTATTATGAGTTAACATATTCACATTGACTTGTAAAAAAAGAGACAACAGAAAAGAAAGACATAATAGGATGCAGCATTTTAAAATTGAGCATTTTCTTATGTATAAAAATGATTTTTTTCAGAGAAATTTGGATAAAATTTTTTCTGAGCTGCACTCAAATCGACTCACAAGATAAAATAATGTAAAGTTTTTACATTATTTACTTTAAATTAAATCACAATAACTATAAAATAAAATAATATGAATTGGAACACTGAGAAATGTGCTGAGAACCTCGTACAGACTCATATAAAGTCTGTCTTTGCTGCTTTAATCTCTGTGAGTTCATATATGCCTGACTTGATTGAGTCAGATGACTTTTTATGATGTTTTTCATCTTCTTTGGCTCTTAAAATCATTTTTGCTTCCTCTTCTGAGAGATTTCCTGAGCTATGAGGGGGAGGAATTTGATGGAGACCTCTAACTTAGACTCTAACGTAGTGTCTGGCTGTGGCTTTCTGCATCTCTTCCTATTTACTGCCTGAGAAGGCCTCTTGGATGATGATTATATGAGGTATAGACGTGGATAACAGAATATTATTAGAAATCGTTTTATTGATTTTCTTTGAGCAGTAGTTTGATTTTACCCTAGATCTCTGGGGCATATAGTTTCTGGTTATTGGTTACACAAGTAGTATTGTATGGCATGGGTAGAAAGGTTCCTTCTCATGGAGTGGGCTTTAGATCCAATCAGACATTGGTTGGGTACTTCCATACATTCTGTTTTACAGGCAGGACAGATGATAGGTTAAAGGTTTTGTGGCTAGATTGGTATCCATGTTTCTTTATTTGTAGCCTGCAGAGAACCTTCCCACACCAAAGAGACTAGAATGTAGGAATGAGGACTCAAAGTAGGCACCAGGTCAACTCTTCCAAGTTCAATAGGGTGTGGGAGTGTTGTCTTTGGCAATGGGGTCCTGCTGTCAGTTTGCAAAGAGTGACCTTTGTCTTACCAGCATCCTGGGTTGTTTGGTAATTTCAATGGGAACCCTCTGTTCAGTAAATCTATTGAATGTACCCCAGTCCTACCTCTGGAAGCACTGCCTGGCTACAAGAGATGTCCTGTTAAGACTCTGTATGTACCATTACCAGTAGCCATGATTATGATCATCTTGGTAGATTCAAGAAGATTCCAATGCACTAGGTTTCCACACCATCATCTAACCTCCCCTCACCTTTTACAGAAGCTTTTCAGTTCCATGAGGCCCCATTTACTAATTGTACATCTTTGCCTATGCAGTTGGATCTGTTATGAAATAGTCACCTGTGCCAAAGCTGTCAAGACTACTTCTTATTTTGTCATCTATCAATTTGTATTTCTAGATTATGTTGAGGTCTTTGAACTACTTGAAATTCAGTTTTCTATAGTATGATAAATATGGATCTATTTGCATTTTTCAATATGCAGAAATCCAGTTAGACCAGAACCATTTGTTGAAGATTCTTTCTCTCTTGCATTGTATAATTTTGGTTTCCTTGTTAAAAATCAGGTGTCCAAAGGTATGAGAATTTATATTTGAGTTTTTAATTCTATTGATCCTCCTGTCTGTTTTTATGCCAATAACATGCAGATTTTTAGTACTGTTTCTCTGTAGTAGAACTTAAAATTATGGATGGTAATATATCCAGGAAGTTCTTTTACTGTTACAGAACATTTTTTTTTGTTATTATGGGTTTTTTCTTATTCCATATAAAGTTGAGAGTTGTTTTTTCAAGGACTTTAAATTATTATGTTGGAAATTTTGTGAAAATTTCATTGAATCTGTGGCTTGTTTTTGGTAGGAGGGTGGCCATTTTTACTATGTTACTGCTACCAATCTATGAGCATGAGAGATGTTTGTATCTTCTGATATCTTTTCTTTTAATTTCTTTTTTCAAAGATTTGATGTTTTTAATTATATAAAACTTTTATTTGCTTGGATAAAGTTACCCCAAGATAGTATATATTATTTGTGGCTATTTGAAAGATGTTATTTTCCTGATTTCGCTCTAAGCTCATTTGCCATTTATATATAGGAGGACTCCTGATTTTTTAGTTAATCTTGTATACAGAAACTTTACAGAAAGAGTTTATCAGCTATAGAAATTCCCTTGTGGAAATTTTAGGGTCATTTATGCATACTATCACATAATCTAGAAATAATCATACTTTGACTTTTCCCTTTCCAGTTTTTATCCTCTTGATCTTCTTATGTTGTCTTACTGCTGAAACTTCAAGTACTTTCTGTAATATATATGGAGAGAATGGAAAGCCCTGTCTTCTTATAAATTTTAATAGAAATGCTTTGTGTTTGGTTTGTCCTATGTATCCCCAATCTCTTCAAGACTTTTATCATGGTTATTGGATTTTGTTAAAGGGTTTTTTTTAAATTTTTCATTTAATGAGATAATTTTTTTCATTTTACTTTGTTTTTTTGGTGGATTATATTTACTGATTTCTGGGTATTGAAGCACCACTGCATCTCTGGAATGAAGCCTTCTTGATTATGGTGAATAATTTTTTTGATGAGTTCGTGGATTGATCTGCAAGATTTCAATGAGTAATTTTTAAAAGTACATTCATAAAGAAAATTGATCTATAATCCTCTATTTCTTGAGTCTTTGTATGGCTTAGGTATGTGGGTAGTCATGGTCTCATAAAATAAATTGAGAAATGTTCCCTCTTTTTCTTTTTTTTGTAAACTAATTTGAGGAACAATGTTCTTTTCATATATGTTAGAATTCTGGAATAAAACTATCTGGTTCTGGACTTTTTTGATTAGGAGATGTTTAGATGTCTTAGTCTCTCTCTTTTAGTTAGTTTGGATAAGGGTTTGTCTATCTTGTTGATTTTTGCAATGATCCAACTCTTTCTTTTTTTGATCCTGTTTTTTGTTCTTTTCATTTCTATTTTGAATGATCTCAGCCCTCAGTTTGATTATTTCTTACCATTTACTCTTCTTGGGTGTGCTTACTTCTTTTTTTTTCTAGAGATTTTATTTGTGCTGTTAAGTTGCTAGTATGAGATCACTCCTTACTTTTATTAAACAGACACTGTGCTATGGACTTTACTTTTCACACTGTTTTCATTGTTTTCCATACAGTGTTTGGATGTGGTGTGCATTAATTTTAATTGAATTCCAGAAAGACTTTAATTTTTTTATTTCTGTTTTGACTCATTTATCATTAAGTAGAATGCTGTTCAGTTTCCATGTAATCTTTCTTGTTGTTTCTATAGTAGCTGATACCCAGTTTAAATCTACAGTAGTCTGATAGGAGGTCGGGAGTTACTTTCAGTTTCTTGTATCTGTTAAAATTTGGTTTATGCTCAAGCATGTGGACAATTTTGGTGAGAGTTCCATGACATGCAGAGTAAAAGTTATGCATTTTTTGTTTGGGCAAAATGTTATGTAAATATCTGTTAGGCTCATTTGGTTTATGACAAATATTACCTCCAGTCTTTCTCTGCTCAGTGTTTGGGTGCTTGAACTGTCTGTTGGTAAGAGTGAAAAATCAGTGTGTCAGTGTCAATATGTGATTTAAGCTGTTGCCTTGGGAAGACGTACCCTTGGGTGAGCAGGGAGAACCTGCTGGTGTGGGGGCTCAGATACAGCCAAGAGTGTGGGGACAGAAGTTAGAAGGGAAAGATCTGCAGCATCCACAGAAGATACAGGAAGGGTGAGGGAAGGCTGAAGCTGGTACTCTATTGTAGTGCCAGGGTCCAGACTGGATGACTGTTTTGGGGGAAGCAGAGAGAGTGGACAAGATGTATAAGCAGCCTTCCTCAGTTTCTGGCAGGCGTAATAGAAGCTTTAAGTATCCAAATATACTGTGATGATTCTAGCTGGTAGTAAGGATTGAATAATATTATCATTTTTATTTTTATTATTGTTATTTTGAAATTTTCTCTTTACTTCAATTTTTTATTCTTGTTGTTATTTTGTAGAAAACAATAGATTTGAGTAGGCACATAGAAAATTGAAGACACTATTTATTTTGTGCATTCTCAACAAAACGAAAAACAGTATAGGAAGAAACATGAATGAATCAGTGAAGCACACTTGTTTCACTCTTCTTGGTTATATCCTGTTTCCACTCATCTGTCAATCAATAGTTCCCAACATATGCTAACTCATGACAGATAAAAAGCAAATGTTTCTGGCTTTGCCATTGACTTTCAAATAGTATCACTATCAAGTTGAGCTCAATGAAAAATGACAACAGATGGAGGTTTCTCTTTGACTTTCACTATACAAAAGTTCTGGTGTATGATTGAAGTCTGAACTTAAAGATGTGACCTTAACATTCTGCTCTAAGAAAAGGGCAGCTTAGCACTTCCATAGCATCTTATTGTGTACCTAAATTGGGAATGCTAACTTTTCTCTTCATTGTTTTTTATGAGGAATAGAATAGTCAACTGCATCAACTTCCCCATTCTCAAAACTATGTTCCTATGATTCACTAGCATATATACATGTGGATAGAGGAATGTGTGTATGTGTATATTTCCTCTTGGTAAGCATTATATATATTATAAAAGAATATATATATATATATATATATATATATATATATACATATATATACACGTGTATATATATATTCTTCTATAAGAATATTATTCTTATATTATTATTCTTATAGAATTATCCTATAATTCTTATAGAAGAATATATATATATATATATATATATATTCTTTTTTTATTTATTTTTAAATCAAAGAAGATCTCAGAAAATGGAGAGATCTCCCAGCAAAAATGGCCATCCTACCAAAGGCAATCTACAGATTCAGTCCAATTCCCATCAAAATCCCAACACAATTCTTCAAAGAATTGTGAAAAAAGCAATTCTCAAATTCATCTGGAAAGGAAAAAACACAGAATAGCAATAAAATAAAAAGAACAGTTGGGGGAATCACCATCCCTGAACTCAAGCTTTACTACAGAGCAATAGTGATTAAAAACTTTGTGGCATTGATACAGAGACAGACACATTGATCATTAGAATAGAATGGAAGACCCAGAAGTAAAACCACTCACAAACACTTGACCTTTGACAAGGCACCAAGAATACACAATGGAAAAAGAAAGGATCTTTAATAAATGGTCTAACTGGTTGTCTGTATGTAAAGAAAAAAATGAAAAAAAGACCCACATTTGTCACCTTGCACAAATCACAAGTCCAAGTGGGAGAGTGCCTTGAAATCATTGGCACAGAGGGAAATTTCCTAAAAAGAACTCCTTTGGCTCATGCCATTCTAAGATGAAGAATTGATAAATGGGATCTCATGAAGCTGGAAAGCTTCTGTAAGACAAAGGACATAGTCAATAAGACAAATTGGCAACCTACAAATTGGGAAAAAAACTTCTCTAACCCTACATCTGATAGAGGGCTAATATCCAAAATACATAAAGAACTCAAGAACCTAACTACCATTAAAAAAAAAAATCAAATAAGCCAATCAAAAAAATGGAGTATAGAAAACAAAAGCAACTGCGAATTCCCAACAGAGGAATCTTGAATGGCTGAGAAGCACGTAAAGAAATGTTCAAAGTCCTTAGCGATCAGAGAAATGAAAATCAATACGACACTGAGATTCCACCTTATACCTATCAGAATGTCTAAGATCAAAACTTCAGGTTACAACACATGTTGGCAGGGATGTGGAGAAAGAGGAACATTCCTCCATTGCTGGTGGGATTGCAAACTGGTGCAACTACTCTGGAAATCAATCTGGAAGTTCCTCAGAAAATTGTAAATAAATCTACCTGAAGATTCAGCACTATATATATGTTAATCATGGCATTTTGTAAGGAAATGTGTACCTGGAATGTTATTTGAACTTGAATCTTAAATACAACTTCAAATTTGTTGATGGTAGAGACAATTTCCTACATTTGGCAGTAAATTTCTGGTTTCTCTTATGCACAATGCATTTCATAGTTGGGCATGTTATGATTTCTGACACCTTTTATACATTTTTTTAAGACTTTTCTTCTAAGTAAAGCTCATTAAAACTTTTCTGTGTATGATTTTCCATTATAAAATTTTAAATTAATATTTACATAATTTCAATAATGATACATTCATTTTTTAAAGCACAGATATTACTTTTTAATCAGTATTCCAAACTTTGTCTAATATAATGTTGTGTTCTCCATGCTATTTATTGGCCCTCTCAATTTTATCAAAGGAATTACTAAAGACATCTCATGAAATGATCATACATTGGCTTAAAGTTACACTTATAAATAACATTTTATTAGGATTTTTGCTTGTCTTTTGCCTTGAATTTTGAATTACTTTAATTTTTATGTTATTAGATAAATTTTCACTAGTGGTTCTTATAATAGCTTGCTTTGCCATGTCATTTTTACATTTGTTTGTGGCAGTTCTTATTTTATTGACTTTTTTATGTTCATTAATTAATTAACTAATTAATTAATTTTGAGTGTATGTGTGTGTATCCTCATATGACATGGTACCCACAAGAAGTCAGCAGATACCTTTCAGAAGTCTGGTCTCTCCTTCCACAATGTGGGTGCCATGGATGAAATCTAAGTTGCTAGTTTTAGTAGCAAATACTTTTACCCACCAAACCATCTCTCTGTCCTTGTGAAATATTTATTATTAATAGTAGATAGCCAACCCAAAACTTGCCTTATACTACAGATATATTCAGCACAATTACTGATTTTATTTTTAAGCTACTAAAAGCATATGGTCTCATGGAGAAAAATATCTTTTCAATACATTTTTATTTTTATTGAAAAAAATGCCATATGTGGCTGTCAAAACCTCTGAATTTTTGATGGTTGTCAAAAGCTATACCATCTCAGTTTTTTAAAATGATTGATATATGCTATCTAAATGTAAACTATCAAATGATGCTGACAGGAGACGTGGTGTATATTTTTACAGGTGCTTTTCTGCAGCACTTTGGTGTGAGAGTCTGTTTCTGATATTTTCTACCTGTGATGAGAAAATCATAGACTTAAAATACAAAAGATGTGTTTTCTGTATAACCAGTGTGTTAATTGCTTTGGTATGAAGAGGATCTTTTGTTAGGTTGGGCAACTTAGAGATGATTTGTAATAAAGCTCTTTTTAATTCAAGGCTGTTACTATCTAGTCCTTTGCACTTTCCCTTCACTAAAAACATCAGAGGTTTTATGCATTTGTATAATGAAAATCTTTAAAATAGATGACTACGGTCTCCTTTATTCCTTCTGAGAAATTCAAGTTGTGACAACCCCCATCGAATCTAATCATATTATGTACTAAAACATTGTTTGAACTCATTGATGTGAAGACAAATGATCATACATTGTCCTCTTACATAAACTACAGAGGAAGCAAACACCCTCACCATTATTTCTGACAGAGAGTAGAATATTAAAAAGAGCCTCGATGATGGCCCAGCTTGGGTTTACAAAATTAATGAAGAACAAATGTTTGAGGTGATGTGTAAGCATGACATTCTCTCTGTGGGATGACCTTTGTTCACCCTCACTTAGCTAATGAGGATTTCTTTGCTCTTTTTCTTGCAGAAGGACCTCAGGGCCTTGTGTCGTTATCGAGTGATCGCAATGTCACTTCAGCTGGCAGAAATGTTTCGTTTCTTGTCAGGAAAAGAAGTTTCCTTATGCCATCCAGAGCAAGCACAACAGAGGGGGCTGGCAATTGAGACCAGACATTTCAATCAGCAACTCAGCCAGTAAAGACATTTAACCTGCTGGACTGGTTCTGATTACAATATTTAAACTCTGTTTTGCCTGTCTTGGAGTTTAGGATGCTTGCTATTGTAAAAGAAGATACATTGACATGTATTCAGAATGCATCTCATTTGCTAAGCAGCATTATTTACTTAGAGAGAGGATTTGACTTTTCCATCATGGGATATACAGACAGCCTAGGCATACCTATGATTTCCAAAATGTATGGATACAACCTCTGTAAGTCAATTTTCTACATGAATCTTTTGATCAGTAAAGAAAAGTAAGAATATGATATCTGTACAACTTTATCAAATGCCAGGGGGATTTTTTTTTCAACATTAACTTTCCAGCAGCACGTTGGAGCATATAACTGTATGAGAATAGTGAATATAAAGTCTCTTGAAGGTGCAGTGACACAGGATAGAACAAACTGAATATGCTTTAGAAGGCAGAATTTCCAAATGTCACAATTCTGGCCCTTTGCAAGAAGATGTGTTTTAATGTGCCTGTAAATATGCCCCTGTGTTCCTAATTTAACCACTAGACCACCAGAAGTACAGATTTTATGCAGGATTTTGTCAACAAGAATTGGTACACAGATAATTAATGATATTAGTTGTTAATTTAGAAGCTCACATATGTTTACAGATAAGAAAATATTGTTTGTTGATTCACTCATATATATCTACTTATGATTGAATTCTACAATAGTTTCAGGCAAGGGGTCCCATTAGACAGCTCATAAATATTTGGCCTCAACTTCATAAAATAGTAGATCAGGCTGTAACTGTAGGTGAGTATGCACAAAAACCCACTTAATGTGACTTGCCCAGTTCCATCCTTGGTGACAACAGTGATTGTATAAGATGTTCCAGATCTTAACAGCTGATTTAATGATGTATAGGATGAGAAACTCCTTTAAAATTTTATTTCGTTGTTTGTGATCATGTTGTGATTGAAGCTTGTAGCTTTTCATTTCCTTAATTATTTCAAGAACTATAATAGGTTTAGTCTTGGCCAAACCATGAAAAATATATAACTCATACACATTAGTCATATTACTCTTGCGCAGTGCTAAGGATAAAACTCATACATACAGACCGACACACTTCCTTAAACTTGAGAGTTCAACAGCTACCCTATATGCATAGGTCAGGCAACTCGATATCTGTCCTTTTGCCTTAACTTCTCATTGCTACTCTTCTGGACCCTGGAGATTTTCTTCTGTGACTATACTTAAAGCCACAATCCAAGTAGCACTCAATTCACAGTTCTAACCACCTTCAATCTCATGTTCCCATCTTCATTAGCCACTACATGGGAAAGGTACCAGAAAATAATGTCTATCTCCTGTACCAGAACTTACTAAATTCTTCTTTGCAACCCTGTCCTAATCTTGTTCACTGTAAATCTCCCGCTCTTTTCCACAGGAGTCACAATTGTTGTTGCCTTGAGCTCTCCTCTTCCCCTCATCTCAGTGGTGAACATTCTTTAGCTTTCCTCTTTTCTACCACATAGCATTTGGTTTCTTCTTGACAATGGAGACATAGGCTTTCATTTGAGCAATAATTGCCTCCTGATATATTGGCTTTAGTATAGTTCAGAGTTTGCCATTGTGTTTTAAAATATTGCTTATTTTTATAAATAGTGGTGATGAAAATTAATTGGACATGTCAAAACATTCATTAAACATTCATATATACAATGAACACTGATTTCTATAATGAGCCTTTACAATATTCATGTTGACTAAAAATGGAGATCAAATATATCCTTTGTAAAGATGTTTTAAAACATTTTTAATTTTGTTTGTGTAATTTAAATTAATACTTAGAGCTTATTTGAGCCATGCACTATATGTATTTGTAGGTAGATAACAACAAAGTCCTATTGTCTTCTCATTCAATAAACTTTCTTCCAACACATACTTGTAACACACATTGCTGTCAGCATTGAGTTATGATAATAATAAAGCACAATATGCATTCTAATATAGAGAAAGACAATTGGAAAATAAAAACTCTATATTTTGTTATGAAATAGGAAGTTGCACTGAAAGAATTTTAATATTAAAATTGATCTATCTTGTGGAAACTTAGGGTTAAGACAGAATGAGTAGTTCACTTAAAGTCTGGGGACAAGCTTTAAGGATATTTGAGGGCAATGCACTTTATATAGATGATGATCCCCAAGTACAGAAACCATGAATAAGAAATAGTTACCTAAAGGGGCCCGGGATGCGAGGTGGGGAAGCAGATACTGTTAAGTGGGAAGATGAAAAGGGAAGTGGGAGATAAGAAGCAGAAGGGAAATGGACAGGGAAAGGAGGATCCATGGGGCTAGAAAGAAGCACGTGAAAATAAGAAGACTCTGGAGATGAAGATGGATAAATTTTCTGTATCACTAATATTCTCTTGATCATATAGTGCAGATGCATAAGGGTGATAGCTGAAAAGCCAATGAGACACCTCAAGTAATCTCTGCTGTGAGAGAGAACATGGTGTCTTGGACAGTTGATTTGAAAAGACTGTAGTAAAGTGCTCACAGTGTTTAGAAGGAAATATGAAAGAAAAAATGTCCATTTGCATACATCCTGTACCACAATGTAAGTTATACACATTTACGACTCACCACGTAATTTTTTGTATCTCTTATACTAGGTAATCTTTTACACAAACAATAGTAAAATGCGGTCATTATGTAAATCAAACATTTAAAAATGCCATATGCTATTCATCTTTCTATGCTTGACTTATTAACTTTAATATAATATCCCCAGATTTGTGTTATTATAAATATTATGGTTTTCTCTCTTACTCCTTTTTCATTGTTTAACAATATGTATTAACTATATATTTTCTTGATTCCTCCATTGATAGATAAATGTTGACTTAGCATATGTACATAACTACATATGTATGTATGTATGTATGTATGTATGCATGCATGTGTGTATGTTCATATGCTTGTGTATTGGGAGGCACATACCTGTGTTCAGATAAGTACTTGTGTGTATGAATGCAGAGGCCAGAGTTCAACCTCGGGTGTGTCTCATTCCTCAAGACTCATATATCTTGATTTTGGTGATCATCCTTACATTTGAGACTTGATGCTCACTAACTAGATTAGGTTGGGTGATCAGAGAGCACCAGTGATCTATCTGTTTCTGCCTCCCCAGCATTGGGATTGCAAGCATGTGCTGCCAAACTCAGCTATATATGTGAGTACAGAGGACTGAACTCAAGGCCTAGTCATAAAGCAAGAGGCTTACTAATTGAGCCATTATTCCACCTCTTATTTCAGCTATTTTTATACTATGTCCATATATCTATTTTACTGATTTTATTTTCTTTGGGTTGGATGTTAAGAACTACTTGGGTGCAGTGTATGACAAAATAACACTGAAAAAATTAAACCTAGAAAAATAGCTTTATTCTTCGTTAGAATAATGATACTGTGGAGAGGTGGTGGCTATTCAAAGCTCAGTTTTGGATGTGTCCAGTCTGTAATACCAAACAGGTAATACTTCACTGAGTAGAATCATGGTGTAGATTTTACTGAAACACCCTAAACAGCTGATATACAACATAAGTTGACAAGTGAAAACCATTAGAGTACATGTAATATTTAAAGAGCAACTGTACACAGTTCACATTAACATACAATAATAAAGTGAACTATATGGAAGTAGTATGTGCCATGAAAACACACCCATAATATGGAACAGCTCAAAAGTAAAGGTATTCTTTGTGTACATCCATTATCTGTGGATTCAACTTTAGAAAATAGACTACCAAGGTTTAAATAAGCAATCTACTATTAGTGCCTATCAGACAGCACATGTGTACACACTCTCGCACACACATCTCAAAGGATAGGGGCTTACTATAGTGTTATGTCTTCTAAAGTTAAACATACTTAGGGAGTATTCTCTGCTTTGACTTGACTATAAAATGTCTTTGTCACCTCCAGTCATCATGCACTAAAATGAAAGATGAAACTTAAGGAGAAGTTCCTTTTTCCTTCTTTTTCTTTCCAAAGATGTTCTTATCCAATATTCTTATAGAGCATAACTCACAAGGTATAATATAGTATCAAATATCTTCCCTTACCACTGAGTGAGAATCTTAGTAGTTGAAGAGTAAGAGGCTTGTATTGTGGATATTCTGAGCTTTAGGGCTAATATCACCATATCAGTGAGTACACGCCATGTGTGTTCTTTTGTCTCTGGGTTACCTCACTCAGGATGATATTTACTAGTTCCATCCATTTGCCTGCAAATTTTGTTTTTAGTAGCTGAGTAGTAAACCATTGTGTAAATGTACCAGATTTCCTGTATCCATTCTTCTATTGAGGGACATCTGGGTTCTTGCCAGCATCTGGCTATTATAAATAAGGCTGCTAAAAACATAGTCGAGCATGTGTCCTTCTTATATGTTGGAGCATCTTTTGGGTATATGCCCAGTAGCTGTATAGTAGGGTTTTCAGGTAAAACTATTTCTAATTTTCTGAGGAACTGCCAGATTGATTTCTAGAGTAGTTTTACCAGGTTGCAATCCCACCAGCAATGTAGGAATGTTCCCTTTTCTCCACATCCTCACCAGCATCTGCTGTTGCATTATTATTATTATTATTATTATTATTATTATTATTAATCTTTCTTTTATTTTACATTCCAGATTTTATTTCCCTCCCGATCCACCCTCCAATTGTTCCACACCCTATATACCTCCTTCCTGCTCGGCTGTCTCCATGAGGCTGTCCCCATCGCCACCCCACATCACCAGATCTCTAAACTCCCCAGGGCCTCCAGTCTCTTGAGGGTTAGGTTCATCTTCTCTGACTGAACCCAGACCCTTCTGTTCTCTGCTGTATATGTGTTGGGGGCCTCATATCAGCTGGCGTATGCTGCCTGGTTGGTGATCCAGTGTCTCAGACATCTCGCGGGTCCAGGTTAATTGAGACTGCTGGTCTTGCTACAGGGTTGCCCTCCTCCTCAGCTTCTTTTAGCCTTTACCCAATTCAACCACAGGGGTCAGCAGCTTCTGTCCGTTGGTTGGGTGCAAATATCTGCATTTTACTCTTTTATCGGATTGTTGGGTCTTCCACAGGGAAGTCATTATAAGTCCCTTTTTGTGAGCGTTCCATAGTCTCAGTAATAATGTCTGGCCTTGGGGCCTGTCCTTGAGCTGGATCCCACCTTGGGCCTGTCACTGGACCTTCTTTTCTCCAGCCTCTTCTCCATTTCCATCCCTGCAGTTCTTTCAGACAGGAACAATTATGGGTCAGATTTTGACTGTGGGATTGCAACCCCATTCCTCACTTGATGCCCTGTCTTTCTGCTGGAGGTGAGCTCTACAAGTTCCCTCTCCCCACTGCAGAGGATTTAATCTAGGGTACTTCTCTTTGAGTTCTGAGAATTTGTCATCTTCCAGGTCTCTGGTACATTCTGGAGGGTTCCTCCAACCTCCTACCTTCCGAGGTTGCCTGTTTCCATTCTTTCTGCTGGCCCTCAGGACTTCTTTCCCCTCACTCAATACCAGATCAGGTTCCCATCTTCTGTCCCCACCTCCACTCCCATGTCCCTCAGTCCATCCCCCTTGTGGTTGCTTTCTTCTCCCTCCTAAGTGAGACTGAGGTATTCTCACTTGGGTCCTTCAGCTTGTTGACCATTTTAAGTTCTGTAAACTGTATTTTGGGTATTCTGTACTATTTTTTTTTTGACTAATACTCACTTATCTGTGAGTACATACCAGGCATGTCATTTTGGGTCTGAGTTACCTCACTTAGGATAATAATTTCTAGTTCCATCCATTTGCCTGGAAAACTCAGGATGGCCTTGTTTTTAATAGCTGAGTAGTATTTCCTTGTGTTAATGAAACACATTTTCTGTATCCATTCTTCTGTGGGGACTTCTGGGTTATTTCCAGCTTCTGGCTATCACAATCAAGGCCACTATGAACATAGTGGAACATGTGCCCCTGTGGCATGGTGGGGTATCTTTTGAGTATATTCCCATGAATGGTATTGTTGGGTCTTCAGGTAGATCTATTTCTAATTTTCTGAGGAACCTCCAGATTGATTTCCAGAGTAGTTGTACCAGTTTGTAATCCTACCAGCAATGGAAGAGAGTTCCTCTTTCTCCACATCCTCTCCAACATATGTTGTCACCTGAAGCTTTGATCTTAGTCATTTTATTGGTGTATGTTGGAATCTCAGGTTCATTTTGATTTGCATTTCTCTGATCACTAATATTGAACATTTCTTTAGGTGCTTCTCAGCCATTTGAGACTCCCCTGTTGTGAATTCCCAGTTTAATTCTATATCCCATTTTTTGGTTGAATTGTTTGGTTTTTTGGTGGTTTGCTTCTTGTGTTCTTTATATATTTTGGATATTGGCCTCTATCAGATGTGGAGTTAGTGAAGATTCTTTCCCTAATTTGAAGGTTGTTGATTTGTCTTATTGGCTATATATTTTGCCTTACAGAAGCTTTTCAGCTTCATGCTTTCCCATTTATCGATTTTTTATTTTAGAGCATGAGCCATTGAAGTTCTGCTTAGGAAATTTCCCTCTGTGCCAATGAGTTCAAGGCTCATTCACACTGTCTCTTCTATTAGATTGAGTGTATCTGGTTTTATGTTGAGGTCTTTGATCCACTTAGACTTGACCTTTGTGCAAGGTCACAAATTCTGATTGGTGTGAAGTAGAATCTCAGGGTCATTTTGATTTGAATTTCCTCAATTACTAAAGATGTTGAATATTCCTTTAGGTGCTTCTCGGTCTCTCAAGATTCTTCAGTTGAGAATTATCTGTTTAGCTCTGCGCTCTATTTTTAATAGTGTTATTTGATTCTCTGGAGTCTAACTTCTTGAATTCTTTTTGGATATTAGACTTTTATTGGCTGTAGGATTGGTAAATGTTTTTCCCAATCCATGAGTTAATGTTTTGTCCTGTTGACAGTGTCCTTTGCCTTACAGAAGCTTTTCAATTTTATGAGGTCCTATTTGTCAATTGTGGATCTTAGAGAATGAGCCATTGGTATTCCATTCAGAAAGTTTTCTCCTGTGCCAATGTGTCAGAGGTTCTTTCCTACTTTCTCTTCTATTAGATTCAGCATATCTGGCTTTATGTGGAGGTTCTTTATGCACCTGGACTTGAGCTTTATGCAAAGAGATAAAAATCTCCATGATACAACCCACAATCATATAGACTTTAAGAAGAAGGAAGACCAAAATGTAGTTGCTTCAATCCTACATAGAATGGGAAACAAAACAATCACAGGCAGAAAGGGATGGAAGGACCAGGGAGGGAAAGAGGAGAGCGAGGGGAAAAAGGGGGGCTGGATTAGGTATTGGAATGGACAAGTAAGAAGTACAGAGCGTCAGAAAACTGAATAGAAATGTAGCACTGGAGAATTGGGAACTGGGGGTAGCCACTAGAATGTATCAGACTCCAGGGAAGCAAGAAGCTCCCAGTACCCAACTGCAATGACTTTAGCTGAAATATGCAACAAAGGGGAAATAGAACCTGCAAAGAACATCTCCACTAGATAGGAACGGCCCACAGTTGAGGGATAGGGTTACCCATGCAACTCAAAATTTTTAAACCAAAAATGTTCCTATCAAATGTAGACAGAGACAAAAAAAAGAAAAGGAAGAGAGACTGAGGGAAGGGCAAATCCTGGTTTCCATCTACAGACACCAATACCACACATTATTACTGACACCAAGAAATGCTTCTTGATAGGAGCCTAGTATGACTATTCACTGAGAAATTCTACCAGCACCTGAAAAATGCAGATACAGATACTCAGAGTCAACCATTGGACTGAGCCTGGGGACCTTAATGGAAGAGCTAGAGGAAGGACTGAAGGAGCTGAAGGGGGTTGCAACCCCATAAGGAAAACAATATTAGCTAACTCACCACCTCAAACTCCTAGGGAATAAGCCACCATCCAAATATACATGGAGGGACCCATGGCTCCAGATACATACATAGCAGAGGATGGCCTTATCTGACATCAATGGGATGGGATACCCTTGGTCCTGGCTTGATGTCCCAGTGTAGGGGATGCTAGAGCAGTGAGGCTAGAGTGGATGAGTGGGTGGAGGAGCAGCTGTAATAGAGGCAAAGGAGAGGGGGAAGAAGAGGGATAGGATTGACATTTGAAAAGGGTTTCCAGGAAGGAGAATATCATTTGAAATGTAAATGAATAAAATTATTAATAAAACAATACAAAAAAAGAGTAAGAGGACATCTTGAAATGATTGTAAATGAAAATTCTTGTATGGTATTACAACAAACCAGCCTCCAGGGGAACCTATGCATGGAAACATTGTGCATTTATTTAATTCTAATAAAAACAATGGAACCCAATTTTTAACTTTAATAAACACCAGACAGAAACCTGTAAGTTTTGTTTGTCCCATATCATGATTTCATTTATTCCAAGTAACGGGATCACTGACAGTTGGGTTTGTGCTTTCTTAACAATATGGTTTACTTCTCTCATGGAATGATTTGTCTTTATTTGCATTTGAATGGATTATGAATGTGTGATATAAAGTCTACCACTATTTTCTGTCATATAGCCTTATAGTATCCCTTTTGATTTCTTTATGTTGAAAAATATTCTGTGTCTATGGATGCCTCGCCTAATTCTATGTTTGTACATAATGCACATGCCTTGTACATATGGTCACCAGAACTGTGTGACAGATACAATAAAACTGGAGTTTCAGATGGTTGTGTGCTGCCATGTGGGTGCACAAGTACTCTGGAAGACCAGCAAGTACTCTTAGACCTGATTCACCTTTTCTCAGCACAGTGTGGATATTTTACATGAGTTATAATTATTCTGTCTGTAAATGCTGTTATATGGACATGCTTACTAAAGAAAATAGGAATATATAATGGAATAATATTAATCTAATAAACTGTCATTTAAAATTGGAGTAACTTAAGTTTGTCGAAAGGTATATGTGTTTGTATTTCCACACATGTGTACTTGGGTATGCATATACACACTTTGGTGCACATGTGTAGTTCTGACATTGATATCAAGTGTTGCCTCAATTTTTCTCCACCTTATATTTGAGATAGGTCCTCACTGAACTTGGAGAACCACATTTCATGTTAGGCTTACTGGCCAGAAATTCTCAGGCTTCCATCAACAGATCTGGTGTTGGACATAAGTGCCACTGAGTCTGTGTGTTTTTTAACATCAGTGCTCTTGATCCAAACTCAGTCCATGAGCCTTCAGTGCATTTCATTGACTTTGCCAGGCCTATTTACATTTAGTATTCAATTATTTTTTAAAACAAACATAAATCTTTACAAATTAGTCTGTCAGAGTTTCCAAATCACGATATGATTTAGTAAATTCCAGGTTAGGTATGCATTTTTGTGGCTATCAGAGAATATACAACCTAACCATTTATTTTCCTGACCAACTACTATGATATATACATTAACCATCTGTTACTGGGGTGTAAAACGAAGTACAGGTATCTTTAGAAAACCAATATTACAATATATAATATCCTTTGAATCAAAATACCTATTAGAGAAAACCATTTGGATTAATGTGTTAAAGAATCAGTGTCTGGCAGTGTTTTTACTTAAAAAAAAAAACATTTAAATGGTCAGGTTAAATTTTGCATATTTTCTTTTGTTTTCTAAGAGTTAAGCATCATCAAATCCCATTTGTTCCTCCCACACATCCCTGTAATACAATTTAAGACTAAAGATTTCAGTTCAAGCAAGAATCATTGGAAGAAAGAGCTGGTTGTTTTAAATTCAAAAAAGAAAAAAAAAAAACCTGAGCACCAAAGAATAAGGAGAAGAATATCTAAAAGCTAAACATAAAATATATTGAGGCCATCTGGTACATAAGTGCTGTAATAATAGTAAATTAAGTGCTAATTAATCTCCAGAACAGTTCATTGATTCTAGAGTCATTCTTCAGTCATCTGAAAGTCAAATTTGTAAGTGTAAATTAAAACTGGTTCTGCAAACAGTTCTATAAAAGCTAGATTTTATTTTTCTGCTTAACCAATTGGTAGATTATAGTCAACTCAGAAGTCTAAACAAGAACATGCAGTGGTATAGAGACTTATGCTTGCTGATGCTAAGGAGTTAAATTTTGCTTATGCTATATTATTCTGATCTTCTCCTGCTTAAGAAGAACAGAATGGACATTAGAACAAAATAACATAGCCATTTGTAAATTACCTCACAATGATGCTTTTGTAAACATACAAATTACCTTTACAATAATGGTTATTTTAACATAATAAAGTTATTAGAGTACTCTTTTAATATGGCATGTTTTTAAAGTCATATTTGATTCTTCTGTAATAATTTTGAGTTTTTTATGACATAGTATAATTTATAATTATTTATTTGTATTTCATTGTTCTAATTCATAAGTGAGTCAAGAATATATGTTATGTACCAGATATTAAGATACATATGTCTGCTATATATTAATTTTATAGTCCTTTAGGGGACACATTAATACAATAAGTAACAGATGAGTGAGCATATGGTTTGTTAAATTATGTTTATATTAATTACATTCAGATCACATTTAAATAAAGGGTCAGTGACACATAAGTTGGAAATTCCAAATTAACACGTTTTAGTAGTGAGAGGTGAGAGGTATTATTACCAATGTGAAGAACAATATGACATGGCATGAAACAAACCAAGCTAATTACCAAAACGTAAAATCACAGCACTGCAGAAGAAAGCAGCATGTTCTGAAAGCATGGTTCAAGCTCCCATGAAACCTTTAACAGATGCTCACAATTGTGACAGGCCATGATAGAAGTGAAAGAATTTCTTCACTTACAATACTCAAGAACACTGAGAATATGTGGACTCCAGAAAATACAGACTCAATTAAATTATATACCTCCCTTCATCTCATGCTACTTGAAAACATTTGGATGCCTAACTAATAAATCAAGGAAAATGTGTTTAATGTTTGACAGATCATTTATTGTCACTAGTCTTCAATCTTCTGATTTTTTTTTTACAGTCCAGTCGTTATCCCCCTTCCAGTCAACCCAACTATTTCTCATCCCATTCCTTCTCTCTCATCTCCAAGGGGATGTCCCTACCCCAACACCGCTAGACCTCCCTGCTCCATGGGGCCTTAGAAACTACTTTTGCTGAAGCACCAGCTCATTGGAAATACACTAAATTGATCAATTATACTTTTTTAAACATTCTAATCTCTTAGATTTGAAGGTAAGCCTGTCAGTAAGAGATGATGTGACTTTTATTGGATCTTGTTATTTTTTTTCATTCACCAGTTAAGTAATTGGATAAATTCCATCTCTTATAATTTCAAATGTACGATACCTTCCAAAACTGGGCTATACAGTGTAAAATGTTCTATTGCAAATATATCATTTATGAGTGTTTACTATAAATGGTATAACCTTTGCATAGTTCATGATGATAGTGAAAAACTATCTGTAATGCTTAATAGATATTATAAATAGCGATATTAGATTCTCAAATTATATTTGCAGAAGTTGAAGGTGATATAATAAAATCTACACGGATGATTTATTCAGTTACTTATTTATTTTTTAATTCATTATTCACCTTACATCCTGATTGCTGTCTACACTACAATCCGCCTCTCTCACACAGTGTCTCCACTCATATCCCTTTCCCGTCTCTTCTGAAAGAGTGGTGTCCCTCTCATCCAGTATCTCCTTCCCCCCAGCACATCAAGTCTCTTATGCATATGCTCTTAAATAGATATTAGCCCTCTATCAGATGAAGGATTGGTAAAGATCTTTTCCCAATTTGTTGGTTGTCGTTTTGTCCTATTGACAGTGTCCTTTGCCTTACAGAAACTTTGCAATTTTATGAAGTCCCATTTGTCAATTCTCGATCTTAGAGCATATGCCATTGGAGTTCTGTTCAGGAACTTTTCCCCTGTGCCCAAGTATTCGAGGCTTTTCCCCACCTTTAAAACATGCTTGCATCATAATTGTCTAGCATATAATCTATATTCAGTGCTCTTCTGGGATGCCTATTGAAAATACTGTATTAATCTTAAATGCATTTACCTACCAATATTTTCCCATTTCATGCTGGTAACACATTATAATCCTCTACTGTAATCTGAAGCGTAGTTGGACAAACTAGTACTTAAACACATTCTTAGAACAACCAGTCTCCTTTGTCATAGTAACATCAATATTACAGAACTAGTCCAGCTTTTCTCAGGATTGTCAAGTGTGTGTTCCCATGTTCTCATTCTGTTCTAATAGGTTCAAGATATGGGAGGAGGGGCAGCTAAGAAATCCACTTATCAATTGGATCCATCAATAGGGAGAAAGCAAGTGTAAGCAAAAAATGAATATTAGCTTTTCTCTTAGTCTTCTTTCTGACTATGATGCTGTATGATGAAGTGCCTCATCATCCTTCTCATACAGTCAGACACTTTTGCAATTAATTATGTCTCACTTACCATGAGGGTCTCAAGTGGCGATGTAAAATATACCCGTCCTTTCAATAGTTTTCTTTTATCAAATATTGTCTTAGAGTTTTATTACTGTCAACAGAGAAGATGACCAAGGCAACTCCTATAAGGACAACATTTAATTGGGGCTGGATTAAATGTTCAAAGGTTCAGTCCATTATCATCAAGGTGAGAGCAGAGCAGGCATGGTCCAGGAGGAGCTGAGAGTTCTACATCTTCACTTCATCTGAAGGCTGCCAGGAGAAGACTGGCTTCCACTTAACTAGGACAAGGTTTTTAAAGCTGCACCCACAGTGATACATTTCCTCCAACAAGGCCATACCTACTCCAACAAGGCCATACCTCGAAATACTGCCACTCCCAGGGCCAAACATATTTAAATCACCACAGATATTTTATGGCATCAATGATGAAAGTAACTAATGCAGGCCACATGCAAATTGTGAGTGTAAGATTTGTATCAGTTGACCTGATAAGAAAGGAAGAAGAGAAGCCAATTGGAGAATAAAACCACCATGGAAAATGTTTGAGAAATGTTTTTCCTAAAAGCAGATTCTGAGACTCTCTGGCCATTTTATGCTCTCTGCTTTCTGATTGATGAGGTGAGTCCTTTTGCTCTTTCCTGAGCTCCCTATGTATGGACTGTCTTGCATCAAACCCACGACAGCTAGACCAGGGAAACTGAGAAATTAATACAAGAAGTTCTAGTTCCTTTCATGGTTATGACTGGAGGGGCTTTCTAAAATCTTTGTGGGTAGAGGGAGATTCAACTTAGAGCTTCCCACAAAGCAGGGAAGCTAAGGACCAGTGAATCATGTCTCCATTCCCATGGAATAGAATTCTAGAAAGAGATACTTGGTACAGTATTATAGTACAAGGTATATTTAATAATATTACTTGATTAAAATGATACCACAAACTCTATTCACAGGTTCAATTTTAAAGCAGGTTATATAGTGGTTCACAGACTAAAGCCCTGAGATCCTTGAGCTGCATAGATAGGCAGTAAGCTCTCTGTATTCATGCTGTGATTGTTTAGCTTGAGGATTTTGTAGTACTACTAACAGTGAGAGAGGGGTTGTCTCTGACTGATTTGTGTTGGTTGTCCTTGGGACCTTTCCCTTTACTGGGTTGTCATGTCCAGCTTCGATATGAGGGTTTGTGCATGGTCTTATTATGACTTGTTAGTCATGTTCAGTTGGTGTCCCTGGATGAACTGCTCTTTTCTAAAGGAAACCAGAAGAGTAGTAGGCCTAGGGGTGAGGAGAGAGGGTGTGCTGGATGTAGTGGAGGAAGGGGAAAATGCAGAAAGGGTGTCATGTATGATAGGAGAACAAATTTGAAAAAAAATTCATGAGCTGTACTATTAGACTTTACAAAAGAAATTAAAATAGAATTCAATGCTTCTTCCTATGCCTTTGGAGTGCAAGGAATGGTGCTCGACTAGTGGGTGACTAAAACACTTTTGAAAATAAGCATATGTTACAGCTATGTGGATTGACTGCTTGATAAATTAACCAGATGGAATATGGGGCTACCATATCTTGATTTCTTTCTCTCCTGGTGAGTTCATTCTTTTGATATTGGGACATGATGTTGTCATCTTCAAAAATTTCCTCTAAGAAATTATGAAATTTACTTAATACTGTATTAAAAAGTATCAAGAAAAAATATTTTTAAAAATGTGATTACATATTGGGCACCAATCAGCAGCATCGTGGGTTCATGTGGCCCTTGGAGAGTGGGAAAAAGACATAAATAATTTGCAATGTGAGTGGGAATAACCTTTACCTCCTATAAGTAAAATGAATAATCAATAAATTATAGTTGGGTGAAATCCATTTAACTGCATATCTTGCTTTGTGTCATTAAAATCTTCTTTCCTTGATCAATACTGACATCAACTCCTTTTGACCTAGCTATATAAAAATGCTCAGGTTCATACTGCAGTCCAGATGGTATTTTGCTTTGTTTCAGTATTGTTTTTTGATGGAATAATTGCATATTTTAAAAATTAAGCTCAGCCTATGTTTTCAAAGGAAAACATTTAAAAAGTAAAATATACATCAATAATTTTAACATCTATTTAATACTTCAGGTGAATAGTGTTTAGTTCTGAAAATTTTGCTAGTATTACAAAAATTGTAAGTAATGTTATCTTTCATTTGATCTGGACTTTTGAGATTATCTTTCTCCAGAAATTTATCCAGATTGCAGCACCTTGGTACTAATGTAACTTATCTGAAATAAAAAAAGAAATTTGTGATTATTTTTCTGTCATTTTAAATTTATCCTAGATATTATATAGATTTATATATATTACCTCTTTCATACTATTGTCAGGAAAAGGGTGGTTTTACCCTAAGGCTGGAAAGTCATGTAAAGCCAACTTTTTTTTTTCAATTACTTTCCAAAATTTGATGACATAACATTTTGGATCAAATTGTACATGTTATAAAACTTTTTTTTTGCTTTTATATAGAACTTCTTCACTATTCTTTTTATATGTTCTAAAACACATTCCTTCCATGCTTCAGTCAAAGAATATTACATGAGTAGAGATTTATAAATCATGATTCAAAAAAAATTGATTCAAATATGTATATTTTCCTTTAAATGAGATATAAGAGTAAAACACTATACAGAGATTACCATTCATATTATTTTGTAGAGCAAAGCATAGCTACATTTTTGAAAACAGTTTAGCAGTCTATGTATTGTCTAGTTTTGCTATTAATATTTATTTTATTATTTTTATCGAGCGTTTAGCCTTGCCTTTTGAGAACTTAGAGAATCTTGTCTTTTGATATGTACTTAATAAGTTTTAATTTGAAATTAAAAAGACCAATTTTTTACCATTGTTCTTAGTGTGTAGTGTGTGTGTGTGTGTGTGTGTGTGTGTGAAACAGAGAGAGAGAGAGAGAGAGAGAGAGAGAGAGAGAGAGAGAGAGAGAGAGAGAGAGAGAGAGAGATTTGTGTATTGTCAGAGTATGAGTGTTTGCATAACTTTGCACAAGTGTAGACATCAGAGGAAAATTTATGAGAATCAGTTCTTTCCTTCCACTACATGGGTATCAAGGACTGAATTCAAGTTGTCAGGCTTCACAGCAAGTGCTTTACCAGCTGATTCAAGCCACTGACCAACAATAACTATTTTAGAAATAAATTTTATAGATAAATTATGTATGCATTTATGACATTCTAAACAAGTAGTATTTCCATAACAAGAACCTAAGCTATCATCAAATTTTACAGACAAAAAGGGAATAGTGATCTTATTTCCAGTATTCTTATGAATCTAGAAATAGTTTTCTGATAATATCAACTACCAGGATATAGTGACAATATAGGGACCAATATATTTACAAGTTGTTTTTACCTTATGAGAAAAATGAATTGACAAAAAAGAGAACAGGTTAATGAGTATTTTCCAAAATGTAATCTTTCTTTTATGGATGCCTCAGTTGTATTTATTGTCTTATTTTGACAAAACGTAATATTCAAATGGAAAATATACAATTGAAATAATCACTGGTATTGATTTTTATTTTCACTCAATATTACACAAGACAAAGAGAACGTTTATTTAAGACTATTTAAAAAAAGAAAGTGAAACTATAAATCAAAGGAATTATAGTAAATGAAGTACAATAATACAATACACGAAAAGTGGCATAAAGCTAAATACTATCAAGAACACTTACCTACAAATACTTATTTTTCTGCTCTGTAAGCATTTGTTAATTCTTTACTTTTTAAAATATAAAGTCTTCAAATCTCTTGACCTCTGATAATCTAAGTATATGGCATAATTTGAATTTTGAGCATTATCCAAATCAAGTACAGAAACAGTTTTCTCAATGAGATGGCAATTCTGGGATACCTGGAAACTTTACATGGAAGAGCTTTGGCTACGTGTGGGATGGCCAAATTGTAGAGATTGGGACTTATTTGCTGTTCTATGTTCTCCTTATCCTAACTAATCATTCGGTGGTGTCATATGCTTCCCGTTTAATGGACTTCCTTGACACAGAACTAAGTCAAGTGGACTAATTAATTATAGACTGGAACCTTTCAATCTCTAAGCCAAATCCTTTACCTTCATGCTTGATTGTACCAGATACCTGGTTACAGCTCACCATGAAGTGAAGCTTAAATGTTTGGTAAATTACTGCTGGTGCTGCCTTGTGTGAAAGCCATTCAGCTTAACAAATTATTGGACTATAACCTGAGTATAAAATAATATATTGAATGTCATATCATCATCACCATCATCATCAATTCTTGATATCAATTACAAATTAAAGAGACAGTGTTCCTTATACTTGATATTACTTAAAAACTAGAGATAGGAAAATGAAGTTCTTTTTGTGGTTGTTGTGTGTTTATTATGTTTATTTATTTATTTGCTTTCTGAGAAAGGATTTCTTTGTATATCAGTGCCCTGACTCTCCTGGAACATTCTTTGTAGACCAGGCTGACCTTGAACTCATGGAAATATATCTACCTCTGCTTCCCATGTGCTGTAATTAATGGCATGCACTATCATGCTCATCGAAAATCATACTCTTTCTGTCATCCCATAACTTGGGAGGAACATCTGGAACATTGGTTAAGTGAACTTAAATATTTTAACAAACAAACCAAACCAAATCTACCAACCAAACAAACAAAACAATACCAGAAAATAAAGATGATCATAATTTCAAGACACGTCCCCCCCTGATTAGTTGATTCGTATTGACTCCTTTTTCTGGGCCTCAAAAGATGGTGTAGGAAAGTCTGTGGAAAACAAGGCGAGTAGTTATGTGAAATAAAGATTTATTGAGCTCAAACTAAGCACCAAGTGTTCTAAAGAAGAGTGGGTAGTGGCTCCAAGTGCTACTGGTTGAAAGCTGTCCAAATAACGAAAATTTCATCCAAGTATGAGCAAGCCTATTTGCAACTGACAAAATTTCATATAAATTACAATGTCAAGATTTCATATATACATATATATGTACAATTAAATATGTATTAATTTTAAAATCCCTATAGGGGACAGCCTTGTTATTAATACAGTGAGGAGCAGATGCTGTAGCATATGGCATACCAACTCATATTTATGTTAATTTTATGTAAATAGGATTTTAATACAGTAACATTAATCTGGAGTTTCATTGGTTTTCTGATATATCACTTTACCATCTTTTTAGTTGAGATTAATGTAAGTAGTTTAAAGTGCTCAAAAAGTCTCTTTTAGGAGAATAAAAAGCAATGACTCACTTACATTTTTATCACATGTATTTAAGTAGAATGTCACTTCTATTAAGGAACTAACAATTTATCTAGATGAGTTCTCTTTAAAATATCTTTAAGCAGATATTTAAATATACAAATGAGAAAAACTACAGTACTGCAGAAAAGAAACCTTAAACTTATTTCAGTTAAGTAAATTTTCAATTGTACGAATAAAACAAGATATTCACATTATTTTCCATTTGTTGCTTGATCAACTCAAAAGAATCTATGTCAGATCTTAATAAAACACAATTCTAGATTATGATGAGGTGAAAATCTGGGGAAAAGATATTGTCTTTGTGTATAGAAAATCTGTAGAAATCTAAATATGAACTGTATATTGTGGTAGGGAATCAATCAACACAGTAACCTAGTAAAATGAGATTAAGTTCTCACTTTGCTAAATTTAGAAATACATCCAAATTTTAATTAGTGATATTTAATTTGGGGAACTATGTGTATAAGTTCTCTTTTAGAATAAGTCTATATCAATGTATATTTAAAAGTGATGTGTAATACTAAATTCTTTAATATTTGAAAATAAAGGAACTTATGCTAGAAATTATTTTTGTATTAATGTAAATCCTCTTTTATATTGTAGTATACACACAATTTATCTTAAAGGAATATAATGTTCTTAATTTATGTGTGAAGGTACAGGGCCTTATTACATCCTGTCTCAAGACAGTGAATCTATTGTGGATAAATGGCATATCATATATACAACAATGGGATTGTTTCAAGTTTTTATACTTTCTCCCTTTCTTTGCAACACAATGTCACTATAGCTTGTCAATTCTATGTGTACTTTTCACATGCTAACAGAACCAGAAAAACACTAAAGAGAATCTAGAAGATAATGTCTTGAGCCCCTAAATTAGAAAATAATTTCAATAGTGGGGCACTTTCAGGACTCTGGAAATTAAAAAAAAAATAGTTGCAGAAAGTTAAGAATTTACCCTGTAAAATTTTATATCAACTAACATGGTTTGAATAAGAAAGGACCTCAAAACCTCCTGTCTGTGACGATGTGGACTATAAAGAGTGGCACTATTAGGAGGTGTGACCTTAAGTGTGGCTTTGTTGAAGAAAGTATGCCACAGTGGGGGCGTGGGAATTAGGTATCCTATGCTCAAGCTATGCCCAGTGTGGCACAAAGTCTCATGTTGTGTGAAGGTTAAGATATAGAACTCTCAACTCTTTCTCCAGCACCAAGTCTGCTTGCTTGCCACCATGCTTCTTGCCATAACAACAGTGGACTAAGCCTCTGAAACTGTAAGCCTTTTCCAATTAAATATTGTTTTTTATAAGAGTTATTATGGCATCTTTTTGCAGTCATAAAACCCTAACTAAGACACCTAGTAAATATTAATAGCGTACAATTGATATACAAATATCATAGAAGCATATAAGAGATCATAGAAGTAATCGTATAAATAAAATAATTAGATATTTTATTCAGGGGACAGACATAATATTAAAGGTCAATACATAATTTTTTGGTATGAAATGCATGGTTATTGAGATGTCTCAGCAATTTACAATCTGACCATAGTTAAAGGACAGGTGTGCCATCTTCAAGGAAATAGGATCAGACCATGTATTGTTATTTGGAAACAGATGCCAGTTTAATCTGACAAGATTCCTGCCAATGAGGGCCACTCTAAAAGTTCAACTGCTGGGGTAAAGACTTGACATGTTACTGAGAGATGTTGGGCTGAAGTCTGACAATAAACCAGGAGTTGCTAATGCAGTTTAGAATTGCTGTAAAAATTTATTAGAAACCAGAGACTGTAAAATTACTATACTTCTTTAGAAGTGTTTTTCTTTCCCTTGCTGAATATTTATGCGATGTTTAATGCTCGGCACATGTTTTAAACCTTGTTTCCTGATGGTGTAAAAGAAGTCTATTATAATGCACATGAAATTGCACGGAATTCAATTAAATGCTTGAGAGAGTAAGTAGAATGTCCACCTGTAAGCCATTTTGACAGGAGGTTTTTTTTTTTTTTCATTGATGGTTTTGGTGTCTGTAAATTTAAGGAGTTTCCATAATGGTTCTTATGTGGCAAGAAACAATGGTTATTTACATTCAATTGAGGACTAATTTAACCATAACCTAAAAGGCTGTACAATGTTCAAGAGCAGCATTCTAGATATATTATTTAGAAAAGATGGTCAAGAGGTTTTAATCTAAATGGATTGTTATATGGTAATAATGCAATTATGGCTGAAGGGAGATTCTATCCAGCCCATGTGGAGTTTGCAAGGGAAAGAGAAATTTGACATTCGAACATACTGTGATGCTACAATGTTTCTTATTTTATTGCTTATTTTTTTTTGCTTGTTTTTTTTTTGGGGGGGTGGGAGACCATGTGTTTTCTTTCAATGGTAGTGGCTCATGAGGTAAAAATCTACTAACCTTAGATGTAGAAGAGAAAAATAAGATAGCTTTTGAAAAGCTCCACACAGGTCCAAGTCACAAAGTTAAAAGAAATCACTGACAACCTATCAACAACCAATACTAAATTTGCCCACTTTCTTATACTAAATTTTCACTTTCATATAGCTCAGGGTCATAGCTTTGCCATAGTTATGGATACACCAGCACAGATGCAGTCAAAATTATGTAGCGGGGCAAATAAATACTCATGAATTGAACATGATACAACCTGAGAACAGACCTTTAAGGTTTATGGTCAGCACAGCATTCACTATTTAAAACAACAAAAAAAGATATTGCCTTGAAATTTGGAAAGCGTATCTTCCAACCATGCTTTAATCTCTCAATATAATGAGAGGCAAAAAACCATGGGAATATTATCTAATATCAGTGGGAGGGAAGGCCCTTGGTCCTGTGAATGCTAGATGCTCCAGAGTACAGGAAAGCTAAAGCAGTGAGACGCGAGTGCATGGTGGGGTGGGGGAACATTCTCATAGAAGCAGGAGGAGGGGGATGTGACAGGGGACTTGCAGAAGGGAAACCAACCTGGAAAAAGGATAATGTTTGAAATGTAAATAAATAAAATATCCAAAAGAAAAAGAAAAAGAAATTGGTCAGTTCCCCAAGAAACAAACTGTGCTCCTGAGAGGGAGCCACTGACCATGGGCCTTTGATCAGTAAAGGACAAGGACAAGTCTGGAATTGAGTCCTTTCCTGGGACACCTGGCCAGAGGAGATAACAAGGCCAGAATTGAGCTGGTTTCTAAAATTCCCAAGGTCTCACCAATAGTGAAACTAACATAGCAACCTGTCAAAACTGTACTAATGTCACTACTTTGTCCCGGACCAATCGTATTAGAAGTTACCTAACCCTTCTAGAAAGTTCCCCTTAGCCTTGCATAAAAAGGGGCCTCTGACCCCCTCAAGTTATTACCATTTTGATGAAAGATTTACTCCTGCATGCTGGTAATTTCTGCAAAATAAATGTTTCTTGCCTTTGCAAGTCTGGGGTCTTCCTTCAGTGATTCTTGGACACTAACCATAGATAAATCCAACACATGAATTTACTCAAATATCTCTCACCATTTTATTCTCTGTTTCTGTGTTTATTCCACATTTTCCTGTACATTGCAATGGAAGATAAACCCTATTCTGGTTATCATCAACAGCAGTCTTTAACTCTGTGTCACTTCTTTTCTTTATGAGTATCTGGGGAAAGGCGCATGACATTATTTTGAAGGAAAGACTCACATCAGGAACACTCTGAAATGGTTGGAAGAATGACAGGATTATCAGGCATACCTATACAGAGAATCTGGTTTGGCAGTCAATCTATCATTGCCCTTTTTTCTTTTCAAGAATGAAGCAATTTCTGCCTTGAGAACTGTGACTGCTCACGGATCTGCACTTCAGACTCCCCTACAGCTCCTCTGCATTCATTTCTGCAGACTTGGCACTCTTGTTCCACTTCACACTAATTGTGATTGCTGACTCGTGCCTGGATGGGAGGCTGCCAAAAGGGCAGGTATCCCAGAGAGACATCATTACCCAGGTTGGCAAATACCTGAGAGCCCTGATTTAATGATACAATCTTATTTTTACAGCATGAGGCAGGCTGCCAGTCTCTCAGCATCAGTGCCTGGGTGTAATATTATTTGGCAACAACCCTTCATATTCTTTTGCAGAATGGAAAGAAATAAGCCATGGGGATACAGATCAATGGTAGATGATCAGATACCTGGGAAAAGGAAGGAACATGTGAATAGCTCTAGGCACACATATTTATCCAATTATTGAGAAGTAAAACAAACAAAAATCTTGCTTAGTATAATTTAAAATTATCTACATAAGGAAAATGTGTATTATTGAACTGGTACATTTAGAAAAAAACAGACATTGCTGTGATATTCTTCCTGGAATTCAGGTCACTGCTATGTTATTGAAATCTTGATGGAACTCATATAACAGGGGACAGAAGCTCTTAGTAGTCGCCAGAAGAGTACAGAGAGGCAGTCTTTAAGTTCACTGTTAAAGTCTAAGGCTGTGTCTTCAAAAACATAAAAACATCAAAATATTGTCCTTACTTATATGATGATTTCCTATGTAAAAACAATATGCAAGTTGTTTGGAAATTCTAACAGTTAGGTTTTCTTTTTTTGTTTTTTTTTTGTTTTTTTTTTTTTTAAATCTTGTGTTTTCATCACCCGTGACGACCAGTTGGAGAATTACATTTACATATTTCAAAATGATGTACTTGAAATAATATAAAAATATATAAGTGTAGCCACATATACACAAAATCACTGTAAAGCACACAGATAAGTAGGATGTGTATCCTGCTGGTTTTAGCTTATTCTTGTAGAGCCTGACTATATGACCACTTGTGGGTTCCCTGCTGTATTTTGCATACTGATAGATCAGAATGGCTGCGTTTTCACAGATCCTGTAAGGAGCCCTATTATTCCCACTACAAAATTAATCCTTTACATATTTCTGAACATTTAAAGGAGAAAAAAAATCTGCCTGATTAAAGCCTGAAAGTGAAACTACTACTTAACGACTCTATTCATTTTTGTTTTGTTTTTTAAATTAACCTTTTAATTTCCTTCTGTAGCCCCTTTTGTACCTGCCACCATGTATATGAAAGCATATGAATTTTTACATACTTTCTAACATTGTATTTTCAAACATTTGGAATTTCATCTTTTCCCAACCAATAGGTGAAGAGTGGAGTCTCCTTTGTTTTTTTTTTTTTTCAAATTGTTAGGCTACCCTGTGAATATGAGACCATTGCAACATTTTAATGTATATAATTCAAGAACATCCTACAACAGTTAAAGATAAGAGATACCGTTTCAAATTCATGAAATTGCTCACCATGTTAGCAGCTATGCATGTGAGTCTTTGCTAATCAGATTAAATTAACCAGCATATAGATTTCATTTTAATAGACACTAATTCAGGACCATCAACCAAACTTATTGTGAGTAATTATGGATTTGAAAATGAATGGTTAAATAAGGGTAAAACTTTTTAGATTCTAGGCATATAATTATACTCAATTTAAATCAATCTTTAGTGTGATAACTTAAGTATCTAGCTTCAGGCAAGTGTTGGCAACAGGATTTTTATAGTACCAACTCTCAACTGAGAGAAAGTTACAAGCTGGTTAAGACCACTATATAAAACCAACAACAACAACAAATCCTTATTAAAAATTTCTCTATGATGTAAAATTTTTTCCTTGCAATAAACAAAATGAACTTTGTCAAAAATGACATCACCATAATAATATATGAGTCTTTAAGGAATCCACGTAGAAAACTAACACACATGGTAAACATATACATATATATTGTGTAATTGTTTTTGCTATGATTTCCATGTAAACTATGTCAAGAATGTAAAATTAATTAATTCTATAGCACAGCTCTGATCTCTTAGAGTATTGATTCTGATCTTTTAGGGCATTGCTCCTGGTAGATCAACTGGGCTTTAGTAGGTGGCCCATCCTGAAAAATGTATGGCCAGCACAAACTAGAGTCAATAGCTCTTTAAATAAGAGAAAGACATAAAGTTAGGGGGACAGCATAGGAGTGAGGATAAATTTGGAAAGAGTAAAGGGAGGATTTGGGGTAAGTATGTTTAAAATACAGTGTATAAACCTCTCAAATAATTAAGACTATATTTTATATTTTTATTGGTTATTTTATTTATTTGCATTTCAACTGTTATCCCCCTTCCTGGTTTCCCCTCTGCAAACACCCTATCCCATACCCCTACTCTTTGCTTCTATGTGGAATCTCCTCCACCCACCCAGCCATTCCTGCCTCACCACCCTAGCATTCCACTACTGTGGGGCATCGAGCCTTCACAGGACCAATGACCTCCCCTCCCATTGATGCCAGACAAGGCCATTCTCTGCTACATATGTGGCTGGTGCCATGGGTACCTTCATGTATATTGTTTGGTTGGTCATTTAGCCCCTGAGAGCTCTGGGGTGGGGATCTGGTTGGTTGATATTATTGTTCTTCCTATGTCGTTGCAAACCCATTTCCCTCCTTCACTCCTGCCCCTAACTTCTTCATTGGGGTTCCCATATTCAGTCCTAAGTTGGGCTGCAAGTATCCGCATCTGTATAGGTAAGTCTCTGGCACAGCCTCCCAGGGGACAGCCATACCAGGCTCCTGTCAGCAAGCACTTCTTGGCATCCAGCCATAATGTCTGGGTTTGAGGTCTGCAGATGGGTAGGGCAGTCTGAGGATGGCCTTTTCTTCAATCTCTGCTCTACTCAGTTCCTGTGTTTTCTTTGGACAGAAACCATTCTTAATTAAAACATTTGAGATGGGTGGGTGGCCCCATCTTTCAACTGGTGTCTGTGCCTATCTACTAGATATGGTCTCTAGAGGTTCTCTTTCCCCTGTATTTGGTTTTTGACTAATGTAATCCCCAGTGAGTCCTGGAAACCCCTTGTTTCACTGGTATCTTGGACTCTCTAGTGGCTAGCCCCAGTTCCCCCTCCCCCACTGCTATACACCTCCATTTAATTCCCTGAAACTCTGAACTCCTGTCTCCTCCCACACCTGGTCCTACCCCATTTTATCTTCCCCATTGGTCTCACCCCTCCAGATCTATTCCTCCCTCTACTTCCCATAATTATTTTGTTCTTCCTTCTAAGTAGAATAGAAGTATCCACACTTTGGTCTTCCTTCTTCTTGGGATTCATATTATCTGTCAGTTGTGTTGTGGGTATTCCAAACTTTTGGGCTAAAACCCACTTATCAGTGAGTCCATGCCATGGGTGTTCTTTTGTGACTGGGTTGCCTCACTCAGGATGATACTTTCTAGTTCCCATTTGCCCAAGTTTTTCATTAAGTCAATGTTTTTAATAGCTGAGTAGTACTCCATTGTGTAAATATACCACATTATTTCTCTGTTGAAGGACATCTGAGTACTTTCCAGCTTCTGTCTATTATAAATAAGGCTGGTATGAACATAGTAGAACATGAGTCCTTGTTATATGTTGGAGCATTTGGGGGGTACAGGCCCAGGAGTGGTATAGCTGGGTTCTCAGGTAGTAATATATCCAATTTTCTGAGGAACCACCAGACTGATTTACAGAGTGTTTGTACCAGCTTGCAAGTCTACCAACAATGGAGGAGTGTTCCACTTTCTCCACATCCTTGCCAGTATCTGCTGTCACTTGAGATTTTGATCATAGCCATTCTGATTGGTGTGAGGTGGAATCTCAGGGTTGTTTTGATTTGCATTTCCCTGATGACTAAGGATATTGAACATTTCTTAAGGTGCTTCTTTGACATTCACAATTCCTCAGTTGAGAAGTCTTTGTTTAGTTTTGTACCCCATTCTTAATAGGGAGTACAACTTTTTAAATTATTTGTATACTTTGGATATTAGCCATCTATCAGATATAGGACTGGTAAAGATTTTTTCCCAATCTATAGGTTGCTGTTTTGTCCTGATGACACTGTCCTTTGCCTTACAGAAGCTTTCCGATTCAAGTCTCTTTTTCACTCCTCTATTAGATTCAGTGTATCTGGTTTTATGTGGAGGTACTTGATCCACTTGGACTTGAGCTTTGTAGAAGGAGATAAGAATGGATCAATTTGCTTTCTTCTTCATGCTGACTGCCACTTGAGCCAGCACCATTTGTTGAATATGCTATCTTTTTTTCCACTGGGTGCTTTTGGCTTCTTTGTCAAAGAGTAAGTGACCATAGGCATGTGGGTTTAATTATGGGTCTTCAATTCTATCCCATTGACCTACCAGCCTATCTCTGTACCAATACCATGCAGATTTTATCGCTATTACTCTGTAGTAGAGCTTGAGGTCAGGATTGGTGATTCTCCCAGAAGTTCTGTTATTGTTGAGAATAATTTTTGCTATCCTTGTTTTTTGTTGTTGTTGTTGTTCCAAATGAGTTTGAGAATTGCTCTTTCTATCTATTATGTTGGAATTTTGATGGGGATTGCATTGAATCTATAGATTGTTTTTGGTAAGTTGGGCATTTTTAATGTTAATCCTGCCAATCGATATGCATGGGAGATCTTTCCAGCTTGTGAGGTCTTCCTCAATTTCTTTCTTGATAGACTTGAAGTTCTTGTTGTACAGATATTTCACTTGCTTTCTTAAAGTCACACGGAAATATTTTATATTATTTGTGACTATTGTGAAAGGTGTTGTTTCCCTAACTTTTTTTCTCAGCCTGTTTATCCTTTGAGTAGAGGGAGGCTATTGATTTGTTTGAGTTAATTTTATATCCAGCTAATTTGTTGAAGTTGCTTATCACCTGAAGAATTTCTCTGGAAGAAAACATTTTGAAAACCACCAAACAGTTAAGATGTAGCATAGAGTTTTCATATAAATAGGAAATTATATCTATTAAGGAGCACACAAAGAAGTGTCAAGCGCAATTTTATATTATCTATTGCTTTTTCAGTCTATACTTTTTACCAAAAGGAACTAAGGGGGCTGTGGATCTATCTCAGTTGGTGCATTTTTTGTTACATAATCATGACAAGCTGAGTTTGATATCTATGACCCAATTAGAGGACCCAAGTATGGTGGAACCCATCTACAGTCACAGCAGTGGCAGGGCAGAGATGGATGGATACCTAAGGACTACTTCCTAGCCATTCTATCTTACTTGCCATTTGAGTTCTGGGCCACTAAGATGCATATATAAAAAACAGGGTAGAGGTAGGAGAAATGGCTCAGCAGTTAAGAGGTAGGAGAATGGCTCAGCTGCTCTTCCAGAGGACTTAGATCTATGTCCAGCAACGACATCACAACTCTCAACTACCTGAAACACCAGTTCCAGGGAATCAGATGCTCTCTTTTTCTCTCTGTTGCCACTGCACACATGTGATGTACAGACATAAACGCAGGCCAAAAAGTCATACAAGTGAATAACTATTATAAATGTTTTTAAAAATATAAAAATAAAAAAAGAGATTAGTGGCATTTAATGGATGGCATCTAGAGACGACCTTCAAACTCCACACCAGTGTGAACACAGACACATTTATACATGCACATGTGTACAACCCTTCCACTAGTTCACAGAATAACTGAAAGTGGCTATACTAATTTATGATTATAGGCACTTTAAAAGGAATAAGATTCAAACTGACATGGTTTTAAGAAAACTTTCCCATAGTTGGAATGGGGATAGGATGCATTTCTGTTTATAACGTCAAAAACTCAGTCACACATGAGCTATTCAGACCACAGCAGGCTCCAGTGTTAAAGCAAATTTCATAAAACATAATTTTTTAAAATGAAGATTGCCAATTTTCCTTTCCTCTAAGGGCCTTGTCTACTTCTGATCAGCATGGTCTTGATCAAATATTTAATGCTTTAAACATATGAGTTCAAACCTTGACTTCAACCCTAACTTAAATATTGCTGGAAAACTTTCTTAATTTCACTTCATTATAATATTGGAATGACAATGTTGAAGAGACTTTGGCAGTATCTTGATTGAGGTAAATCAACAAGTCCTGTCTTCTTCAAAAGATTTCAGAAAAAAATATTTATGGAAATCTGTACTGTAAAGATTTTACTGTCAGAGGGGTTGAATATATTTTTCTCAGAGTAGCTTTCTAGATATGGATAATATCCAGTGTTACAGAATAAAAAGAAATGTGACTGTGTGGATGACCGTTCTTTTCAGATTTATAATAAATTCTTCTTTTGTTGTTCTCATTGTAACATGGAGTTATCTGAAATACTTAGGAAAGCTCAAACAGATGGAAACTACATGAAACAAACCATAAAGGAGTTGAAAAGCATTTTTCACTATAGTGCCTAAGTGCATTGTGATAGATAAAATATTATAATAGAAAAGAATACCATCATCAGAGAGGATTTCTCCAGCAGGTTATGGTACAGAAATACACATCCATAAATTAAGTGGAGACATGAAGCCCCAAGGAAGAGGGGAGGGAAAGATTGTAGGAGCCAGAGGGGATAAGGACATCAGGAGAACCTGGCCCACAGAATCAACTAAGCAGGGCTCATAGTGGCTCATGGAGACTGAAGCAGCAACCACAGAGCCTGCAAATGTCTGCCCTGGGCCCTCTGTATATGTGCTGTTTTTGTTTAGCATGGAGTTATTATTGTATTAGTAACTATGGAAGCGGTGTGCATGCAACTTTTTAGCCTGCTCATGGGACTTTTTTCCTACTAGGTTGCCATGACCCGACTTGATATGAGGGTTTATACCTCATCTTATCATATCTTGCTTTGCTGTGTTTGGTTGATATCACTGGGAGACCTGCTCTTTTCTGAAAGGAAACAGAGGAGCAGTGTATCTGCTGGAGAAGGAAGGTAGGGAGGCTAACAAAGGGAGACTGTGGTTAGGATGTATTGAATGAGAGAAGAAGTTTTTAAAAATCTATTTTAAGTCTGGAAACAAGTAAAATATTCCTAATGCTTCTTTTAAGTGAATCTGTAACAAATGAAACCACGAGAGAAAAGATGACAGAATGTCTTTCCCTCCAGTAAGCCTTTGAATACTTAGTGGTGTGTGTGTGTGTGTGTGTGTGTGTGTGTGTGTGTGTGTCTTTCATTGTCTGTATTATGAATGTGTGTGCCACAAGCACATACTCAGACATTTACCCTTGTTCAGTAGTTTCTTTGTCCCAATACTTTTGAGACAAAGATGTTACTGAATCTGTAAGTAATTATTTTGGCTACTGGCTAGCTAACTAGACAATAGTACCTGCCAATTGTCTTCCTTTTCCACTCCAACCACATCACTAGGTATAAAATATGCGAGTCCGGATTGTATATGTTTATGAAATTGAGTTCTCATCCTTTCACAGAAAGCACTTTACTCACTGTTGAATCAGACTATACTCTTCGCATTTGCCTGTACCATCCTTGTTTCCTATGTTTTTTTATAAGACTAATAGCTACAGATATTGGGACTTGGGAACAAATATTTATTTTCTGAAAATCCCTAAAGCAGGTAGAAGAAGGAAGATTTCTAAGACTAAAATCAAGGTTTCAGTCATAGCACTCACCAGGAAACCCAAGGGGGAGGTAAGACTCTTCTCATAGCTGCTAGTGATTGCACACATAGCATGGCTTAGATCTCTATAGCTAGGACACATTACATTCCCTTTAGTTTGCTGAAAGCTAGCTCTGGAGGTCATATGCAAATACACAAAAGAAGGTTTTCAGTGTTCAAGGAGATAATCCAGGGAAATCCTACCATGTAAAAATCTCTTCTCTAAAATGCTCCTTTTTCATATGAGGTAACATGCACAAATTCTGTGTGCCAGGGTGCAAATGCAGTGTTCAGTGGGAGGGAATATAACCCATGATAGCACAGGTGCTGTTCCTCTCCCAGAGTTAATTTGATCGTAGCTGTTTTAACGGATCCAGCCAACATTTTACAAAGCATTTCTAATTTTAGATTTGTTAACATGCCTGTATAATTATGGCATATGCTCGAGAAAAGTTTTTTGAGAAGTTCATGCTTCACATTTAAGTCAAAACACATAGTAATTAACATAATCAAGGTTACCTATATTTGACTTTAAAAGCTATAGTGTATTGCCTTACTTAATTAACATAAGCTTTAACGTTCTTCATCTTTTTTCATGTAGGTCCTAGCTAAGGCCAGATATTTACAGGAGAAAATATACCCATTCCTTTATAACTGTACTAATTTTTTGAACTTTCTATCAATACTTATGGTAGGTATATTTTTGTCATCTAATACTGATGTTTTAAAGCTAGTAAATCTTTCTAGAAATCTCAAGGGTACCATGTGTATTTGCACTGCACTATTCCAGCATAAGCTAGGGAAGAGTGGTCAGTCCCCATCTCTTCCACTACTATAATCACCATAGAGTTGTACTTCATTCTCTTCAGGTCTGACCCTCAGAGGATGTCACTGTCATGTGAGCTTTTCGGTCTAAGGACTGTGCATGCTTCTGGTGTGAGCCATCATACTTTAAACTATCCTGAGTATTTTAGGGTGTTTTCCTTTGTTTTTATAATAATGAGACTATTGTATTGTGTCTGAATACTGTGGCTTTCCATTGGGTATTCTGAGAATATATCATATATTATATATGATATGATATAGTTATATAATATAATGTCTGTTCTGCTTTTGGTCCACACAAAATTACTTATGTTTCTGCATAATTTTTACAATGAAGCCAACATACTTACACTTTGGAGTTCTCCCAGATTGGTGCTATTCTGACTTAGGAGAATCAGCAATGCTATCAGTAATTATACTATGCTCTCAATCTTTCTGTTTTCACCATAGGCCAATGCTCAGCAAGCTATGGCCTAAGGACTGACTCCAGCCCATATATTGAATTCAGCTCATCCTCTGTTCTCCAGGGTCCTTGGTTTTAAGGGGCAATAGGGATGGTTGAATGGTTAAGAGCACTTGTTTATCTTGCCAAGAACCATGATTCAATTCCCAACACCTACATGAAGATTCATACCCATCATAATTCTGTTGCCAAGTAATAAAACACCCTCCCTGCCTCCACGGGCACCAGGCACACCAGCAGTGCACATAAATTCATGCACTCATACGTAAAAACTAACGAATAAATTGTTTTCAAACATTAACAGCATAAATAAAATAAAATTTTCACAGAACGAGAAAAGCCTGGATCTTTCATATTTCAGTGTTTGTAATTGAAGTTCTGATGGTGTCTGTAGTTCCTAGCCTATTTCAAGCTGTAACAGGAATCCAATAGTTTGTCTAGGCTGCAGAGCAGATGGATTTTACACTCTATTCCTTTACTGAGAGAGCTGACTGGCTTCTGTTGTAAATACTTTACTCTGAGTCCTCGAGACATTTACTCTTTTATGTAGGTCTGGATTGTTTGAACTTGCAAAATAGACATTTTCTGTTAAATATCTGACTACTACAATCAAAAGTCTTGTTTTTAAGACTATTACCTCTTAGTTCACCAGCAGGAGCCACAACAACAACCACTTAACACCTTAACTAGACAAAAGTGTATGCCTGTTCTCTTCATTAATGACCCTGAGGGGAGAAAACACACTCCTCTTCGATAGTGAGGAGGTTTATAGTGAAGAAAGTGAAATGAGGGTGTAAAATGAAATGTATTTCCTTCTCAGAAGCAGGGCATCGATCGTGGTAAGAATAAATTAGTTAAATCTAAGTAAAATATTAAATTTCTTTTTCTAATCTATCATAACAATTTGGATGTTTACTTCAAAATGCCTTAAAAAGGTCCCATTAGCAAATGAACATATTGAGATGATAACCAAAATTTAATATTACATTGCATTCAGCATGAGAATGAGTAGGTAACTTAGAAAAACCCATGGTCTAGAAACCATTTTCTTTTTAAAAAATTAATTTATTTTTCTTCAATATTTTTTTAATTTACTTTGTTTACATCCTGGTTGCAGCCGCCCTCGTTTCCTCCCAGTCCTACCCTTAGAAATCACTTCTACCATTACTCACTCCCCTTCTCCTTCTTTCAGAGAAAGGGAAAGAACCCCTTGGGTACCACCCTTCCAGAGATTTCTAGTTGTAGCAAGACTAAGCACATCCTCTCCTACTGATACCCAACCAGGCGGTCCAGTTAGGGGAAGGGGATCCAATGGCATGCAACAGAGTCAGAGAGAGCTCCTGCTCCAATTGTTAGGGGACCCACATGAATACAAAGCTGTAAATCGGCTACAAATGTGCAGGGGCTTTAGATCCAGCAAGGTCTTGGGCTAGTGGTTCAGTCTCTGAGACTCCCATGGGCCCAGTTTACTTCATAAAGCAGGTATTCTTCTGGCATCCAGGATCCCTCCAGCTCCCTCAAATTTCTAGCATCAACTCTTGGGCAAGACTCCTCAAGCTCAGCCTTATGTTTGGCTGTGAGTTTTCATCTGCTGGTGGATGAAGCCTCTCAGGAGACTGCCATGATATGCTCCTGTCAACAAGTATGGCAGAGTATCAGTCAAAGTATCATGGGTTGGCTCTCTCATATGGGATGGGTCTCAAGTTCGGGCAGTAATAACCAATAGGTTGGCCTTTTTCTGTCTATATTGGCTCCATCTTTATCCCAGCACATTTTGCGTTGAAGATTTTGTAGATGACTTGATGTGCCCTTCGCTACTATCTATCTGGATCACACTTGAATGCAAAAATAAAAATATGACACATGATAACATTATTGTTCATACTTCACTGATATGAATAACTTTCCATAAACAATTACAAAGATCTTACCAGGCTGAATAACACTATGAACAAACTGAATATTCAAACCAAAGCCATACAATTCCCAATTCTTTGATTTTTTTTTCATGAACATTTCTAACATAACTGAAAATGACTATTTACATGTGAATTCACACATATATAAATACATAGATGCATGTAAATGTCTGTATGTATATGTGTGTACTGCATGACTGAAATGTTGATGGTAAGTTCTGAGAAGTATATTTTTTAGATGATTTTACAATAGTGTGACTATCAGAGAATATGCTTACTCAGTGATATATGTCACTGTGTATTGTAATACATCTAAGCTGTGTTTTACAGTTTGATTGCTTCTGACCTACAAAACCTTATAAGAAGATTCCTCAGTTATATCTCAGGAATTAATACATAATGGTAACTGTTTATATGTAAGCAGATAAGTAAGCATGGAAAAGATAGAGTAAAAAGCACTAAGCAACAGAGAGTTTTTCAGCTCTAATGTGAAGAACCATAGCTATTATATATGCAGTCTGCTCTTTAAAGAAATGATTTGTTTTTCACATCTATATGTGTGTGTATTTGTATATGTATAGATATGTCCACATGAGTACAGGTGCCTGTAGAGTTTAGAAGAGGGCATCATTTTCCCTAGTGTTGAAGTTTCAGACTATTACAAGCCACTTGATGTGGGAATTGGAACCTGATCTTAGATTTTCTATAGAAGCAACAGGTGCTATTCACCACTGAGCCACTTCTAGACCTTTATGCAGTCATGTTTGTAATGAAATATCATGTAAATTATAGACCTCATTTTTGTCTAGGTGTATTTATATGAACATGTGCATGTTTACATTCACCACACATATAAATTTACGATGAAGTATTCATGTATCTAAAAATATGCATATGTACATATTTGCGTATACACACATTATGCATACATATATGGTATGTATGATTTATTATTATATACACCTAATATATCAATCTGAATATAAATAGAAGAGAAGCCTTTTTGTGTATCACAATCCATAAAGACAAAGATAATTAAACCCTATAATTAAGCAGCATTTTGGTCAAAATTAAGTTTAGTTTCTAGAGGTTTGATTATCCAGTCTGATTTTAGAGACAAACCTATATGAGTTTCCTAGTTAATACTTTTCTATGAATAGAGACATGGCTTTCCTGTTAATATCTAGTGTCTAAATCTCATTCATCAACTGGAATTATTTGTAGAAATAAAAACCTTTGCTTCCTAAGTGCAGCAGTTTTGATGTGACTTTGGACATAGATTTTCATGGATGAATTAATGCTATCTTTCAACTCTCAGTTGACAATAATAGAAAAAAAAGCTATCTAGTAGAAGGTGTTCTCCTAACTGTAGCTGTCAGTCACAACCCTACTTTAATAGATTTCTTTATTGAATCTGTATCACACTTTTTTTCCTTCAACAAATCCATTTCAGAGAAATTTCAAAAAAAAATTGTTTGTTTTGGCAAGGGGAGAGTAAGAGAGGTAATAGAAAATAAAATTGAATTTATGCACTTAGGTATGTTTTCACATAAAATGTATCAATATTCTTAGAGTTAAAGAAAATGGTTTTATTTTGAAAACATTTCTTCTAACTCATTTCTAAGATGTGGTTGCTTTCAGTTGTAGTTTTTGGATAAATTTGACATAGCTCTCAATAGTATAGCTCTCTAGTCTTTCTGTGTATAAAAGACAACCAAATTTCTTACAACATTAAGTCTTTTTTGAATAATCATGTGCAAAATAATTATATGCCAATCAAAGTCAGTGTTTGGATGTTTGAATTGGTTGTAAGCCTCTTACTTTACTGTATCTACAAATTGTCATATTTTGTTTTAAAAGGAAGGTACTTTTAGATATTGAATATAATATGCTGTGACTAATATATATATATATATGTATATATACATATATATAATATATAAAATTATACATGAGTATTTTTAGTCTTTAAATCTAATACTGAAATATTTCCTATTATTGCATATTATAAAATGAATGATGTATATTCATATTTATAGTGCAAACTTGCAGAGTGGAGAAGATACCTTGTGGAGATCCAAGGGTCTCCTTCCTCACTCTTGTCTCCTGTTAAACAATGACATACAGCATTGTCAGCAGACAAATACTATTCATTAAATTTAATAACAACCTTTAAAATGTTGATCACCTAAGATTTTAATGGTCACCTAAGGTGATGATTCAACTATGACAAATAATCAGAGATAGAAAGCTCTGAATTAAGTTTCTGTCAATTTCTCTTTATTTCTCTCTAGCATGGGACTAATTTCTTTGCAAAATAAAAAATATTTTGCAAAATCAATGTAAAATGAAGATCATAATCACTCTCCACTGTCCTATAATTGAGCTTCCTATATAACATAAAATCTCATTCACAACTTTCATGATCCTTAATTCTGTCTCTCTTTTGGATAAGTCATCAGCAATCAACTCCTCAAGTTAGTGATATTAATTTTAATTCTGAGTACTTTATCTTTTGTCTAAGAGAGTCAATGCACAAGTCTATACTTTCTTCAGCCTGTTATTCCTGCAAATATGAAACCATCCTCTAATCATCTCTTTGCTTGTAGAACATAAACCCCTGTCTGCTTATTAAATTCAAAGACTCCATTGTTGAGGTTGTTACAAATATTAAAGAGCCAGAAGCTATATAAAGCAATTACAGTCTCTTAAGGATCATGCCAACCCTGTATGTTTTCTGAAATTTTCACCTCTTGTCTACACACTCTCACATCAAAGACAGGGAAACAAAGAGGAGTTATGAAGTGGCAATACATAGCTAGTATAAGGTAAACATTTGACACATGATTCCATATACTAAAGTATTAGCCAAATACAACAATGTGGGTGGGCACAATATTATAAATAACCTCTGATGAATGCAATGAAATAATATTTTTATATCACATATGATTTTGGCAATAAAATATTTCACTAGTGTTTCATAAAGTCTTTAATAGAGATGAAGAAATAATAGAATGTTGCTGCTTGCTTGTTTTTAAATTCAGTCAAGAAAAGATTTACAGTTCTTATGAAGAAAAGAATGATTTTCTAAACCACCTTCACATTTGACAGGTGCCTCATTTCTGAGAAAAATATAGGTGAAACAGGGAAAAGGGAATAGAAAAAAATTTAAGAGGAAGGCTTTATAATGGAAAGGTGTTTCTGTCTTCTCTCTTAAATGTGAGGTATTTATATACCACAAGACATATATATTATGGACATATATGGGAAATGTGATGAGGAAGTCAATTGTTGATTTAACAATTTTGCCAATTTGCCCAGTTGGAAACAATCTCCTTTGATATAAGCATTAAGAAGGAAGCTGGATCTGAGTCTGGATTCTGGTGGGAATGAACCATGATAGTTTTTCAACAAATGGTGCTGGTTCAACTGGAGGACAACATGTAGAAGAATGAAAATTGATCCATTCTTATCCCCTTGTACAAAGCTCAAATCTAAGTGGATAAAGGACCTCCACATAAAACCAGATACACTGAAACTAATAGAAGAGAAGGTGGGGAAGAGCCTCAAATACTTGGGCACAGGGGAAAAGTTCCTGAACAGAACTCCAATGACATATGCTCTAAGATCAAAAATTGACAAATGGGACTTCATAAAATTGCAAAGTTTCTGTAAGGCAAAGGACACTGTCAATAGGACAAAACGACAACCAACAAATTGGGAAAAGATCTTTACCAATCCTTCATCTGATAGAGGGCTAATATCCAATATATACAAAGAACTCAAGAAATTAGACTCCAGACAACCAAATTACCCTATTAAAAAATGGGGTATAGAGCTTAACAAAGAATTTTCAACAGAAGAAACTCGAATGACCGAGAAGCACCTAAAGAAATGCTCGGCATCCTTATTCATCAGGGAAATGCAAATCAAAACAACCCTGAGATTCCATCTCACACCAGTCAGAATGGCTAAGATTAAAAACTCAGGTGATAGTAGATGCTGGCGAGGGTGTGGAGAAAGAGGAACACTCCTCCATTGTTGGTGGGACTCCAAGCTGGTGCAACCACTTTGGAAATCAGTCTGGCGGTTCCTCAGAAAATTGGACATAGCATTACCCGAGGATCCAGCTATACCACTCCTAGGCATATACCCAGAAGATGCTCGAACACATAACAAGGACATATGCTCAACTATGTTCATAGTAGCCTTATTTATAATAGCCAGGAGCTGGAAAGAACCCAGATGTCCTTCAACTGAGGAATGGATTCAAAAAATGTGGTATATTTACACAATGGAGTATTACTCAGCTATTAAAAACAATGAATTCGAGAGGTTCCTAGGTAAATGGATGGAACTAGAAATTATCATCCTGAGTGAGGTAAGGCAATCACAAAAGAACACACATGGTATTCACTCATTGATTATTGGATATTAGCCCAGAGCCTTGAAATGCCCAAGATGCAACTCACAGGCCACATGAAGTCCATAAAGAAGGAAGACCAAGTGGGGGTGATTCGGTCCTTCTTAGAAGGAGCAACAAAATACTCAAGGGAGCAAATATGGAGACAAAGCGAGGGACAAAAACTGAAGGAGGGGTCGTCTGAAGACCTTTCCACCTGAGTATCCATCCCATGTGCAGTCACCAAAGGTAGATGCTGATGTGGAAGTCAGGAAGTGCATGCTGATAAGAGCCTGATATGGATGTCTCCTCAGAGGTCTTCAAGAGTCTGACATATTCAGAGGCAGATGCTCACAACTAGCCATTGAACTGATCATGAGTTTCTCAATAGAGGAGTTAGAGTGAAGACTGAAGGAGCTGAAAGGATTTGCGGCACCATGAGGAGAACAATAATACCAACCAACCACAGCTCCCTGGGTCTAAACCACCAGCCTGGGAGCACCTGGGAGGGGGGATCCAGGGCTTCAACTGAATATGTAAGAGTGGAGGGCCCTGCTGGGCATAGGTGGAAGAAGAGAACCTTGACCTCATGAAGGCTGGATGCCCCAGGGGGTGGGAATTTTGAGGGTGGGGAGGTGGGAGTGGGGGGGAATAGATAGAGGTTACATCCACAGAGAAGAAGGAGGAGGGGTGAGGGGATTGGGTGTTCAGGGGTGGGTGGGGGATGGGGTAAGGGGACAACATAGGGTATGTAAATAAAACATCCAATAAAAAAAATAAATAAAAATAAAAAAAAAGAACCATGATAGTGACCATTCCAGCCCTGACATCTGCAAAGAAAATACCCACAGTACTGCCCAGTGAGACATTGCTCAACGGCACATGGTATAATGTCCTCTCATTTAGCTATAATTTTTTTCCTTTGAGAAACGTTTTTAATTGTGCTTACAGTTTTTTTTGTAAGTTTTAAATGTTGTTATAAAATACATAACAATACTATATGTTATTACTCATTTTTATTTTATTTTTAAAACTGTTTTGTTTACATTCCATATGCTGTACCCCTTCCCAGTTCTCCCTTCTAGAATTCTTCACCCTATACCTCCTTCTCCTTTGTTGAGAGGGTGATTCCCTATTCATCACATCAAATCCCCTCAACCCCACCTTAAGCTTCCCTATCTCCTATCTCCGTTCCCTGGGGCATCAAGTCTCTACAGGATTAGACACATCCTCTCCCACTGAGGCCAGAGAAGGTAGTCATCTGCTACATGTGCAATGGGGCTATGAACCAGCCCTGTATGCTCTTTGGTTGGTGGCCTTTTTCTATGATCTTAGATACTTTGTTTTAAACCAATTACAGGCTCTTTACAAAATCCTATAAAGAACATGTTTTGGATTCCATGCTTGTTTGATCAGACCTCCACTTATAGGTCTCTTCTAAAAGCTTTGCCTATGTAATTTAACTTGTGTTTTCTCTATCCCACAATTCTTTGGAGATTTTCAACATTCATTTTTCTCTTCCCCCAGTCATGCACACACACAAACATCCTTCCTATTAGGTATGGAAATAATTTTCCCAGTGGAAATAGTCTGTGAATCTAGACATAGTATTCTCCTTAAATTACCTGAATTATAATGTGTTTCAGAGTCTTTATCACATTACTCCATATCATAAACTTAAAGTCTAGCCAAAGAAAACAGATAAAATTCACACACACATGCACACACACACACACACACAGAGAGAGACAGAGAGAGACAGAGATACAGAGAGAGACAGAGAGACAGAGAGAGAGGGAGAGAGAGAGGCAGAGAGAGAGAGACAGAGAGAGACAGAGAGAGACAGAGAGAGAGAGACAGAGAGAGAGACAGAGAGAGACAGAGACAAAAACAGAGACAGACAGAAAGGAACAGAGACAAACAGAGACAGAGAGACAAAGAGACAGAGAGACAGAGACAGAAGACAGAGACAGAAACAGAAAACTACAGGCTAGGATTCTCATGAAGAAGACCATTCAGATTGTATAGGAGTTTGAGTTATTTTTCTTACTATTATATACTTTTCAGATTTATCTGTAGTCTCACAAGCTGAATGGTTTCATTTTTATAACTAAAGAAACTTCTGTTATGTGTTAATATATATTTCATTGTCCATTTATATCTTGAAGTATGTATAGTTTGGCTCTGTTTCCTAGCTGTGATAAATAGATGGGCAATAAACATGGATGTACAAGTTCTTTGTGGTAGAATAAGAACTCCTTTGGGTATATTCCCAGGGGTGGTATTGCTGGGTCATTGTGGTTCTATTTTTAATACTTTGAGAAACCCTCATTCTGATTTCCATAACGGCTATGCTAATTTGCACTTATACCAGCAGTGAATGAGGGTTCTTCTTTCCCTGCATATTGTCTCTAACATTCATTGTCAGAATTCTTTATGATAGCTATTCTGACTTGGAGGAAGTTTTACTTCAAAGTAGTTTAAATAATCATTTTCCATATGACTGGGGATATTAAACACTTAGTGACCATTTCTAATTCTTCTGTTGGGAACTGTCTTTTCATTTCATGGCCCATTTGTTAGTTGGCTTTGTGTGTGAGAGGGAATGATTGTGTGTGTGTGTGTGTGTGTGTGTGTGTGTGTGTGTGTTTTAGTATTTGAAGTTCATTGTAAATTCTGTGTTAGCAGGCTCTGTTTTGAAGTAGATCAATGAAAGAATTTTTACTCTATGCTGTGGGCTGTCCATCATTTTACTGATAGTTTTAGTGTGCAGAAACTTTAACAACATGTGATTTCATTTGCTCAATCTTGGGGCTCACTCTTCAACTAAGGGAGTTCTATTTAGAATGTTTTGTCCTACATATTGAATTCATTCTCTGTTTTCTTCTATCACTTTCAATATTTTCAAGGTTTAAATAAAGGTCTGTGATACATGTAGGGTTGTTTTTGTACAGGATGAAAGATATGGGTCTCATTTCACTCCTATGTCACTGATTACCATGTTTTACCAATACACTTTTTTGAATAATCTTTTTTTTGCACTGAAAATATTTGAAAGGTTGGTCAAACTTAGTTGGACATAGCTTTCTTGGCTTATTTCTGGGTCAATAGGATGGGGTTTTCCCCCACTTCTTCTGGTTTGCCCCCATAGCTTTGTAGTCTAATTTGAAGCCTGGTATTGTGGTAGCTCTAGCTTTTCCTCTCTTGTTGGAATTATTTTACCTATTCATAATCTTTTGTGATTTTATATGAATTCTTGAGTTACATTTTTCTAGTTCTATAAAGAAGAACATGGGAGTTTTAGCTGAAATTGGATTGAATGTATATATTACTTTTGCTAATACAGTCAGTTATTAATGTACCATTTGCTATCATGTTATAGGACCAGGAATTTACATCAGTTTTCTGACACAGTGTCTCCCAATGACTTTTATTCCTATTTATTGCTTAATTTTTACAGACTCTAAATCCAGTGATCTGGATTTAGATCCACACTAATTTTTACTTTTTAATTGTTTTATTTTAAATATTTTCACAATCAATCTATACCATTAACAATATTACAATCTTCTCTACTTATCTCTGTGCTTTTGCTGCTTTTCTAAGTAGCTTAACTAAAATACTCATGTTTGAGAATGTACTCAATTGATATACTAATCCTATTTCATCATTTTACAAAATTGAAAACAAATAAAAACTTCAGCACATTCAGGTATTTAACTTGCCACCAACTAAATACCCAGTGTCCTTTAAAGTGTCAGGCTCACATGCATACATGCACACATGCATACAGACATACAAGATTTTGGCAGACTCAGTTTTATTCTCCTGTTTTCCAAGGGATTAAAGATACTGTAAAGATGTCATATACTGTATACTTTATATTCTTATTTGTAGACTAGAACAGCTAGCGTAAGTTTGTAAGCTATGTATAAGTTTATCATATTTAAGCCAGCTGACATGTTCAGTGAAGTTGGTGGTCACCTTCTTCATTCTTTAAGTTTCTCTGTCCTGGATCCAAGCCTACCTTGTTCCCAAAGGGACTTGACAGTGACAGTGTTCACTCATTTTCTCACCTTTATTTTTCTGTGACCTCCCAATGTCTCTTCAGCATATGATAACCAGGCTTCAGCACTATGATCCCCTCATGCCTTCTAAACCAATTCTACCTGGGTGACACTTACACTTTCAATTTCAGCTGGAAGTGTGAGCTACAGCCTTGGCTTCTTGTGGAACATGTCTCAGAAGATTTCACCTCCATAATGCTGTTCTTAATCACTGCTTATTTCTCAGTTCCCAGACTAAAACAACTGTCCCACTAACGCAAAAGTTTCACTTCAGTGATGCCTCTCTCTTGTTATTCATGGCTTACGCTTGGATCACGGGAGACCAGATATTACAGATTCTTCACATAAATGGAGTAAACTAGAGACATATCAATATGAAATATTCACAATTCTCTAGTGTAGATAATCCCCCTTTTATCCTTGTTCCTTTGTGTTGGGGCTAAGGATATATTGATTGGTCTAACTCAGGATATCTGTATTATACTGACCAGTCTGCTTTCTCAATATCACACTATCTTGATACTATAATTATCATAAATTTATTTTTTGTTCTAAAATAAATAATATCAGTCATCTAACTCTGTTGCTAGTTAAGAATGTTTCAACTGTCCATCTTCTATGCGTTGATAGATAAAACTTTCAACTTTGTGGTGTTTTGATTGAACTTGTGAACGCATATGTACTTCAATGGATAGCCACAAACAACATATATTTTTCTGTTTATGTTATACTGTTAATCAGTACTTTGTAATTTTAGCAGGTGTTTCACTATTACTTTATATTTGAGAGCCACAAACCTTACTTAATATCCATTATTTTCTTCTTTGCAAATATAATAGTTTTTTAGTTTGCCAACTATTGTGTTATTAAGATTAAATTTGTAGATTTTCCTGTCATGGTATTGTTTATAGTCAAAAAAATTTATCAAGAAAGTTTATTTCTTCACAGGCTATAAGTTTTATTTATTTTTTTAGATAAGTGAGAACATCAAAACTTCTGCAATCATAATATTTTCATCTATATTCAATATCTATAACTTATATCATTTGCTAGTTGTTATGATTCAATGGAAATATAAATGAGGAGTTGTAGAATAGAATAGAATGCTTTTCCTAAACACCTTACTGGAATTGCCTTTTATTTTCTACTAAAAATACAAACTTTTAATCTAATTTCTTTTTTTTTAATTTTTTTATTGGATGTTTTATTTACATTTCATATGTTGTCCCCTTACCCCATCCCCCACCCACCCAGGAACCCCCTATCCCCTCACCCCTCCTCCTTCTTCTCTGTGGATGTAACCTCTATCTACCTCCCCACTCCCACCTCCCCACCCTCAAAATTCCCACCCCCTGGGGCATCCAGCCTTCATGAGGTCAAGGTTCTCTTCTTCCACCTATGCCCAGCAGGGCCCTCCACTCTTACATATTCAGCTGAAGCCCTAGGATCCCTCCATAAGTGCTCCCAAGCTGGTGGTTTAGACCCTGGGAGCTATGGTTGGTTGATATTGTTGCTCTCCTCATGGTGCCACAAACCCTTTCAGCTCCTTCAGTCTTCACTCTAACTCCTCCATTGAGAACCCCATTATCAGTTCAATGGCTAGTTGTGAGCATCTGCCTCTGAATATGTCAGACTCTTGAAGACCTCTGAGGAGACATTCATATCAGGCACTTATCAGCATGCACTTCCTGACTTCCACATCAGCATCTACCTTTGGTGACTGCACATGGGATGGATACTCAGGTGGAATGGTCTTCAGACGGCCCCTCCTTCAGTTTCTGTCCCTCACTCTGTCTCCATATTTGCTCCCTTGAGTATTTTGTTGCTCCTTCTAAGAAGGACCAAATCACCCCCACTTGGTCTTCCTTCTTTCTGAGCTTCATGTGGCCTGTGAGTTACATCTTGGGCATTTCAAGGTTCTGGGCTAATATCCAATAATCAATGAGTGAATACCATGTGTGTTCTTTCGTGATTGGCTTACCTCACTCAGGATGATAATTTCTAGTTCCATCCATTTACCTAGGAACCCCTCGAATTCATTGTTTTAAATAGCTGAGTAATACTCCATTGTATAAATATACCACATTTTTTGAATCCATTCCTCAGTTGAAGGACATCTGGGTTCTTTCCAGCTCCTGGCTATTATAAATAAGGCTACTATGAACATAGTTGAGCATATGTCCTTGTTATGTGTTCGAGCATCTTCTGGGTATATGCCTAAGAGTGGTATAGCTGGATCCTCAGGTAATGCTATGTCCAATTATCTGAAGAACCGCCAGACTGACTTCCAAAGTGGTTGCACCATCTTGTAGTCCCACCAACAGTGGAGGAGTGTTCCTCTTTCTCCACACCCTTGCCAGCATCTACTATCACCTGAGTTTTTAATCTTAACCACTCTGACTGGTGTGAGATGGAATCTCAGGGTTGTTTTGATTTGCATTTCCCTGATGAATAAGGATGCTGAACATATCTTTAGGTGCTTCTCGGTCATTCGAGTTTCTTCCATTGAAAATTCTTTGTTAAGCTCAATACCCCATTTATTAATAGGGTAATTTGGTTGTCTGGAGTCTAATTTCTTGAGTCCTTTGTATATATTGGATATTAGCCGTCTAACAGATGAAGGATTGGTAAAGATCTTTTCCCAATTTTTTGGTTGTCATTTTGTCCTATTGACAATGTCCTTTGCCTTACAGAAACTTTGCAATTTTATGAAGTCCCATTTGTCAATTCTTGATCTTAGAGCATATGCCATTGGTGTTCTGTTCAGGAACTTTTCCCCTGTGCCCAAGTATTTGAGGCTCTTCCCCACCTTCTCTTCTATTAGTTTCAGTGTATCTGGTTTTATGTGGAGGTCCTTTATCCACTTAGACTTGAGCTTTGTACAAGGGGATAACAATGGATCAATTTTTATTCTTCTACATGTTGTCCTCCAGTTGAACCAGCACCATTTGTTGAAAATGCTGTCCTTTTTGCACTGGACAGTTTTAGTTCCTTTGTCAAAGATCAAGTGACCATAGGAGTGTGGGTTCATTTCTGGGTCTTCAATTCTATTCCATTGATCTTCCTGCCTGTCTCTGTACCAATACGCAGTAGTTTTTATCACTATTGCTCTGTAGTACAGCTTGAGGTCAGGGATGGTGACTCCTCCCAAAGTTCTTTTATTGTTGAGAATAGTTTTCACTATCCTGGGTTTTTTGTTGTTCCATATGAATTTGAGAATTTCCTTTTCTAACTCTGTGAAGAATTGAGTTGGGATTTTAATGGGGATTGCATTGAATCTGTAGATTGCTTTTGGCAAGATGGCCATTTTTATTATATTAATCCTGCCAATCCATGAGCATGGGAGATCTTTCCATCTTCTGAGATCTTCTTCGATTTCTTTCTTCAGAGACTTGAAGTTCTTGTCATACAGGTCTTTCACTTGCTTGGTTAGATTCACACCAAGGTATTTTATATTATTTGCAAGTATTGTGAAGGGTGTCATTTCCCTAATTTCTTTTTCAGTCTGTTTATCTTTCATGTAGAGGAAGGCTACTGATTTGTTTGAATTGATTTTATAACCAGCCACTTTGCTGAAGTTGTTTATCTGGTTTAGGAGTTCTCTGGTGGAAGTTCGGGAGTCACTTAAGTATACTATCATATCATCTGCAAATAGCGATATTTTGACTTCTTCCTTTCCTATTTGTATCCCTTTGACTTCTTTTTGTTGTCTAATTGCTCTGGCTAGGACTTCCAGTACTGTATTGAATAGGTAGGGGGAGTGTGGGCAGCCTTCTCTAGTCCCTGATCTTAGTGGGATTGCTTCAATTTTCTCTCCATTTAGCTTGATGTTGGCTACTGTTTTGCTATAAATTGGTTTCACTATGTTTAGGTAGGGGCCTTGAATTCCTGATCTTTCCAAGACTTTTATCATGAAGGGATGTTGAATTTTGTCAAATGGTTTCTCAGCATCTAGTGAGATGATCATGTGAGTTTTTTCTTTAAGTTTGTTTATATAGTGGATTACATTGATGGATTTCCGAATATTGAACAATTCCTGCGTTCCTGGGATAAAACCTACTTGATCATGATGGATGATTGTTTTGATGTGGTCTTGGATTCGGTTTGCTAGAATTTTATTGAGTATTTTTGAATCGATGTTCATAAGGGAGATTGGTCTGAAGTTCTCTTTCTTTGTCGGGTCCTTGTGGGGTTTGAGTATGAGTGTAATTGTAGCTTCATAGAACGAATTGAGTAGTGTTCCTTCTGTTTCTACTTTGTGGAATAGTTTGAAGAGAATTGGTATTAGGTCTTCCTTGAAGGTCTGATAGAATTCAGCACTAAAACCATCTGGTCCTGGGCTTTTTTTAGTGGGGAGACTTTTAATGACTGCTGCTATTTCCTGAGGGGTTATGGGACTATTTAGATGGTTTATCTGCTCCTGGTTTAACTTTGGTATCTGGTATCTGTCTAGAAAATTGTCCATTTCTTCCAGGTTTTCTAGTTTTGTTGAGTATAGGCCTTTGTAGTAGGATCTGATGATCTTTTGAATTTCTTCAGTTTCTGTTGTTATGTCTCCCTTTTCAGTTCTGATTTTATTAATTTGGATACTGTCTCTGTGCCCTCTGGTTAATCTGGCTAACGGTTTATCTATCTTGTTTATTTTCTCAAAGAACCAGCTCCTGGTTTTATTGATATTTTGTATTGTTCTTTCTGTTTCTATTTGGTTGATTTCAGCCCTGAGTTTGATTATTTCCTGCCTTCTACTCCTCCTGGGTGTATTTGCTTCTTTTTGTTCTAGAGTTTTTAGTTGTGCAGTCAAGTTGTTAGTATTTGCTCTTTCCAGTTTCTTTTTGTAGGCACTTAGAGCTATGAGTTTTCCTCTTAGCACTGCCTTCATGGAGTCCCCCAAGTTTTGGTATGATGTGTCCTCATTTTCATTGAATTCTAAAAAGTCTTTAATTTCTTTCTTCATTTCTTCCTTGACCAAATCATCATTTAGTAGAGAGTTGTTCAGTTTCCATGTGCACGTGGGTTTTCCATTTGTTTTGTCATTATTAAAGACCAGTCTTAGTCCGTGGTGATCTGATAAGATGCAAGGGATTATTTCAATCTTTTTGTATCTGCAGAGGCTTGTTTTGTGACAAATTATATGATCTATTTTGGAGAAGGTACCATGAGGTGCTGAGAAAAAGGTATATTCTTTTGTTTAAGGATGAAAAGTTCTATAAATGTCTGTTAAGTCCATTTGGTTCATAACTTCTGTTAATGTCAAAGTGTCTCGATTTAGTTTCTGTTTCCATGATCTGTCCATTGCTGAGACTGGGGTGTTGAAATCTCCCACTGTTATTGTGTGAGGTGTAATGTGTGTTTTGAGCTTTAGTAAAGTTTCTTTTATGTATGTAGGTGCCCTTGTATTTGGAGCACAGATGTTCAGAATTGAGAGTTCACCTTGGTAGATTTTTCCTTTGATGAGTATGAAGTGTCCTTCCTTATCTTTTTGATTAAGTTTGGATGAAAGTCAATTTTATTTGATATTAGAATGGCTACTCCAGCTTGTTTCTTGGGACCATTGGCTTGGAAAATTGTTTTCCACCCTTTTATTCAGAGGTAGTGTCTGTCTTTGTCACTGAGGTGTGTTTCCTGTATGAAGCAAAATTCTGGGTCTTGTTTGTGTATCCAGTCTGATAGTCTGAGTCTTTTTATTGGAGAATTGAGACCATTGATGTTAAGAGATATTAAGGAAAAATGATTGTGGCTTCCTGTTATTTTTGTTATTAGAGGTAGAATTATGTCTGTATAGTTATCTTCTTTTGGGGTTGTTGGAAGATTACTTCCTTGCTTTTTCTAGGTTGTAGTTTCCCTCCTTGTGTTGGCATTTTCCATCAATTATCCTTTGAAGTGCTGGGTTTGTGAGAAGATACTGTGCAAATTTGGTTTTGTCATGGAATATCTTGGTTTCACCATCTATAGTGATTGAGAGTTTTGCTGGGTATAGTAATCTGGGCTGGCAATTGTGTTCTCTTAGGGTCTGTATGATGTCAGTCCAGGCTCTTCTGGCTTTTATAGTCTCTGGTGAGAAGTCTGGTGTAATTCTTATAGGTCTGCCTTTGTATGTTACTTGACCTTTTTCCCTTACTGCTTTTAGTATTTTTTCTTTGTTTTGTGCATCTGATGTTTTGATTATTATGTGACGGGAGGTATTTCTTTTCTGGTCTAGTCTATTTGGTGTTCTGTAGGCTTCTTGTATGTTTATGGGCATCTTTTTCTTTAGGTTAGGGAAGTTTTCCTCAATAATTTTGTTGAAGATATTTACTGGCCCTTTACGTTGGGAATCTTCATTCTCATCTATATCTATTATCCTTAGGTTTGGTCTTCTCATTGTGTCCTGAATTTCCTGGATGTTTTGAGTTAGGAGTTTTTTTCATTTTGTATTTTCTTTGACAACTGTGTCAATATTTTCCACCGTATCTTCTGCATTTGAGATTCTCTCTTCTATCTCTTGTATTCGGTTGGTGATGCTTGCGTCTATGACTCCTGATCTCTTTCTTAGGTTTTCTATCTCCATGGTTGTCTCTCTTTGAACTTTCTTTATTGTTTCTATTTCCATTTTCAGATCCTGAATGTTTTTGTTTAATTCCTTCTTTGTGTTTTCTTGCAGTTCTTTAAGGGATTTCTGTGATTCCTCTTTATGGGCTTCTATCTGTTTACTTGTACTCTCCTGTATTTCTTTAAGGGAGTTACTTAATTCCTTCTTATAATCCTCCATCATCATCATGAGAAGTGATTTTAATTCTGAATCCTGCTTTTCAGGTGTGATGGGGTGTCCAGGGCTTGCTATATTGGGAGAACTGTGTACTGATGATGCCAAGAAACTTTGGTTTCTGTTGCTTATGTTCTTGCGCTTGCATTTCGCCATCTGGTTAACTCTAGTGTTACCTGCCCTCACTGTGTAACACTGGAATCTGTATTTCCAGTTATCTTGCTTGTTGTAGAGCTCCTCAGTGTCCAGATGTCTCTGTGGCCTTATGCTCCTAATCTCCTGGGTGGAAGAACTCCTGGGACTCAGGCCACCTCTTGGATCTGGAAATCTTTCTGCTCTGAGTGCAGTGGCTCCTCGATGACTCAGGATTCAGTATCTCCACAGGACAGGAGCAGACCGACTCTGTGTCTGCCCCAGCCCAAAGGACCAGGCAGGGGTGGAAGGGTAGTGTAATTCCGGAGGGGCGGGTTTTGGGTAGCTGCTGTGTCCTGAATGTCCCTGGCTCCCAGATGTATCTCTGGGGCTTAGGGAGTGAGATGGAGTTCTTACAGGCTGCTCTGAGTGCAGTGGCTCCTCGATGACTTAGGATTCAGTATTTCCACAGGACAGGAGCAGACCGACTCTGTGTCTGCCCCAGCCCAAAGGCTCTAATTTCTTAATATTCCTTGTAACCTTAGAGCTGTTCATCACAATTACATGGTTGTCACGAAACGAATAATATTTAAAAATTTGCAATAAGACATAGTTTAATATTTAAAAAATAGCCTATATTAATAGAATAATGTTACAGAATTTCTCATTCATTAAGAATCTTTCTGATTTAGTATAATGTCATATTTTATCTTAAAATGGCTAATAAGCTTCAGTTTTAATAGTTTTGGAGAAAAATACATGGTGATGATTCGAACAATCCAGGGTATAAAAGAATATTTTCCTAAGCTCTTTAAATATTTTAAGCAAAATGATATAAACTAATACATTCTGTTGGCCTTCATTAAAAATTAGTTTTTACACTTCATGGTGATTGTTTTCAAAAATTAGAAGCAATCCTCATGGCTTGTGAGTAGATCAAAGAGTTCTTGTTATTCCCCAGTCAGTGGAGAATTACAGCTTACAGTCTGAGTATATGAGCACATGGTCACAGTAAGCAACAGACTGTATGTGTTTTACTTGTAACATCAATGCCATCACAAAAGTAGCCTTATGGTATTAAGTATTTTTCAATGTAAATTAATGAGCTTCGACCGCAGCCATTTTCTGCATTAATTTTCTCATAATATTTTGATTTATCATTTGCTAATGAGTCTAAGTAAGAGATGTGGGATGAATAGTTGTTGCTCAAGCTAAAAACAATTAAAAACTTAGAAATGTTTCTACTTTCAACTATGTTTAATAGATTAAATATTTAATTTCTAGATATTTTCTTTTTATGTCTGCTTTTTAAAGCAGGGTAAATTCTTGGATCATCAGCAATGGGCATTTCTTTTTGTATCCTTTTTCTCTCTAATGCATAGATTTATAGGCTTCTCTTTCCCAAAGACTCAAATTACCTAACTGCTTTAAAATGTGATCACCTGACCAGATGCTTGAAAATTACCTGATATGTTTAATATAACTTGTTTAGCTAAATCAATTTAATTTCAAGGCCATATGTTTCCACAATTACTTTACTTAATCCATTTCAAGGTGGCTTCCTCTTTTGCACCTTGCTGATTCACCTCCCTCTGATTGATCCAACTCAAAGTAAGTAATGATCTACATGAAAATTTTAGAATAACAGTGCTAGAAAATCAAAGGACACATTACATTTGTCTTTTCAGGTCAAACATCCACAGAATATTAAGTCATATTTAACTTCTGTATCTTGTCATTTTCTTTCACAGAAAATAAAAGACTTAAAGGTGTGTTCTGATCAAGCCTATAAATTAAAGCTTGCATATTGGATTAGTGTTGAAGGCACAATAAATTCCAATTAAATAAAAAATATGTTCAACTGCATGTTGTCAAGTAATTCATCAAAACTTTCCCTTGACTAATATATGCAAAAGCCAGAGTGAACATTTAACAAATATGAATGCAATCAGGGATGCAATTAACCATTTCCAGGTAGAAACTTAAGCAATTCTGTTTTCTCACATTTACCTCCCCTCCCCTTAGTTTCATTTTTAAGTGTTCTTTTTAAAAAAAAAAACTGTATATTTTATTTATTTACATTTCAAAAGTTATCCTCTTTCCGGGTTTCCCCTCTACAACCCCCCTATCCCATCTTCCCTTACCCTGCTTCTATGAGGGTGCTTCTCCACCCACCCACTCCTGCCTTGTCTCACTGCCGTAGAATTCCTCTATACTGGGGCATCAAGCCTTCACAGGACCAAGGACTCCCTCCCATTGATGGCAGATAAGACCCCTTCAGCTCCTTCAGTCCTTCCCTTTAACTACTTCATTTGTCTTTTCTTTGTTTCAGTCTGTCTGATTTTAGTACTTATTTCCAGATTGTCACATTTTGTTGTATTTTTTTCTATATGGGATTTTTGAATCATGCCATTCTGTCTTGTGGCTCTCAAGTTCAAGGTTTCCCATCTTTGTCTCATTTAAAGCTTGGTATCATGCTTGAAAGAATCAGAAAAACATGGAGGGCTACCAGTTCTCTCCATTAATTTCATTTTTTTATCTCTATGTGAGGTTTCTGTAATAGCCGATTATTCATCCTGTTTCTCTCTCTCTTTTTTATTACAACTCAGTGATTAATAATATGTTGGTAATTTTTCAACTAGCTTAGGATATTTCTACCAAAAAAATAAATTTCATTGTAGCATTTTCATCTATGTCTACATGTACTTTTATCACGCTCACCACTGCACTTTTGAAGCTTTATTTTTCCTACTGGTTCCTCAAATCCAGCAAATCGCACATATTCTATTTTTATGTCAATTAAAATATGCATATGAGTGTATGCTAATAGAATAAACTCATAAGTGTCACAATGTCATGTTCTCTCAAGTATATTATAGGCTATGTCCAAAATTATTTCCTATTCCTGCTTCTTGCACTTGTCTTTTTCTAGTTAGTCCCTATTCTAATTTAACAACACACACACACACACACACACACACACACACACGGATGCACATATAACATTAAGGCATGTGGTTAAATGTGGGATCTTTGTTTTGATAAGTCTGTCTTGATGTGCTAACTTGATCCATAGATTAATTCATATCCCATTATCTAGCTATTATGAGTAGCTCTATAAGGAGCATGGATTTCCAGATGCCTTTGCTGTCTTATGACTTCAGTTTCTTCAAGTGTGTGTGTGTATGTCTGTGTGTGTGTGTGTCACACATATATCAGTAATATAGATGAGTCAGATGGTAACCTTTAGTCTTCAATTTGTTTATTAAATCCTTTATGCTGTTCTACATTTGCCTACTTCAGTTTACTCTCCACACAACACTGTACATCTGTGTCTCTTTTCTGCAATCTCATGGGCATTTGTTATTTACATGAGGATAGCCATCATACTTGTGATATTTGGAGTTTACATTTGAATTTTCTTTACACATTAGGTGTCATGACTTTTTCCATATATATTATTTGAACATTCGCAATTCTTTTGAAAACTATTTTATATCATTACTTATTTATAAATTAAATTCTTGTTTTAGTTTTCAGTTTTTTGAATTATTTTTTTAATTTTTGCTATTAATTTATTCTTTCACTATATATGATCTAGATAACAGCCCTTTGTGATAGGAATATTTCACAACATAATTTTTTTTTATTTTTACACTCTCTGTTCTGAGAAGAACCCATTTTCAATAAAGAAGCTTTATAATTTGATAAGAATAAGGTCCAAATTTTGTTATTATGGCTTGAAAAACTAGAGCCCGATTCTTTTTTATTTTTTTTACATCCCACTCAAACTCTGCCCCTTCCCTGTTCCCCCTCCCCCAGAACCCTTCCTTCCATCCTCCCCCATGTTCTCCTCTAAAAAGATGGGGAACACCCTGGGTATCTCCCCCATCCTGGTGCATCAAGTCTCTGCCAGATTAGGCACACCCTCTCCCAGTAAAGCCAGAAATAACCTTGTTGGGAAATGGATACTACTGCCAGGCTACAGCTTTAGGGAGCTAAAGCTTGATCCATTCCATTTGTTGGAACAAGAACCCTCACACACACATGTAGTAGAACCTTATTCTTAAATGCCATGACTATGATTATATCTTGAGGTGCTTTCTTTGTCTTTTCTACTGTTCATCTCAAAGTTTCTGTTATTATTCTATAGTCTTTGATCCAGAAAATGATGATTTATTGATCTCATTTTTCCCCCTGTGAGGCTCTGGCCTTCTTTAGATGTAAGATATTTCTTTAGCAATAAACTTGAATAATGTAACATTAAATTTGGGTTATTATTTTATAGTTTAAAAATTAAGTCATGTATTTAACTTTTCAAATACACTCATTAATTTAAAAATCTTTGTTTTCCAAATTCTATTCATTGTCAATATGGTTGAATTATATAATTTATCTCAAAGGAATGAACTTGACTTATAAAGACTGACCTTATTTCAAAAAAATCTACTCTAAAATATTCTAATGTTACAGTTTTTCATACCAAGTCCACATAATATGAACTAAAATCCATATATTTTCACAGTCAGAAGTTTGGCTCTGCAGATTTGAGAGTATGAGCTCTGTCAATGTACATCATTTCCTTATTTCCTCATAATGCTTTTTAATAGGGGAAAGTGCCTTCCTCCAGGTTATTCTCTGTGATATCAGAAAATGAGAAATTATTTGTCTATGCATTGAAACAGAGAAAAATCATTCATTGTAAGATGGCATTCCAATCAATGGCATATACAATGATAGTCTCATAAAATTATTAATAGTGAGAAAAAATCTAACATTTATTGGCACCATAGAGAATATAACAAATTACTTTTATGTTTTTGGTGAAACAGTTATGAGTTCTGTCTTTACTACCAGTTGTATAAGTGTGTAGAACATATAAAACATTCAACCCATCAAGACTTGCATTAGTAAGTTGTATTGCCAAGGAGCAGTGCATTCAGTATGCAATGCTTTGAATTGTTATTTTGGAGTAAATTCCTTCTACATATAGAAAAAAAAGGCTACTATTAAACAATATGTCATTACGGAGTACTGAGTAATTGACTGATAGTTAAGATTACATAAATCTCAAAAAACCCACTTATTCAATGTGTTATTTTTCGTTAATCAATTCATGACTAGATTATGAAACCTCATATCATCTAAAAGTAAAGATAAGTTCAATCACATTAAAATTAAATCTTGACAAAGTTTATGATATGGGAGCTTATGGTTCAGTTAACAAGTTAAGTAGCACATTTTAAAACTAAATGATTATTAAATTACATTACAATATAAACAGTATCAGACACATTGAACATATGTTATTGGGGATTTATTAGATTTCTGTCTTCTAATTATTTCAGTGCATCTATGACAGCCTTAAGATGCAGTACCTTAATTCTTTACCTGGGATTCATTGCTGTCGCCTTGGCTACTTTGCCTGTGGCCTAGTCATACATTTCATCTTAGAATCACGTTATATTTACAACCACAAACACACACACACATACACACACACACACACACACACACACACACACACACACATATATATAGGTTGTGATTATATATATCAGATTTCTCTAGTGGAATCTAATTTCTATTATTCACACAAGTAACTTCCTTGGGAATAAGTTCTGCTTTGGCTGCCTCTCTTGCTTGCTTTTCCTTCTCTAGCATATTTACAAAGATGACATTCCAAAATAATTATTTGCAATTAAATCATTGCCTCAGGGTTTGCTTCTCAAGAAACCAATTTAAGACGGGGAAATAGAGAAAGATAGATGGGTATCTGCACTTTTGATTTTAATTGCCACTTTCACCATCTTAATAATCATCCTCATTTCTAACATTATTCACCAACTCCACCACAAAGAAAAGTTTCCTGCCATGAAATCTTGCAAAAGTTTACATATAGCAGATTGTTCGATGGGCTTGTGGTATTATGTTCTTTTACAGCTATACAGACGTGAGATGCAGAGGGATAAAATAATAGATTTCCATCATCTGATGAATGTCCTACATAAATAAAGTAGAATTCCATTCAGCTATTTATTAATAATTTCATTCTCAGCCAACTCCTGGAAATCATTACTGTTACTATTACTTCTCAACCATATTCAGGTTTACAGTGTTCGGTAAGTGGAAGAATCATGCATGAAAATTTTTTTGATATTAATTAAGTTGTTTATTTTCTTTACATCCAAATCACAACTCCCCTCCCTCTTCTTCTCCAGGCCTTTCTTCTCACCTCCTCACTCCTATCAACTGCTCCTCTTCTTCTTCTCAGAAAAGGGTAGACTTCCACAGATACCAACCCACCTTGGTATATTACGTTGCAGTAAAACTAAGTGCATCTTTTTTTACTGAAGCTAGATAAGGCAACTCGGTTAACAGAAAATGATACAAAGACAGGCAATGTAGTTAGAAACAGTCCCTGCTCCCACTTTAGGAGTCCTACATGAAAACAGGCTGCTTATCTGTTACAAATGTGCAAACTGCCTAGATCTGCCCCATGCATACTCTGGTTTGCAGTTCATTCTCAATTAGCCCTTATAGGCTCAGGTTATTTGATGCTATAGGTTTTCCTATGGTGCTCTTCACTCCTCTGGCACATTTCTTCCTTCCTCCCTGTCTTCCAAAGGATTCCTCAAGCTCTACTTAATGTTTGGCTGTGGGGCTCTACATCAGTTTCCATCAGTTGCTGGGTGAAGCCTCTCTTTGATTACAGTTAAGTTAGACTTCTGTCTGCATGTATAACAGAATATCATAAATAGTGTCAGGAACTGGCTCCCATTCATGACAAGGGTATCAAGCTGGAACAATCATTGCTTAATCTGTCCCTCAAATTATGCTACATCTTTTACTCATGTGAGTCTTATAGGTAGAAGAAATTGTGTATCTAAGGTTTTGTATCTGGGTTGGTGTCTTAAATCCGCTATTGGTTATGGAGGATGACCTGTTCAGGCTCTGTATGCCCCTTTGTTAGGAGTTTCAGCTAGGGTCACACTCATAGATTCTGGCGAGTTTCCATTGTCCTCATCCCTCCTATTCCCATTTCTATGTCCTCCATAACCCAGTTCTCTCCATCCATCCATCCCTTATGTCTAATCAATTTTCCCTTCTCAGTGAGATTCAAGAGTCTCCCTTGGTGACCTCTTTTTTCTTTAGCGTCCCTAGGTCTATGGTTTGTAACATGGTTATCCTGTACTTTAAGGATAATATTCCATTATAAGTGAGTATATACTATGTGTGTCTTTCTGAGCCTGGGTTATCTCACTTGGGATGATCTTTTCTAGTTCCATCCAATTGTCTCCAGATTTCATGATGCCTTTACTTTTTGTTTTGTTTTTTTACCTTATGAATATGTACAATTATTTATTGCAGGTTGATCAAACACTTTAAAAAAACATTTAACTGGAATGTAATGAAAGTAATTACATTCAGTAAATTATCAACACAGAAAATGTTCATAACTTTATGACATTTTTCATTCAAGCAAAATAATCAATAAAGAAGAGAACCTAGCAGGTAAAGTCCTTGACATGCAGAAGAAAGGGTGTTCATTCACTTCCTATCACTCATCTATTCCTGGATATTGTGACATGTGAGTGTAATCCCAGTGCAGCTACTCTAAAGAGGGCAGCAGAATCAGGACAATCTCTGACAACTTAGAGTACACTCCCCTGGAACACCCAGCAGCAAACAGCAGAGTGACCCTGTCTCAAACAAAATAGTAGCTACACATGTACCGTGGCTGTGTACACTTGTATGCATGCACATGTACAAATACTTCCTGGAAAACAACAGAACTAAAGTGAGACAACAACTGTTTTTTTTAAAAAAAACAAAATCTGGTTTGACACTACTTAGTAAAGTATAAATTCTTCATTATTCTGGTCTCCTTGGATATGTGTTATGTATATAATAAAGATATGTTAAAGCTTCGTGGCAAATATATTCTCTGGGGTCTTAAATAAGGACAACTGGGTGTGTGTGTGATACTCTTGGCTGTAATATTTCATTTTATAAATGTACCACATTTTTTAATCCATGTTTTAGCTTAGAGACATCTAAGTCATTTCCAGTTTCTGGCTTTTAAAAATAAAGCTACTATGAACATAGTTGAGCAAGTGTCCATGTGGTATGGTGAAGTTTCTTTTGGGTATATGCTCAGGAAAGATATAGATGGGTCTTGAGGTAGGTCTATTCCAAATTTTCTCAGAAACCACCAAATTGATTTTCCAAGTGGTTGTGTGAGTTTGCACTCCTACCAGTAATAGAAGAGTGTTCCCCTTGCTCCCATCTTTGCCAGCATGAGGTGTTTCTTGAGATTTTGATCTTAGCCACTCAGACAGTTGTGAGATGGAATCTCAGAGTCATTTCGATTTGCAATTTCCTGGTTACTAAGGATGTTGTACATTTCTGTAAATGCTTCTCAGCCATTATAGATTCCTCTTTTGAGACTTCCCTGTTTAGATATGTGCTCCAATTTAAAATGGGTTATTTGATGTGTTGATGCCTAATTTCTTGAGTTCTTTTTATATTTTAGATATCAGACCTCTGTTGAACATAGGATTGGTAAAGTATTTTGTTTGTTTGTTTATCTGTCTGTCTGTCTTTCAACTCTCTAGGCTGCTGTTTTGTCCTTTTGACTACATAAGTTTGATGAGGTCCCATTAATTAATTGTGCACCTTAGTGCCTGTTGGTATACTATTGGTACTCTGTTCAGGAAATTGTCTCCCATGAACTGCATTCAAGGCTATTTCCCACTTTCTCTTATATGAAGCTCAGTATATCTGGGTTTATGTTGAAGTCTTTGATCCACTTGGGCCATTTGTTGAAGCTGATTTTTCCCATTGTATAATTTTGCCTTCTTTGTCAAAAATCAATTGTTTATAGGTTTGTGGATTTACTTCTGGTTCTTCAGTTCATTCTGGAATTTTATCATTTAGATTTTGAGGTCAAACCATATTGTTTAAGCATCAGTCTTTTATATTGTTTTAAGGTCCTTTTTATATGAATGTATCATAGTTGTTTACCCATTTAATGTTGAAGGGTATTTCTGTACAGAATTATCTCTGGATGTAAGCATTTATTTCTCTAGGATGTACACCAGATGGGTGTCTGCCCAGTGTGTGTCTATGTTTGTATTTAAGTAGCTAATTTGTTTTCAAGTTTGCTAGATCTTTATAATTATTATAGGCAATGTATAAATTACATGGTACTTTCTCTGTACCTTCAGTTTCCAGGAGAAAGTGAGCTAAATGCCTTTCTCACCAACATCAAAATCATACGCTCACTCAAATGATGGTTCTCAAACTATCTTAGTATGCACAAAATCTCTCTTAGAGTCTAAGATGCAAATTTCCTGATTATTATTAATGGTAATAGCTATAGTTTGTTTTGTTTGTAATGGTCCAAGTTGGCTCTAGGCTATTTAGTTCCCACAGCAATTCTTTGAGGTAGGGTATTATTATCATTTTAATGATAAGACAACACTGAAGCCTCAGAGTGATTTAATAACATTCTGATGACCACATACATAATTAAGGGGTGTCAGGGCTTCAGCTGCAGTTTGAATTTGAAACCAGACTATTTTATTGAGTCCCAGAAAATGTAAAAGAAGCTAAATCTTCTCTGCATGATCATAAATTGACAATTGTGCAGTTTGAGGAAAGGAAGCTGGCTATGGAGTTATGATAGTATCTAACTTCTTCAGACAAAATCTCTCTGTTCGGAGTCAAGTTTAAATGATATTACTGATTTGTAATATCATTGGAAACCTAAACTCTTTTAAGCCCTTCTGCAATGCAGGGGTTAGAATACAATTTATAAACAATTACGCATTTTTGGAGAAAACAACAGTTGTTTTTTAAAGATATGTCCTAATATAGAAAAGCCTTGTTACTTTGATATTAGAAGCTTACAAAATAATCCTAATAAAGATACTTAAAAGTAACTTACCACCCTGATGAGAAGGCTTACCGGATAAAGAGACTTGCTATGCAAGCATGAAACCTAAGTCTGAATCCACCCAAAACTTGTAAAAACAAGACATGCACTCAGAGTGTTTGAAATTCCAGTATTTTTGAGAGAGATAGGACACTCTGATAGAAAAGCCAGGTTGTTCGGGATATAAACAAAGCAGCAAACAAAAAAGTGATTTTTCTCTAACCAACGAGAGGAAGCATATTGACACCTGAGGTTGTTCTCTTCCATTTATATATGTTCATGGTATCTACACCTGTACTCACAAAGACACAGATACATAAACATGTACACATGTGACCGCATGCACACTTGCACACTTGCACACACACACACACACACACAAACAGGCATGCATGCATACACAGGAATGTGTGCACACACGCATACATACACACACCACAGAAACCTATACATCATCCATGTGTACACACAAATATACACAAAAAATATCAGAAAAGGTTGCTTGTACATGGTTCTCTCTACTTTAAACTATGAACATTTTGCCTTATATCAAGTAAGTTAACTTTCTAAGTAAGTATTCCTGTGAGGCTCAGGAAATCAAAAAGCCATAATCTCATTCACCATAAACATTTCCACAAAAAATAATTGTGTTTCCCAATGATTCTCATAGGCCAAGAAATGATGTTATTCATTCACTCAATATAACAAGCTAGCCACTTAAATATCCATGTAAACACTTGATGTAGAGAATGATGCGAATTTATACTCAGCATTTGCTGACAAGTGAGTATCCATCTTCAATCTGCTTAGAAGAATGAGCTCCCAGGTTGTTGTTTATTTATAATGTTATAACATTTTTGCCTGACAGCTGGAGACTTATTAAAAGTTTTTCTCTTCTAAACTTAAGAACTATATAGTCCAAAACACCACATAGGCTCAATATTTAATGAAGGCACACTCTTAAGTTACCCAGTCTGTAGCACTGGGTACATGTCTTCACACACATACAGAAAAAATTCTGCAAATATAATATTATTCAAATGACATACAACAAGTGATAAATTTGTTTCCATATCTTCCCCCCACACACACATCTAGAGAAAACACTGGGAATATATCAAGTCTATTCTAAATGCTATGAGTTGAATTGACTTTGAAAGTTCACTAGCTTTAATTTGAGATTTAAGAATTTAGATGTTCCCCTTTGTTGGAAACAGGAAGGATTCTGACACTTATGAATTTAATTAGCTAAGGAAGTTGTATAGACTATTAACCCAGTCCCAATAAGTCTGACCTCAACTGTAAGAAATTGGCTCATAGCCCTGAGAACAAGGTTTGGACACCAAGCCTGTTGTGGCTTCTGTACACTAAATCCATGCCACACCAATATTACAGACCATCCTTTTCTATTTGATTTTTAATGTGTGCATAATTTCTTCCTATCCCCAAAACAAAACCATTCATGATATCCTCTGTGCCTAAAATGTTCTTGGGAAAACTTCAGTGGTCCACAGTCAAAACATGGCTTGGGATTCGGCTCCAATGTAGTTCCTCAGATTGAAATTCCACAAAGACATTCTCATTTATTTTCTAACTTACCCATAGGCTTTGTTCAAAATACAGTTATATGACCTGATGTAAATTTGCATTGCTATGTGAACGCTCAACTTCAAGATTAGACTGGAAACCCTGTAAAGGAGAATTCTTTTCTACTAGAATGTTTGATGACTTGTCTCCTGCCAGCCAAAGAGGGCTTAATACACTTGTATTATGTAACTCATCTGCTTTATAAATACATGCTCTGCTGTCTCACTGGAACATTCTGAAAAGGTCACTGTTAAGCAAACCTTTGGTTTAAGATAGAATTAAGGTCAGAGCCAGTCAGGTATAAAAATTGGGTTGAACAAATTAACTTGGAAAAAGATTGTTCTATAGACCTTTATAGTTCAGAAATATTGGTTATACATCTTATTTGTATCTATATTAGTGCAATGTTAAAATTATTAGTATAATTATTTGGTTAAAATTTCAGACATAATATTCAACAGATATAATCTCTGAGCAAGTGCAGATGTGGACCAGTACAATCCCCTGCAAAATTTTCTACAAAAATGATGCAAATCCAACTGAGACTCAATTTCCACTCTTTCATCCTAGCAGAGGGTATGGGACTTATAACTTAGGCACCATAAAAATAATGAGAATTTTGTTCTTGAAATGTTGAAGTGGTTTATTGGGAGAAAATTAAATTACATTGAAATTCATAGGATAGTGTAATGCCAAAACAAGTGTTTGAACCTAACTGAAAGCCAAATTTGAAGATAGGAATGATAGTTTGTGGATTATGATGATTTGTGGATTCTGACATATGAGAGAACATAGGTAATTTTGGAAGCCAATAGGTTATGTTACAGAAGCCACTTGTAGAAAGACAGATATGAATCCCACAGGCTCTAACATAAGACACCCATAAGCGTCAAGTTCAAGAACCTCAGAATAGTGCTGCCTAGAGTTGAGGAGGTTATCAAATGGAGACATGCTCTCTATAGGCTGCAGGATCTCTTTAAGAAGAGTGAGAAAATGGCAACCAACAGATTGGGAAAAGATCTTTACCAATCCTACATCTGATGGAGGGATAATATCCAATATATACAAAGAACTCAAGAAATTAGACTCCAGACAACCAAATAACCCTATTAAAAATGGGGTATAGAGCTTAACAAAGAATTCTCAACTGAGGAAACTCGAATTGCCAAGAAGTATCTAAAGAAATCTTCAGCATCCTTAGTTATCAGGGAAATGCAAATCAAAACAACCCTGAGATTCCACCTCATACCAGTCAGAATGGCTAAGATCAAAATCTCAGGTGATAGTAGATGCTGGTGAGGATATGGAGAAAGAGGAACACTCTTCCATTGTTGGTGGGATTGCAAGATGGTGCAATCACTTTGGAAATCAGTCTGGCAGTTCCTCAGAAAATTGGACATAGCATTACCTGAGGACTCAGCTATACCACTCCTGGCATATACCCAGAAGATGCTCTAACATATATCAAGGACATATGCTCCACTATGTTCAGAGCAGCCTTATTTATAATAGCCAGAAACTGGAAGAAAGCAGATGTCCTTCAACAGAGGAATGGATACAAAAAATGTAGTACATTTACACAATGGAATATTACTCAGCTTTTAAAAACAATGAATTCAAGAAATTCTTATGTAAATGGATGGAACTAGAAAATATCATCCTGAGTGAGGTAACCCAATCACAAAAGAACACACATTTTATTCACTTACTGATAATTGGGTATTAGCCCTGAAGCTCTCAGTAACCAAGATTCAACTCACAGACCACATGAAGCTCATGAAGAAGGAAGACCAAGTGGAGATGCTTCGACCCTTCTTAGAAGAAGTAACAAAATACTCAAGGGAGCAAATATGGAGACAAAGTGAGGGACATAATCTGAAGGAGGGGCCGTCTGGAGACCATTCCACCTCGGTATCCATCCCTTATGCAGTCACCAAAGGTAGACACTGATGTGGATGTCAGGAACTGCATGCTGACAGAAGCCTTATAACTGTGTCCTTAGAGGTCTGCCAGAGTTTGACATATTCAGAGGTGGATGCTCACAGCTAACCACTGAACTGATCAAGGGGTTCCCAATGGAGGAGTTAGAGAGAAGTTTGAAGAAGCTGAAATGTTTTGTGGCCCCATGAGGAGAGCAACAATACCAACCAACCACAGCTCCCCAGGGTCTAAACCACCAGCCTGGGATCACATAGGGAGGGACCCATGACTCTAACTGTATATGTAGGTGAGGATGGCCTTATTGGGCATAGATGGGAGAGGAGATCCTTGATCCCATGAAGGCTGTTTGCCCAGTTGGTGGGAATTCGAGGGTGGGGAGGTGGGAGTGGGGGGGTATGTGGGGGCACATCCTCATAGAAGCAGGAGGAGGGGGGATAGGATAGGGGGTAACTGGGTGGGAGGGGGGATGGGGTAAGGGGATAACATCTGAACAGTAAATAAAATATCCAATAAAAAATCCAAAAAACAAAAACAAAACAAAACAAAACAAAAAATAAAAGAGTGAGTTGAAGAGACCAAATATACAGCAATCATGCTGTAACTCATAACGTTAAGGCCTGGGAATTTTCTAAGTAGAGGGGGATTTTGAGTGTTCCCAATGACAAAGGGGATAAAAATGGTAATGACATAGGACAGTGAATACCTGTGCCTTAAGGATATTTAATCTCTAATGGTCATCTCTACGACAATGAAACTGGCAGAAGGTAAAGCTATAAAACTAAGAAAAAGAAAGGCATTGGATATTTTATTTGACTAATGAAGAATTTATAATATCTATAAAATTTCAACATTATTGTGATTTGCCATATTATATTTTACTCTTAAAAATGTTCTACGTTAAAGAAAAAAACGCTTAGTTTTGTTATTATTCACATCCTTTCTCAATTAAAAATAAACACATATAGTCAATATTTTATTTCAATATTTAATCTAAACATCTGTACTTAAAATCTATCATCAGATATTATTTGTCTTGGACTCAGCCATGAAAAACTTATAAGTGTCAATAGATATCATTAGAAATTCTAAATTTCATCATAGCAACTTGAAAATCTTGCAAATTAAAAGTACATTTGAAATAGTTATAATCACTTAAAATCACAAACAAAAGGGATTTTCAAATGACTCCACGTAAGTTATGAATATTTGATGTCACATTTTCAGAATATTTCACTAAAAAACAATACAGCCTAAGAAGTTAAAGTTATAAGCAGATTCCTACCAGGACATGCAATGAACTTTCCCCAAGGTACATTATTCTATACAAAATCATCTTACCTTAATATGTTTATGCTTTCAATGTGTACTCTAGACCCAGTAATATCTGAGGACATTTAAAATTATCTTATGATAGCAGCATGATTACATAAAAATATTTAGGACTGTCAAATTATTGTCATTTATTTTAAAGTCTATTCAAATATCTCTTCCTGGCATGCAAAATGACTCAACAGGTCATGGTGCCTGTCCCAAAACCTGATAACCTGAGTTAAATCCCTAGGACACACATGGTGTAGAAAGAAAGTCAATTCCTACAAGTTGTTCTCTATACACCTCCTGCCCATAGATGGCACATGTACACACACACGTGCATGTGTGTTCAACATTCAGGAGTACTTTAAAAGCTAAAAAAGTAAACGCTTACTTCCCAGCACAAGCAAAACCATTTTCATTATAGAAAAATGTAATCCAAAGAAGTTACATTTTTATGTTTTATAAGAAGTTTAAAATCATGTGTTTATTTGTATTGAGACAGAGTAATACTATATGTCTCAAGCTTGTTTAAGACTTACTATGTCGTCAAACATATAACATTGTCACAATAGCCTCTCAAGTGCTACGACTATTAGAGTTAACCATGTTCATTTTTATATGGCCATAAACCGTACAAATATCAAAAAAACTGATCAAAAGTTGCATATTTATCATCTGGTGACTTATATAGATCTATGTAACCAACAAAAATAAGATGATTTCCCTATAAATAATGATACTGGGAATCTTTGTTGTAAGTAGACATGGGCAATATGACATATCTGTAAACCACACAATGAGATCACAGAGAAAGAGCTCACAGAGAAGCCACCTCCAAAAGCATTAGCTAGAACATTTCAACTGAAAATCAGCCATTTCTCAAGTGAACATCTGTGGAGTTTGTGGCAAGATGAGCTATATACAATAGATTTTTATTTGTTTTGTTATGTTCTGTTTTGTTTTTGTAAAACATACTAGTTATTGTGTGAAAATATCACACTATCTAAAGCAAACTACCCAGAGATAGATTCAACATCATTATGAATATTTCAGTGATCTTCAAGAAAGAAAAAAGGTTTATGTGTCACTAACTCAAAATGCAGCCTTCCATGCCTCAGTCTCTCAAATTCTACCTTAGGGATAGAAGATCTCCTAAGTCAGGCTAGAGAGACTAGTCATGATTTAAGCAGGCCGAGAATCAGCAGCTCTCTTGTGGTTTCTGTTGCTTTTGCCTTGGAATGATTCTGTCACTCTAAATTAATTGAAAGTTACTTTAAGAAAAGACCCTGGTAGTTTTACCTTTAGAAAGTAAGGGAGGAAAAACACTTTAAAAAACTCAAGGAAGGGTTTTACATTAAGGGTGTTACATTAAAAAATGTGCACTAAAAGTTATAAGAAAAGGGATTTAGACAATGTAGCCAAGTGGATGTTTTACGAAATTTGAACCAACTCTTTACAATCAGTGTGCAACTAGCAGTAGCTTAAGAATTAGCCTTTCAAGTTGACAATGGCTGGCCCATGCTTGTTTCAACAGCCATCTCCCAAGAATTGACTAGTGCTGTTTGTTTTGTGAAGATTTCCTGTGTGTTATCCCAGTTAAGCTTGATAGCTTGTTAACAAAGTGTTCCTGCCCAGGGGCACCTCAGAGACATTTCACACTGTACTGAACAGCAATGTAAAAGCTGTAAGCTTAGACAGAAAACAGCCCTTTTATCAAACCTTCCCGGGTTATCCACTTTCACTGTATATTTGCAAACCAAATTTACGATGCGTCTTGTGTCTTGTTCACATCTTAGATATCAGGACAATGCAGTTAGTGAGACGCAGATAACAGCATGAATGATGTTTGCCTGTAAGAGTAATTTTGTTATAGTTAACATGAACTCTGGGAACATCCTGTCACTTTTCCAATAGGCTGATAATTCAAAATTAGCATACTACAATATATGAAGTTTGTTGGAGAAGGATTCCAGGCAAGGATTGTTTGAACGAAAAATTTTGCACTTTCACTTTAGTTTGGAGAACAAAATATTTCTAGGTTTTCTGCTTATTATTTTGGTTAATTTTAAATCACATTTTTGGTTTTTTTTTTTTTTTTTTTTTGGTTACAGATACCTAATAACAGATTAGTTAACGAGGATTCAGGATGTACATCCAGACTCTAAGAGTCAGTGTTCAATGAATGAACAATGTAATTTCTTTCAAATGTAATTCCTCATATGTTATCTGTTGAAAAATCTTCATGGAGCTTTGTGTTTCTAAAGAGAATAAAGAACTTAGCAACAAAACTGCTTACTAGTTGAGGCAGAATCAGAGTTCATAAATAGCCAAATATAAGATTTGTTTTGTAGAAAGTATATTTAATGGTCAACAACAAAATCAAAAACTATCACAAACTATTTCCAAAAACCACAGAGCATTTCTAATTTAAAGAAAAGCATAAGTGGATTTCAAAGTGAAGGAATACACATAAACTCATATATTGACTTGATAATGTCATCTGAGATGCTAGTGACATCAGGTCCATACAAAGACAGTAATTTTGTTTGTGAAATGAAATCTACATCCCTTAACCAGAACACCATTGTGCTTTTTGTCACCTTAATCATCACAAGTACCATGAACCTAAGCTGTGTCTGTAACACATAAAGCAAGTCATGCACCAAACACGTCAGTAGGACATGACATCGTTGAGTGACTCAATTACATCTCAAGGCTCTTCCTCAAAGTTCATGCTTCATGTTGTGGAAAAACATCTAAACATATAAACTGATTTAAAAGTGCTTATACACTACCACAAATATGATTGAAAAGTGTATACAGAATAAAGGTAGGCAAAACATACATTTTGAATCTTGTTTGTGTATTTTATGTATATGAGTACTTTGTATGTACAGTTACACAATAAAAGAGGATATCAGATCATTAGAGATGGCTGTAAGCCACCATGTAGGGTGCTGGGAACTGAATTCAGGACCTGTAAAGAACAGCAATGTCCTTATCCACTGAGTCATCTCTTCAGCCCTGTAGTTTGATTTTAACCAAATATATTGATCCATTCGTTCATTCATTCACTCATTCATTCATTAATTTCCTTCAGTGATGAAGAGTTAATCTAGGTCTTGATCTGAAAATCCCATTTTCAACAAACTTTTAATTTGGGGCCCATTGTATATTCCACGCTTTTTATTTTTTAATGTCTACCTTTTTCATTGGATATTTTATTTATTTACATTTCAGATGTCATCCGCTTTCCCCATTTCCCCTTCCTAGAACCCCCCATTCCAGCCCCCTCCTCCTTTTTGCTTTTATACCATTTTAATTACATGCATGTATTAATGTTGAGTGTCTATCAATACAATAGATACAAATACTCAAGGAACAAGCAAGACAATAAACACAAATAGTCAAAGAACAAGTAAGGCATTAAACTCAATTATGTGAACACTGTTTCTAAGGTCTTAGCAGGATGACCAAAATATCTGAGCCTATTTCCCTGTCCTAGCCCAAAGTCATTTTCATGTTTGTACCTTGCTTCCTTGTTCTATTACATGCTTTTTAAAAATAATGTAACAAGACTTACTTTGAAATCGTTAACTTAATTTCTCCCTGACAATGGCTGTCAATGTTACTGAAAGGCTGTGGATGCTGAGGACACGACTTAGTCTGCTTCAGAACAGTTTAATCCCAGGAACCAGCATCTGTCTTAGACTTTCATGGTTCTTAGTAATTGTCTAAGCAACTTTGCCTCATCTCTAACCTCTGGCAACCAATCATCTGTTCTTCATTTCCTACGTTTCTTCATAATACTTCTTTGCTGGATGAATAATGTTCAAATATTTTCTCCAATAATTCCTCTAACTCTAATTATATAAGTCTGAAGTTATAAATTGATTCACCTTTGTAGTGGGCTTGTTGTAGAGTAGATTTCCCTGGATAATCCAAGTTGTTTTATGTTTCAGTAGCTGATTACTTTTTAATCATTTGTAGCTAATGATATATATATATATATACACACACATATATATATATATATATATATATCCTAGCTTACCCATTTTTCATCTGAAAAACATTTAGCTTATTTACATGTGTCTTTTAAGATGAAAAATGAGACTTGTACTAACATAGGTATTGATGTAAAAAAAATTGTCAATTCTCCATGATAAATCTCTAGCATGAAAATGCTAGACCACACTGTTCTTAAAAACATGACCAACTGTACTCTAAGTAATTGCAAATATTACTATTTGTCCAAATGGCTCGAGAATTGTGTTTTCATGAGAAACATATGAACACCACCATTCTGGCATTTTTCTAGTATGTAATGTCTTGAGTGGTTTGAATTGTACTTCTCCAATGGCTAAAGATGCCACCAGTTTTCTTTTTTTTTTTTTTTTTACATGTTTATTTGTTTTCCTGATTTGCTTGTTATGGTCTCTTATTTACTTTTTTCATTTAATTCTGGGATTTATTGATTGATTCACTGACTAATTTTTGGCAGTATCTTATGATGTAACCCTGTCTATCCTGTAACTTCCTATGTGGATTAGGCTGCCCTAGAACTGACAGAGATCCATCTACCTTTGACTTCAGAGTGCTAGGAAAAAACGCATGTGCTGCTATACTCTACCTTGCCTTTGCATTCTTGACAGTAGTTCTTTGTTGGTTCAATCAAGTTCTAATGTATTTGCCTGTTATGGTAATGTCTTTTCTCTGCTGTGTTAGGAGTAAAAGGGTGACTGCATTTTTTAACCTTTTAATGGCATGTATTATAGGGCAAAGGCTTTGATCTTGAGGAAGTTCGCTTGTTTGTTTTTTCTCGATTGTGCTTTCAAATTCAAATAAATCTTACACCTGTGCCCATAAATGTTTTTAAATAATTTTATACTTATTATATTTTAATTGTGACATCCCTTTTGGGTTAAATTTTTTTAAATTTGAGCATGCTATCAAGGTTTAAATGGCTTGTTATTGCCTATATTGGTCCATTTGTTTTCTAGTACTAACCAGCAAAGAACTATCCTTTATTTGTTGATCTGCTTGGTCAAAAATTAGTTTAGCATGTTTGCTTCCATTTCTTTAATTGTTTTCTATTCTTTTCCATCATATCCCATGTCCAAGACTCCAAAATCTCATAAATCTTGGTTCATGTAGGACTAAGTACTGGGTATATTTTTCTTCCTTCATTCTTGTTATATTTCAAAGTTTGTTTATCTGTTTAAGTTCTGTGCTCTACCAGGTAAATTTTACAGTTGATTTCTAACCTATATAACAAATAACACTGTGAAGAATAAAACACAATCTTGTGTGAATCTACCATCTTTTCATATGAACTTTTAAGTGAATGCCTCATTTGTATGTGAATCTACTTTTCTCCTGGAAATTTCCATCACAACAAAGACACCATCAATAGAGTTAAAGATGAAAAGCATGCTAATCTTCCAAAAATAGTATGCAGAGGCTTCACTTTTTTAGAAACCATAAAATTACAGTGTTCTTCATCTAAGGTACTAATTGACTATTGTATGCTTGCTGCCAATTAAGTATTTAAACTTTTCATAGCATTCTTCTGAAGGCATACCAAATTATATCAACAGTAAATATGTCAAGTTCTTCTGGCTTGTATTTTTCATACTGACCATTCCAGTTTGGTGAAGTAGAATGTTGTCAAGTTTTCTTACTCCGGAGTCTGAAATTATTTTGACTTATCCTACTTTATGCAGACAATTAGGTGATGATCTTGACTTGGTTATCACTTTATTCCCTGCCATTCTCATGGGAATAATTGAAAAGGAAGATCTTAATTACATAAATTAAATGTCGAGATTTGCCCAAATGAAATTAGTACTGATGTGATTCTCATGAACATAGACAAAGTGAAGTGACTCCCATATGATAGAAGTTAGTTACAAAACAATACAAAATAAACTGTAACCATCATGGATGCTATGATTTTAGGAAAGTCTTTCAGTTAAAGTATCTTTAACAGCCTTTCATGGATGTAAACTCCACTGTAAATTTAGAAGGCTATTTCTAGATTTCTGCTACATGCAAATTGCCCCAGGCAAAATAAATGTAAGTTCCTTAATAGATGCTTATTTCAATTTATAAATTATTTCATTTAAATTTTTCATAACTTCTTGTAAGAGGAAATGGTATATGAATGGTTATGGGAAAATTCTCAAAAGAGTGGTTTTTTTTTTGAGATACCCTTAAAGATTAAACAGTGTCTAAATGCAAAGAAGTGGGTAGGAGGAGGGCACATTTATTCACTGAGTTCTCTTCAACTGAGAATCACTTCTCTCCATTACCATGTTACTCAATCTTTTATTTTTAAAAATATTTTATTATTTTCAGTTCAGTGTACATACACACACACACACACACACACACACACACACATATATATGGTGTCTGTGGAGGCCAGCGGTATTAACTTATCCTGGCTGGCACTGGACATAAACAATCTGACATGGCTACTGGACATTGAACTTTGGTCCTCAGAGAGAACAATGGATATTATTAACTGATAATCTACCTCTTTGACCACTATTGTATTTTTTAAATTGAAGTATATAATACAGTATGATTTTTTATATACTATATATTGGTGTAACCAATACAGAGCCATACTCAGGATTAAATGCACATACATGTAAATATACAATCCTTCTATACATGACCCTAGTATTATATTCTGGTTTAGTTTATTGGTTATATTGTTCCTATAACAGTATGTTCATTGTATTGTTTAATTCATTCATCTTGTCTTATAAATGTTTTGTTTTAACCTTTAACCATATTCGAATCACTCCTGTATATAAGTTGTAGGATCTGAATATAGGATATAAAATACAAAATTCTAATACTCTCTTGAGGGACAAGCCTGACTGCATAGGGGTTGATGTCAAAAGTATCCCCTCTCCAGGAAAAAGACATCGGGACGGGTATGGCCCTCATGCTTCACTCTACAACAACAGGGGGACAGGAGCCATTACAAGGTCCCCTTCAAATACTGGAGGTCAGGCCTCTATCCCCACCGTCACAAGTTTAGAATTGCCACAGCCCTTCTATACTTAGAGAAGGGAGGAGACATCAGGGGCAGCCCTGCTTACACACTGTAGGCCTAAAATCAGCCATAGGCCTAAAATCAGCAATAGGCCTGTCAATAGGACAAGCGAGTCACAGGCAGAGTCATAGTGAATTGTCCCCTCAACCTTCACCTAGCCGATACCAAGTTCTGAAGATATCTGTATTCCCCCTGAACACCCACACTCCAGTGTCATTCCCTTCCCCACATCCTGCCTTTCTGTGTTTATAACCCCTGTGTGAATTAATTTCGATTTGAGAAAAAATAAAAAAAAAGAAAAATATTCAAAAGAACTGGGTTCTAATTTTAACGTGTATGAAACCGTCTTGATATTTTCCTTTAAATTTAAAAAACAACATGATAGAATTGATACCCTTTTATTTCTAAAATGGTGTAGTTCTGAATTTCAAAGCCATTTTGTTTATCTCATCCCTTAGGCTACTTGAATCAACATTTGTACATAGACTTAATATGACAGAATTCCCCATGAAGGAGGATTAGATTTATGGATGGTTAGAGATAGTTTATATATCTCACCCCCAAAGTAAAACTTTAGCGGACATCCTGAAAGGGACATGGGTACACGAGGGAGAATAACATAACTTTTCCAGTCCACATTCAATAACGATATATTAAATCTCTTCGCCTGCTATCAGCACAAGTCAACACCAGATTTTTGAGGAGCAGGCTGGTACTTTCCTGAATGCCACCATGCTACCATTTAACGGTGCAAAGCTCCCCTGGAGGGAACAATTCTCTTTTCTAACTCCAGACACTGATCAGATGCTAGGTACTATTAACTTAAGGGCACTTTTAGTTTAGTAGGCATGGCTAGGAAAGAGGGGATCAGCTGTTTCCAACTCTTTCCACAAATGAGCTACAAACACTGAGTGGACTTTTGTTTAGTCTGTTTCAGTAACAAGTAGGTCTTTCAGAGCGTTCTAAGCAATTTTGAGTACTTATCCTGGAAGACATTTCCTCCTGCGTGTGTGTGTGTGTGTGTGTGTGTGTGTGTGTGTGTGTGTGTGTGTGTAGATTTCAGCTTTTCAAAGGAAAAGAATGTAATGCAACTTCAAGATCAGAGGAATGAATAAATGCATTGTTTTCTTCTTTTCCATATATTTTTTTTTTACATTAGAAATACTATTTGCATTTTAACAATGGGAAAAGCAGGGAGTTTGCAGAAATGATGGCAGGAGGAGCTGTGTCCCCTGCCAAGGGTGCCTGTTTTGGCTTCTCTGAGGTTGAAAGCCACTCAGGGGATGAACAGGCAACTTCATGGGAGATGGAGAGCCAAGTGCTGCAAGGCCTAAATCAAATGAAGATCTAGTTAAGTGCCTAATGAAGCTCTCACGCAGATGCCTACAGTTTCAATATGCTAACCACAGTATAAGATTATTAGGTACAGAGTACAACATAAAATCATATTAAGACATAATACCGGAAACAGAAAATGGACACAAGTAAAATAAAGGTTTTTACAAATGCTTTTGGACTGGATTTCAGTTCAGACATCAGCATATGCGTATTGTGAATGGCTTCGTTCACAAATTATATTCAAAGGTCATCTGCACTGAAATTGAATTAAAAAGAAATCTCTCTTTGAAGACTTATTATTGTAACTCAAGGGAAATGAAAGATTTAAAGTTCTTACAATGTCCATGTGTAAGACAGTGTTAAATCTGACTCTGTAAAGAGAGACACAGCGATCACCTTTTAAAGGTTTCCATCTAGTGGCACAGTTCTTACGAGCATGAGCTAAGATATCATTGATTATAACACACCAGACACTAACACTGGGCAAATGTCTTGATCTCAGTTTCCTCCAGGCCAATGACTGATTAAGTAATGGAGGAGGCAGATAGCAGTAACTGTCTAAGGTCTCAAAGTAAGGTACCTGTCCTCCAGGATAACTGACATCACCTCCTAAACATATGTTACAAGTGACTTAGATCTATGAAAACTGCAAGTAGTTTGTGGTTTTTAAGAAAAAAAATATGGCATTTAAAATAGTATTTTTTTATTTTATAGGTTGTTTTATTTATTTACATTTCAAATGTTATCCCCCTTCCCAGTTAAGTACCCTATACCCTACCCCGTACCCCTGCTTCTATAAGGGTGCTTCTCCACCCACCCACCCACCCACTTCTACCTTAGTGCCGTAGCATTCTCTTGCGGTGGGTCATCAAGCCTCCACTGGACGAAGGGCCTCCCTTCTCATTGATGCCAGATAAGGCAGTCCTCTACTACATGTGAAGCTGGAACCATGGGTCATCCATGTGTACTCTTCGGTTGGTGGTTTAGTTCCGGGGGTGTTTTGGAGGGGTCTGGTTGGTTGATATTGTTGTTCTTCCTGAAGGAGCTGAATTGGTTAGTATAGCTATTTTAAGACTGAAAATATTTTTCCATATGTAACTAATTGTTTATTCATACTGAAGAATATAACTTTGCAAATGAGTGAAAAGTTATGAATCATTGCCACTAAGCCCACAAGTGTGGGCAATAACCCCCTTTAGACCTATACTGTATCTTCTGCTTACTGGTGAGGTTCATATTAAATCCAGGGTTTTGTACTAGCTGCTGCTGGCCAATATAAATTTATTTTCAGTTCACTTATTTTATTTTACACATATGTGAGTTTTATCTACCCATATGTATGATCACCCATGTGAGTCTGTTTACCGTGGAGAAGATACTGCTAGATTTCCCAGAATTAGTTTTACAAAACGTAGTGAGCCACCATGGAGATACTGGGACAAAACTCAAGTCTTCCCAAGGGCATCCCCAATTCTTAAAGCACAGAGAAAGCTTTACAGCCTCGGTCTTAGAGTATTCAATCGCCAAGATAATCCATTGATTTTTATCAAATTCTGTTTAGTAATAAATAATTCCAGTTATGTAATTCCATTTCATACTAGGAGGTTTACAATTATTTGTTCTATTTTACCAGAATAAAAGATACTATGACTTCTGATCTATAAATAATTTTGCTATGCTGCAATAGTCAGTATGCAGTAGGTAAGAGATCCAAATCCATTCATCCTATACATAAGTCTTTAATGAGTCTACATCTATACTTCAGGGTACTACAATGGCTTTTTTTGGCTATGGAAGGTAAATTTCACAGATACTATGGATTTGGACAGGAAGAGATTTTGGGAGAAGACATTATGCCATATTAAAGACCAGGGCCTCTTATATTTTTCCCCTTTAGAATCCCTTTATCTTTATTTTTCAGGAAACATTATGTGACACAGGTAAAATGTATATTTTTGTCTCCAACATAAACACTATTTGATAATAAATCAATAAATATTTTTAAACAGCTATGTGGTAGACATTCCATTTTCTACTTGTTGAACATGAAAGCAGATTTATATACTAATGAGATGGATATGTTTGCTTACTTTTATAAAAACAATTAAATCTTGGCAGAATGTTTGAATCTCTGTGATACAGATCTTATTCAGGGTTTTATAGAATTGATCAATATTTTGATTTTGTAATTGTCAATCCTGACAACACCACTTCTCATAAAAAGACATAGCTGTGGAAACAATTTAGGGACATTTCAGAAACTGTTGGTAAGTTCATCCGTGATCTAAAATCAATTTAGCAAATTTTTTTTATAAAATTTAAGTTCACAGCTCAAGTAGCAATTTTGAAATTTAAGCATTGCAGCCAAATTAAATCTAAAAATATACAAATATGATATTTATATGCAAAAAATAATAGGAAGAAAATAATAATAACTTTTTTCCCCTGAAGACATATGTTTCTATAAGAACAGATTTGGGCAACTAGACGGCTCAATAGGTAAAGACTCTTCCTGCCAGGTCTGATGCCCTTAGTCCCATCCCAGAAACCACATGTTGGAAGGAGAAATGTCATTTTTGGAAGTTGTCCTCTGACGTTCACAAAGATTTTATATACATAACTCCTCTCCACATACACATTAAATAAATTAATGATGAATACATGTAAAAAATTAATGACTAAAACTCTGTATGTCCAGTAAAAATAGTACAATATGGAGTATTCAGTAATGTCATGTGTAATCACTGAAGATCCTTGAAATATCTTTGTGGGAATAAGAAACTGCCAAAACAAAGGCAATTAGTTTTTCAGTTGGAGAATCTGAAAGTACCTTATGTTATAACATTTATTCTGTAGATACAGATATGGAAGGGCAATACAGTTCATGTGCTTGGAGAAGTAGCCATATTGTATTTTTGTTACTTAGCTCATTTTGTGTTTATATGTATTTATATGTGTTTATGGTGGGGGCATTAATTGATGTATGTGTGGAGGCCCAGAGGACAGCTGTGAAAAGCAGACTGCATACTTTGAGTCAGGGTTTCTCATCAGCCTGCAGCTTCTAGTACTAACAAAGGAATTAGGCTAGATTGGCAGTAAGCTTCAAAGATCAACTTGTCCCTCTCTCCCCAGAACTGGTATAGACTACAACTGTTTGCCTCCCTATGAGTCTTGTTCATGTGAGTTTTTAGAGTCCAAATTCAGGACTTTGAACTTACAGGGAAGTGATTTACCAAATAAGCTATTCCCCATGGCCTGTATTTTATTTCTGTGTATCTATTTACTATTATAAAATACCATGACAATTTACCATTTATGAGTGGGCAGAATTACAGGTATGTGTCTAGAGTTGAGGTTTCAGTCTTCATTTTTTACATGGCAAATTGTTGTTATTGGTGGTAGTTTGTTTGTGTGTGTGTGTGTGTGTGTGTTCCTTGTGTCATAGCACATCAGGATGACATTTTAACACTAATTTTTAGATTAAAGACAAATAAACCAAAATGAAATTATTTATTATTTTATTTTGTTTTATATTTTTGGTGTAAGTGCATTTGGGAGTTGGGGGACATGCTTTAAAAGTTCCAGTCAGTTTCCTGAAATGCATGGTGCTATGGTGTGTGAGTATATAATAATTCCTCTTGTAATCTGACCCAGGAAAATAGCCTATGGATTCTGTCATAATATTTTTTAGTAAATGATTAATAATAATATAAATTAAAGTTTGTCAGTCTAAAGTTTGGTAAACTGTTGCTGTTTCGCCAGTAAGATCTTGTGTACCTTTGCGTTGACACTCTACTGTGGGAATCCCATGAGGACACCTAGTATCTATATGTTTGTAGAAATTCCTCTCCAACATCAACTGGAAACATAACCCTCAATTAGTGTCTATCACCAAATTAAGAGGCAATGTCAGTTTTCACACTTCAGTTCTCAGCTCAATGCGTTAGCTATTCCTTATTAGGGATATTTAGCACATCAGAAAACACATGATTAGTTCTTTGGTCAATTTGCTAGGCTCAAGGGTTAGTTTGATTAGTTAACAATGAGCATGTAATTGATATAGGTTACATTCACTTAAGAAATATTCTTAACATCTAAAAAGAAAACTATGAAATTAACAAAGAAGTATTATAATTTGCTCTCACATAGTCTGTATTCATATTAGTACCTATAGGTATGTGTATACTTGCATTGTATTTTAAATCATATAAAGCTATGAACATGGCTACTTTACAATTCATGCTTAATAGCCAAATTTTAAACTGTAAACCTTAAAAATAATTCTGATAAATTATTATCTCTCTACCAAAATCTAGATATTATATATCCTCTAAAAACAAAACAACAAAATCTTGATCTTTTATATATTTAAAGATTAACTTTATTATTTTTAATTATGTGTAGGTTTGTGGATGCGTTGCAAGTGGCTATGTGCACTTGAATGCAAAGACTTATTCTTTAGATTTTATAGAATTATAATATATATTAATTATAGAGAATAATATTAAACTTTTATTAATTACATACTTTTACAGAAACCTATAATTCTTTAATAGACAGCAATTAACTTTAAATTGTAAACCCTAAAAATTCCATCCATCTACACAAAGCCTATCTTATGTAACTCATATTCTTAGCCAATAAACTATAAATAGCATGATGATTTCTTTTTCAAATGATTTACCTATAATAATCAGTTTCATAGGGAAACAACTCATTGAACACAAAAGGCAGATGCTTGGAATGTCTTTAGGGAAATGACCATTTCATCACAGTTAAAAAGTGTATTATTTGGAGGTGTAAATGGGTATAAGATCTCCTTTTATGATTTGGACCTTGGTTCTATGTTGCAATAGGCCACCCTCCCACTGTTAGCCTTAATAGGATTAGTTTGGGTATTATCAAAAGAACAATTAACGCCTGCTGATAGAATCACAGATGGTATCAAAGAGTATGAGGGACTCAATTTTACAGGGACACTCATCTATGGATTTTATATTGAGAGTGCTGGTGCATAAATGGCCACAACATTCACAGGCAATTTTCTATGTTACTATTTGTCTACACTATAAAAATTGAGAGAAAATTAATAGCTTGTATGTTCCTGAGGGATAAGGGCCACTGTTTTTTTTTTTTGTTGTTGTTGTTTTATTTTTTTATCTACCTATACTAATTTTGTGAATATGTGTATAGCATTTAATTTCAATAAACTGTAGTTTTATCATCTAACATTCTGAGACCAATAATAGCATCTCTCTCTGGGATAGGTACCAGGATTCAATAGATGGGTTAGGTAAGTGTCATAGTGTTCATACATATACACGCAAATCTTCCGATTTTGATTTCTGCTGTTTACCCTTAATAATTATGGGTTCCCAAAGAGAGCTTAATCAATTAAATAGAGAAACACTTTTCATCTGAAAAGAGAATAAATGTACAAATATTTAAAATAAACTCACTGGAAAAAAAAGCAAATACCTACTTAAAAACTTACAAAGCATATTGTAGAGGTTTCTTACAAAATGAGACAGACATCTTCAAAACATATAAGAAAATGTCCCAATACTAATCATTAGGAAATGTCGGTGAAAAACACAGTTTCTGATCACCTCATGCCTATTTGGATAGATGTACTAAAAATAATAATGGCCCACAAATACAAGAATATAGAGAAAAGAGAAACTCGTACGTGATTAGGCTCAATGTAAACGGAATGATCTAAATGCAATGATGTAACTCTCGAATTCATTGTTCATATACCCAAAGCCACGCTTTTTAAATGTGATCAAAATGTGCTGTGGGAATCATTCTGAAGTAATCACTGGGACATAAATATTAGTGGAAATGCATAAATGAGCTCACTGCTGCGATGTAGTAAATAATTAAAATCGGCCTCTGATCAAGCCAAGCTTCTAAGTTGCGATGGCTATGCCTAGCCCAGCCATCATGTCTCTCAGCCAGAGGCCACGTGCATGCTGCAGCTAGAACCAGCCTGCCAGAAACACCAGCCCTGCCACCCACTAGATGGCTCTGCTGTCTCCGCAAGGCAGGGCATTGCCCAGATCATTCAGCCATCCATGGGGGCCCAGTAAGAAAATGAGACTCTAATTCTTATAGATTAATCAAAGGCTTTATATGTTTGATAATGATTAATAACAAGATGCTCATACAAAGAGAGTTGTATCACAATTAGCTAACCTAATTATAAGTTTATAAGTTGTTCCTCAAGAGTGCTTTCCATACCTGTGTGGTTCTTCATCCTCCTACATCTCTGCCCTCTCTAGCTCCTCCTCTTTCTTTTTTCTCTTCCTCTCCTAAATTCTCCTTACTTCTCCCACCTTAGCTCCTCCTACACTGCTGGACCAAAGTTTGCGTAGTTCCTTTAAGGCCTTGGTGTTTAGTCCAGCTTGTAGTCTCATGTTATGTTCTAGAACCATAAAGTGGGATTATCAAGCAAGTGAAATTGTACAGAAGCATCCGTAGCAGTCAGCCTTTTGGTTCGTAAAGGCATGTAGTTTTTAAAGGCATAGTTGACAGCTGTAAGACTTTGTGATCAGGTTGTTTAGGGCAATGACCTGTTGTGTTTTAGTTAATTCTCCAGTGATATCATTCTTGGAAATAAGCGTTAAATTATGTAATTTGACTTTTCTACCTTATTAAACTTCAAGTGAACAAACTATATATGTATATATATATGTATGTATATATATATGTATGTATGTATATATATATATGTATATATATATGTATATAATGAGTATATATTATGCACATTACTTTAATATTGTTTACTATTTAATATTTATTATCATTATTAATATTTATTATTACTACTTAATATTATCACTTTAATATTATTACTTTAATATTGTTTTGATAGGGGAGACATTATGCTGACTAAAATAAGATAGGCATTCAACTTCCATTCTATCAGTTTCATAGAAACTGATAAGAAAACAGTAGGAAGAAAACTGAAGCAACAGGAAATGCTGATCAATTGGGGTAATGTTTCAATTAGACAGGATAACTACAGATTTCTATTGCTATGAATGAAGGCCACAGTTGATAATTATGTATCATATACTTCAAATTGCTAAAATAGACTTTTTAAAGCCTCACCCCGCTCTCTCTCTGTCACACACACACACACACACGCACACACACACACATGCATATACATGTGCAAAAACACACATATATACAGACACACACAAACAGACACACTGATAAACACACATAAAGACACAGACATAGACACAAAGACTGACAGACACATACAGACAGCCTTACACAGAGACATACACTCACCGAGTCATACACAACAGACACACACAGACATGTATGTGCACACAAAGACAAACACACACAGAAATATACATACACAGATACATACAGAGAAATGCCAACACACAAAATGACATACACATTCAGAGACACAGACACACATATATCTACAAACACACACTCACAGGAACAGTCACCAACAGACATCCACACTCAGACATCCAAATTGGTAAGGTGATGACATGATTAGTTTTCTGAATTTTGACAATATGTATACATTTTAAAAATGTAGACATTGATTAAAACTGTATATAACTATTCATAAACCCATATAACTATTTGTCAGTTTGATGTTTATAAAAAGATGTTTCTTGATAGATCTCATTGGTACAAGTTTTAAATAATAATTTTAAGTATATTATATAATTATGTCTTTCAGTTTTTCCTTTTTATTATACTTCATTTAAATACAAGAGTTAAAATATTTAACAGTAAATTGATGTTTAAACATATTCTAATTAATTTCGTTAATTCATCAGTTTACTTGCTTTTCTGGTTACTGAAATATTAAATTACAGAGACATTATTTGTATGTTAACATTTATAGAATTGAACATCAAGGTAGAGAATAGAAGAAAGAAAATTGATTAACATTTTTCTAATTCTGTTTTATTATATATTTAATTGCTGATCATCTTTGGAAATGTACATTTGACTTGAAAAGTTCAGAAGGATCAATAGAGGGATGCCTAGGAGTGGGGTAACCTCCAATAGGTGAAAAGGAGGGGGTTGAAGTAAAAAAACTCTGGGTAGAGCGAGTAGGAGAAAAGGCAACATTTGGATAAATAAATAAATAAAAATAATAAATTTTTAAAAAGCAGGCATCTAAAGGAAAGTAAATTTAGTGATTCGATGTCAGTAATATTGTATATATACATAAGAATAATTGTTCAGTGCATACTTAGATGAATCTTAAAAATAAACTGTTGGTAAAGATGCCTATTATCTATGTATATTACAAATAATATGGTAATATTTTCCTAATTTATAAAGTTCAAATAAAAAAATGATAACAAATCCCATAAGGTATAGAATCTACCACTTTGGAAAAACAACTACTACTGAAGACAAAAAATAATCCATTAAATTCAAATTATCTTTAAGTTCTAAAATGGAATTTCTATATATTTACTATTATTATACTGACTCAGTTCTTCTAAAAGTCTGTAAGGATTAAACACTAATTAGAAATGTTCATAAATGTAATAATATGTGAAAAATTTAGTCTATTAAATTACTATGCATCCTCTAAGTAAAACAAAGCCACCTAAACGAAAGAAAAGTAAACACTAAAGTTCAGAAAAATGAGAACTATGTGTGAAAATGGAGAGAAAGCAGAATGTTTGTGCACTGTGTAAATATATGAAATATAAATTTATTGTGAGATAAATATAATGCTTTTTAAATATTGTCAGACAGAGTTTGTGTATAATATAGTTACTTCCTTCTAGCATAGGTCCAAGATACCTCAAAATACGCTGTTTATGAAATAGCAGTATAGCCATAGTAAAAGCCTCACAATTCATAGTAGCCAATGTATAAAAGCAACCCTTATATCATCAGTGATGAATGGATATGCAAAGCAACTATATTAATACAAGAGAAAGTTATTCAGTCTTAATTGAAAAAAAAATCTGAATACTGTTGCAACATGGATGCAGTTTTTAAAGCTAATTCTAATAAAGTAAGCCTGGCATAAAGCAACAAATACTGTATAATTTCATTTGGTTAGGGTTGTTAAAATACTCCGATTCATAAAACAAAAAGGTATATGCTGTTTGGCCGAGGGTGAGGAGGGGATACAATGAAGAATCATAATTGAACAGAGATGGGGATTTAGTTCTGTAAACTGAAAAGAATTTTGTAGGTAGTTGATGACTATGCTTGTGCAGATATATATTTAGTATTACTGACTTCTATACTTAAAATGATCCTGAGTAATTTGTTTTCTTCTAATATAATCTTGCTTTAAAATAACCATCACAAGACCATAAAGTGAAAGCATTGTCAAATAATGTCTCATGAGCTAGAAAGATCCAATTATTCTTACACTCTTCAGTCTCACAGGGTACATTTCCTGGTCTCTAAGAAACATAGCTGGGCCTGTTTTGTATGATTGTGTGCACTTAAAGATTTTACAGTAGACCCTCATGTACGTCTTAACAGTTCTCTTCAGGTAAGCTTGTATACTGTGAGAACATTCCTCTTGGGAAGGCTAGGTCTCATTCTCCAAATATGTTGCTGGCCACATTTTCCCCCCTCAGTATTCCAAAGACAACTATCTTCCCATGGCCATCCTTATGGACTATTGATATCTACTTGGTTTTCTTTCCCTTAGAATATAAATATTCAGAAGATAACCAACAGGTGCTGATATTAATGCTGATAACTTTTGGGGAAAGTTGGAAAAGGGAAGGACAATGGGTGAACAATCTGTCACTCATCACTGCCTCCTTTGCGCTGCAAAGTGATGTCTAATTTGAAGAGGCAGATTTCCTAATCAGCTACGATAAAATATGTTAGAAGTTCGGGTTTCACAATTAACCATGGTGCGTTACTTTCCTTGATTTTCAATTTGAAATTTGCTCCTGCAAATTATAATCAGTATAAATGGCAAGAACCTTGCCAGAAAAGATATATTTAAATTACTATCTCTCAAAAATTCCAATAAACTAACCTTTTAGTTGTGTGCTCATAGGACTGTCGCTGAATTCTAAAAAGTAATGTCAAATTTAATCAACCGATTGTTCAGACTGCTGTTCAATTTATTAACACATGGTAGCTATATGGCTAGCATTCGATTCACATGTAGAATAGATCAGGATCAGAAGGAAAGTGTTCTTTGCTTGCTAGACTAGAGTTAAATGGAAAAGTTATACGGCATTATATGTTTGTAATCTCAGTACGCGGAAGGCTGAGACAGGAAGAATTTGAATTTAAGCTGGCCTGGGAAACACATTGAGGAGTGAGCTTCTTCTCTCAAAGTAAAAAGAAAGAATAGAAAGAGAATGAGAAGAAGGAGCAGGAGGGAGAGGAGAAGTAAGAGGAAGAGGAGGAGGAGGAGGAGGAGGAGGAGGAGGAGGAGGAGGAGGAGGAGGAGGAGGAGACCACAGAAGGTGCCATAAGAAATTTTTAATGATGCTCCTCCAAACCTTTGAGAAAATACCTCAAAATAAATGGGATTTTATTAAGTCACTATTTAGACCATTCTCTATACAAGTTTGCATATCACATTAATTTATAGAAATATGAATTCAGTTATAAAAAGTAACATGCAATGTCTGCCGACTCAGAGATTACCAGACACAAAGACATACAAAATATAACCCATGATTTAACAAAAATGCAAATCTAAAACAAATCTCAAATCTAATGCAAAGCTAAAGTATCTGATTGAAATACATGAACTGGTTAAGCCTAATGATAAGCAATGAAAGAACTCGAAGTAAAGACCATTGAACTTACGAATATCAAGAGGCTACCCCAAGTAAATAACAGAGTGGCTTATTAATTAGGTGAAAGAGCATTACAGAATTATGTGACAATTCAAGAGGTATAGCCACATATAATACCGTGAAGAAAGCTATACAAACAATTATATAATAAAATTGACTAAAAATTGCTAAAGAAAGAAAAATCAGATAAGAAGGACTTGAGAAGGAGGAGATGTTAGTTACAGAGATAAATATGTAAGTGACACTGGTATCTTTAAAGTATCCAAAGAAAAAGTTATATGTCGAGCTCAAATTCTAGTCTTAGCCAAATTATCTTTTGAAAATAATGGTGATAAATCACATTCATTCCTTGGCAAGGCAAAACAAAACCAACAAAAACCCCTGTTACCTAGTGAAACTACCTCTGCAGCAACAACGGAGCTATTAGGAATAAAACGGTATAGATAATACATATGGCATAGTTGTGATCATGTCTAGACTTGAATGTTTATTATATTTGATAGGGATGTGAGTTTATTCATAAGATGAATAAGTGGCTTCTACATTTTCAGATTGGTCTGTACAAGAACACATATAGGGCAATCTCTTGATTTGTTTTCAAGCTAAGAACAGACATTAACTCGATTGTTTGGTCAGTCAAAAGTACACTTGTGCTGGGCTAAATTGAACATGCCCTGAGGGAGCTGTGGCAGGATATCACTTACGTAGCCAAAATTGGACTAAGAGCCACAAACAATAGTTATGTCACAGCAGATTGCCATTTTCCTTTCTGGCACTAAAATTGAAGAAACATTTTGTATGAATGGTTAGCATACCATTTGTCTTTTCTATTAAAATGCATGGACTTTCTTTTAGAGAGTTATGGACTCACTAACTATGGACAAAGTACTAAGGACATGGCCTTGCCTGTCTCTTACATATAAAAAAGAGGCTCTAAGGAGCTATTTCCTACTTCTTTCTCTGAATATACCTTTGTCCATTTCTACTCTGACAGAATCAATGCACGCATCAGGGATTTGGTTACCAGTTCCACAGCAAGATACTGAATGGCATCTCCATTATGGTCAGGGGATTCATTTCCAAATGAATGGAGCTCAGGTCCCAGTGATAAAACTCAGAGCCTGTGGAAATCAGAAGTAGGCAGAGCTGCTTACAGAAACCTCTCATACATACACATAGACCACTAGGGGCTAGTCATGGTCATTCAAGCTGAAATCATGTAAAGGCATTATTTCCAAGGATATGCACACTCTAAAACCCCTTTCCTGTGAATTTCATAGATTGTTCAAATTAGAGTGTTAACAAGATCAATGTGTTGAACCCTTTTATAGCTTTATCAGGTGTTTTTTTATTTTTAGTAATCAATGGGTTTTCATCATTTAAAATAATGTAGCCTCGTGTGTTTTCATGCCTATGAGAAATGGAAAAATGAAAACAATGCTGTGATTTTCTGTTATCATTTTATTTACTTATTTAACATATTGACTGATTTATCATGAAGGGAAGCAGCTCTCAACCTGTGGGTTGCAACTTCATTGTGGGTCAAATTATCCTAAGAGCGTCTTCAGATCAGATAGTTACAATTTATTCATATATAGGTATTTATATTTAATGAAGTAGCAATGAAAATGAGTTTATAGTTGGGGGTAATCACAGCATGAGGAGGTGTATTAAAGGGTCATGTCATTAGGAAGATTGAGAACCATTAAAGTAGGGGGATCCACAGTGTAAATATAGAAGTCAAAAGATGTCTTTGTGGGATTTGTTCTCTTCTTCCACTTTTAAGTGGCTTCCTGGTATTGAATACAGTTATTAGTAGAACCTGCTTTAGCCACTGAGCCTTGCTTGTTACTATCTCAAAATGTACATACACATGAAAAAATATCTACCTTCTATTTCATCAGGTTTGTTAGGTTTTCTAAATTTTATGTAAAGGATCCACATAGTTGTGTCTTTTTTGATGGGTTGCTTTCAAAGAGCCTATCTTGCTCCACAGTGTAACAATTGTTAGTTTATATATTATATTGCTAAAGATGTTATAAAGCTAACTCATAATGAATCACCAAGGTTATATGTGTTAGTTTGTGAGTTGGAGGAATGCCTACAGACACATTGACTCATTCGGTTTAAGTGAGATTCTAAGAACAGTCAACATATGTTCTTATTGAGAATACATATTTGAAATGAGTAGCTGAGCCATGTAATGACTTTGCATATTATCCATTTAGGACCTTTAAGACAGTCTTTCAAATAGCAGAACTATTTTATATTATATTAACCAATGTCCAATGGTTATGGTTTCTCTATAACCTTGCCAATAATTATTACTGTCTGCCTATTTGACTAAAGTTATCTTTAGTATCACTCACCATGCTTCTGATTTTCATTTCCTTGACCCATAAAACTTTTGAGTATTTTTCATGTTCATTTTATTTATATATTCATTTTTAAAGAAAACTAGTTTGTTTGGGGGTAACTAGAATGCTGAGCAGTACAGGTGCTTGCCTACAAGCCTATTCACTTGACTTAGACTTCCGGAAACTATTTAAAGATGAAGAAGAGAACACACTTCAAGAATGTCTATTCTGACACTGACATGTACATTGTGGCTTATGTACCTTCTTCAATACACACTTCAGGTAAAAGCACACAACAGTGATATCTATTTTCATTTTCGGCTACTGATGCAACTCTCAGTGCTGGAATAAGCAATATGACCTTGCTACCAATATGGCTACCAAGGACATCTGTCTTTCACATGCACATCTTGGAAATATGAACTTTCCCCTGTGGATACTGTGAAACTACTTGACTCCTGTCTGAAACCCCTTCCACTACACTCTTTCACTACAAATTCAAATTCCTCTTGTGTTATACTCATAGATGCTGCAGGCACATCTTTCTCTGGTCTGGGTGTCACAAGATCCAACACAGATACCAGGTCTTCTTAATACTAAATATGGGGCCACAGAGGTAATTTCTAGTGTCAACTTACTCAAGTTCCCACTAATAGGATAAATTCTTCATCTTAATATAGAGTTGCCTAAATTCATTTTTGTATTATATTGTATCATTTCTTTTAAAGGTAGAGTATTGAACTGAATACAGTGAACAGTTCTGTAAGGAAACCATGGTGAGGAAATGATAAAAATCATTCCCTACCATGGTACTTCAATGAACCTTGAGATCTATGGCATCTTTGCTGAAATTCCTGTGTTCTCTATAATTCAATTATCAAGATTTGAGGATACACTACAGCTCAAGCTGGGATGATACAGCTGAAGAGAAAGTAGGAACTAGAGTAGGAAATAGAGTTCCTCATTGGCAAAGGAGGACCTGAGGTTTATGAAGTGTTTATATACCTCCCACAAGCATGCCAATATGTTCCTGCAAAGCAAAGTAGCATAGTACCAGGTAGCATGTCCAACAGTGTGGCTATCATATACTTAACCTCATGTTTCATTTTATCTAAAATTGTTTGGGTAGAGAGGGTAAGATCCATAGGGACTTTGTACAGAGAAAAATCAAAACAAGAATGTTTGAAAAAAATATTCACTTTTAAACTCTTTCAACAACTTCACTGCCACTAAGATTGCAGTGAGAAAAAAAATCAAACAGAATAACAAAATCCACAATTTTCTTGACTGTTAAACATGTATTTAATAAAGGAAGGAAATAATTTCATCAGTTTAAAAATAAGATCCAGAAATATAAAATTTTGTTACCCTGGATAACAGTATAAACCTTGTAAATTATTTAATGAACGTGTTATGATAAAAATTTAAGCCATTAATTTCTTTTTTAAGTATAGTTTGAAGTGAGTATGTGTGTGTGTGAGTGTGTGTGGCTGTAGGAGCATATGTGCACTATGGGTATACAAATGCTAGCTCAGCCCAGAGATGGTGTCAGATACCCTGTAGCTGGAATTACAGAAAGCTGTGAGCTAATCAATAAAGAAGTAAGAAACTGATCCCAGATCTTCTGTGAAACCCTCAAAGAGTTCAATTCATGGTACGTAGAAATAAAAGAGAGAAAAACATTATATGACAATCTTTCTGTTCACTGAAAGGGATTCATTAGAAAATTCCATCTTAGGTTTTTATTCACATATACTTCAGTGTAACTATGATAACAGGAAAAAATAATAGTGTGGGCAGAAGTGTATTTCACTGTGTTCAATGTGAAGCATACGGTGTTAAAGATGCTAAATCCTGACCACTGAGAGAATATCGGTCACTATCCAACCACCTAGAAAATAAAATGTAAATGTATCATAGCTATCATAAAGTACACTTATTTATCTTATTTTATACTTAGTGAGAATTACTAACCACTCTAAAAAAATTATGCTACTTGAAAAATTGACAGTGATAGAATTATAATTTAGAGATATATAGAATTTAATGGATACATTCTCAAATACATATTTCAAATACAGAGAATAATTCCACTCCCTAAGATCTAAAGTGTTAGTGAGGAAGGTTGAACTGTACAAAGATCTTTTTGAGAAGATTAATGCTTTTCATAAGAGCTTAGTGGCAGTGTACTTGCATAGTACATGAATGGACCTGAGTTCTACTCCCAGCATCTCTAATATATGTAGACATAGGTTTAATTGTAATTTCCTTGAGCATTAGACACATTCTATAGACTTTTCATTTGCAAATCATTGGATAATAATATCCTTTATTAGAATCAAAACACACACACATACACACACACACATACACACACACACACACACACACATATATATACATATACAGGTTCAATTATAAGGGAGCCATCAACCTCTTTATTCTCAACTGTCATGTTCTACCTTTAACTGACTGTGAAGTTTTTATAAGTTATAATTAAACATTTAAAGGAATTTCCTAAACTTAGAATTTTTTGTGTGAGTCTCCTTTTATGTAATGACAGAGCAGATACTACATACTATAAACAACAAGACTTTAACTACTGCTGCAAAAGAGGTTACTGAGCTAGTCTGAACAGAAGAGAACCATGAGTCCTCATAGCTGTGAATTGATTGTTCCCCAAGATAAAGTGGATTAATGATGTGAAGCTCCCAACTTATAGTTCTTCTCTAGAACAATTCTCCTCACTGTGTTGTAAGCTGGTGAAATCTAGACCTTCTAAGTGATATTCAGCCTTCTAAGAAACTGGGACTACAGGCACCTGCTATTGGCCACACTCACTCTGGATAGGATCTAGGGACCTTGGGCTTACAAACTCTACAATTGACTCTAATGCACCCACACAGATATTTGAGACTCCTGCTTCAAAGAAGGGAGGAGAAGATAAATAAGGTAAAGTTAGTTGGTTTCTTTGAGTTGAGCCCTCTTTGGAGGGCTGGAGGCAGAAAAGGGGGTGCTCATTCATTAAAATTGTTCTCCTGCAAGCAGGAGAACTTAAACTCACTCCCAAATTCTCACATCAGATAGCTAGTCATGGAAGTGTGGTTATATCCCCAGTGTAATTGAGATGGAATCAGGTGAGTTCTGGTGCTTCATAGATAGTCAGCTTAGCCTTCCTGGTGGGTTGAGGAGATTGAGAGCCCATATCTCAAAATAAATAGCATTGCAGCATCTCTAGAAAATGACCTAAGATTGATTATGTAGCTCCATAGAAGTGCAGCCACACGTAGAAATATGTGTACACATTTATACACACTCCTGTCCCTAAAATAACAAGTAGTAATGACATTATTAAGTACTCAATCATGACTGTCAATAGCTGTTACAAATAGCAGTACATGAAGCCAGTTATATTCTTAAACGAGAAACAGAGTGAGTGTGTTACATAAACAGTTAACCTTCTCTTGAGGAGTTGGTTAAGTACTCTATCCCAAGTTCTTTGCAGTACACGTTTAACAGCAAACATCTGGAAGGTGACTGTCCGATCAATAGGAAGTCAAATAATTGAAATGCTTAATTTTTCCATGGTAGCCACACCTAAGAGAGCTTATCAGAAACATTTCATGCAAGAATGTTTAAGGCTTTGTTTGAAATGATGAAAATGGCAGCAAGCTAGTCTCCACAAAGTGACTTTAGGCCAATAGAGTTAAGAAAGTGTGTACCACATCTCAGAGAATGAGATGGGGGATGTTTCAAATTCTAACCATTTAGAAGAAAACTGACTCCTGAGGGTAACTTATTTATTAAGGATACACATTTATGTTTAAGACTATCCTAAAATGCGTTTCTAAATAGTTTTCCGTTCCCCAGGAGCCTATATTTAAAATCTCGGTGTAGTCGCGAAGATGCTCTATTATTTGGAGCTAGCTGAAACACATCCTTTTTTTCCTCTTGAATTTCTTTAAGTCACACTGCGGGCTGTTAAAGTCTCTGTGTAACTCCCTGGGCAGAGAGTGGGGACTTGGAGCTAGACTTTTCCAAAGGAGCTGTCATGATCTGTTGACTCAATGATCCGTTAATGACACCTGAAGGCTCACAGCAGCTTCTACTCAGCTTGGAGCTGCTCGGGGCTGGTCACTGAGGATGCAGGTGCGCTGCAAGGAGCACCCAAATCAGCCATTAAGGTTGCTTTTATTAGTGGCTTCTGCTTACAAAACAGGACTCAGGGGGAGCATGATTCAGTGTAGTAGAACCCCAACTGCTCAGAAGAGTCACACTGTTAAGGACCAGCTGAATCTCGTTATTATAAAGAATGGAAAAAGAATACCACTATTTCAACTTTCACGGACTCCAGTTATACATCCAGTTATATATCCAGTTATGTGAAACTTTAATAACAAAAGTTCCGACCCTCCACTCTCAGTCCTTGCTGTAACAGTAAAGTAAAACATGTTCAAGAAAATCACTTCTCTAATCCTTCTTTTAATAAACTAAGATAAATTTTGGTTTTGCTAAACATATCACTGAAGCAGAGGCAGAACTATAAAAGGACTAATGAGCTGTTAATGCAAACAGTGATACTGAGAGAGAAACATCTTTAAATTCAATGGCTAGAATACCCTTATTTAGCTCACAAGCGACATGATGTTTCTGTATGCTTCGGCCCTAGCTTTATAAGATGTTAAACAAAGCAAAATGCCATTGTTACTCATGGAAGGGCTTAAAAAAAAATTTGCAGTCTCAGTTTAGTTGAACAGTAATGGTAACACATGCACAACTGTTCTAATTTTACATAGAATTCTGTTTATGTAGGTTTTCAGTCTGTAAGTGTAGATTATTCAGTCTGACTGTTTGATAGTATTCTTATCTCTTTTTAGGAAAATTCTAATGAAAGTTCATGGAATTAAAATGGCATCCACTTGGAATTTATCATATATATATATCAGTTCTGCATTTTACTTTTTTACTTTCAATATTCTTTTCCTGGTTTTCTCTTCCTTTTTAAAAATACTGTCAAATGTAATTTTATTAAGATGTATATATGAGCCTCATAGAAATCTAACATGAATTCATATCATATATTTAGTTTAGCTTATTGAGGAGAGACCAACTAAGATAATGAAATTTAATTGAACCAGTATTTATAAAACAAAATATGTATAAGAATTAATATGGTGATATTAGAATGATGGATCCAGTGAAATTAGGAAACTCTCACCACATAAAATAGTCTAAAAAGTTAACATGTAGCCTTGGAACATAGTGTTTAAATAAAAGTACACGGCATGTCAACAGATGTTGTTACCTCCTGAAGAATTAAACAATGAATTTCCGTGGATCCACTGTTGATTCTGCAGAATAACAGTTTTGGTACAAACAGATGTCATTTTGCATATTTCTTATCCATCTGTCAAGGTCAATCTCCATGTACACTTCACTGAATTTTTCATATGTTCCCAGCTAGGAGTCCTTTCTTCAGCCAAGAAGAGCAGGTAGCACATGTAATATGTTCAATAAGAAGTTGGTGAGTGACTAATTGTATTCTACCACTCTGGGGGCATATCACTCCTTGAGCAGAAATGGCTAATTAAGAACATAATTAAATTTTAAATTATAGCTGGAGAAATTACACTGCATAAAAGAGATAAATTAAGATGCATAATGGTGCCGTTACCAGGTATATGTTCTTAAAATGAGTAAATGTACTATGAGAAATAATTGACTCACGAAGTCTTCTTCCTTTCAACTTCATATTCCTCATTTCATTGTGATGCTCTTTCTTTGGACTCCACTTAGTGCAGCATCCCTCTGCAGTTCGTCTCCTCATTCGGCGATCGTTCAGCAAAACTGGAAGGTTATCGCTAATACTGCATTTAGGTCACGTGGCTCATCAGTCATATGCAATGACTCTCCCACGCAAAAGCACAGGCCTTTATGGATTCTAAGTAACTCTGTTTTATGACCTTTCTTGGAATTATTCCCATGTACAAAGATGGAACGTGACTTTTAAATTGGCTGTATGTTTTTATCTTGTAAAGCATGATGCTTTGAACTGCATATACATTACAGAATCGATAAGTCTAGCTAATTAATGAACACATTACCTCACTGTTTGAACTCTTATAAAAAGAGAACCAAAGGCCCTTTTTAACTTTCCAAAAATACACTGTGTCATCATTAGCTCTAGTCACCTTTTTACGTAATAGATGTATTGATTTCCTACTCTTCTTACAATAGGAAAATACTGAATGTTCTATTAGGCATTTTTAGATGGCTATATGATTCTTACCTATTATGTGTTGATGAAGTATTTCATAAAAATTGACTTGCCTATATTGAAAACTGCTGTGATCTTTAAGATGAGACCTACATGATAATGGTAAATGATTTCTATGATTTGTTTTTGCATTTGGTTTTCTTCCACTGTGTTAAGAATTCTTAAATATATGTTTACTGCTATAATAGTGGTTTATTTATTTGTTAAATTCTTGTCATACATTGGTAGCATGGTGTGCTGACCTCCCACTAAAACAGTTTTATTTTGGTTTTTGAAAGTTTGAAAAGAATTATTATTAGAAATTTACTAAAAGTACTGGAGAAATGGATCATTGGTTAAAAATATTTGCTGTTCCTCCTAAGGATCTGGGTTAAATTCTTAGTACCCAAATGTCAACTCATACTGGTGTACTACCCCACACCCAGGGGATTTGATGTTCTAATCTGGGATTTTTGGCTACTGAATGTATGTGGCACACAGATATGTATGCAGCCAAAATATTCATGCATTTCAAAAAAAGTTAATAAAAGGTTGATTAAAATTCATCCTAAAGTCATTTGGTAAGACTTTTCATCATTGGATGATGTTCTATTTGTAATCAATTTCATTATAATAGATCTGTGTAACTTTATACAGATTTTATGGTACAATTTTGGCAGTCACATCTCCTCACAAAATTATCCATTTAACCTAGGATTTTCAAATTTCTCTAATACTGTTAAAATACACAAATAATACACAGATTTTCATATTGCTAATCAATATAAATAATTCATTTTCAGGTATGGAGATCAAACCCAGTCCTTTGTGCAAGCTAGATAAATACTCTACTTCCGAGCTGTACTCCAAACCTTATGTTCATCATTAGTAGCTCAGTTGATTTGTTATTTTCTTTGATTTTTATTTATTTTAGCATTCTATTTATTCTCAGTCTTAAAACTTAGTCTTATTTAATATAACCTATATTTCTCTGGATTGATTGTTCAATATTTCATTAATTTTTGTTCCAGTATCTGTTATATCTTTGGGTTTGCTCTCTTGATTTTTCTTTTCTATTCTTTCTTTCTTTCTTTCTTTCTTTCTTTCTTTCTTTCTTTCTTTCTTTCTTTCTTTCTTTCTTTTTGGTTTTTTGAGACAAGGTTTCTCTGTATAGTCCTGGCTATCCTGGAACTCACTCTGTAGACCAGGCTGGCCTCGAACTCACAAATCCGCCTGCCTCTGCCTCCTAAGTGCTGGGATTAAAAGCATGCGCCACTACTGCTCGGCTCTTGATTTTTCTTTTGTTTTTTTTGCCATTTGCATATTTTTTATTTTTTAAAAAAGATTTACATTTACTTACTTTTTGTATGTACATTATTGATGTCTTCAGATACACCAGATGAGGCCATTGGATCTCATTACAGATGGTTGTGAGCCACCATGTGGTTGCTGAGAATTGAACTCAGGACCTCTGGAAGAGCAGTCAGTGCTATTAACCACTGAGCCATCTCTCCAGCCCAAAATGTTCTTTTATTTTACTTTATTTTATAATTTATTTTTTTCTCAAATCATAATTCATTCACACAGGGGTTATAAACACAGAAAGACAGGATGTGGGGAAGGAAATGACACTGGAGTGTGGGTGATCAGGGGGAATACAGATATCATCAGAACCGGGTATTGGCTGGGTGAAGGTTCAGGGGACAAGTCAATATGACTCTACCTATGACTCGCTTGTCCTTATCTAAGTTGGTATTGTCTGCCAAGGCTACCTATTTACAAGGTCTATGACTACTCAGGCTTGTAAATTTCCACAAAAGCTGCCTATTTACATTAGCTTATAGCTGTCTGTTCAATGTTTTTCCACTGAGACCCAAGACTTGGTGTTAGTATACATGTATGACAGGTCTATTGCTGGTTGTAGGCCTATGGATGATTTTAGGCCTTCAGTGGGTAAGCAGGGCTGCCCCTGACATCTCCTCCCTTCTCACCCTCCATCATGCCTTGTTCACTTTTATCTCTCTAAAGCTGAAAGCTCATGGCAAATCCACTGCTGACTGCCTCTGGCACCACTGAGACCAACAAAACTTTGCAACAGATATGGGGAAAGACCCTCTTGATTTTTCTAAATGCTATGAATAGACAGTGAGATGATTTGAAGTCTATGATTTTCTTTGTTTCTTTGTAGGCAATTCCACTGGTATGTTTTTTGGTCAACTTGACACAAACTAAAGTCACCTGGAGAAAGGTATATGAATGGAGAAATTGCGCCTATCAGATTTGCAATGAGCACATCTATAGGGCTCTTTATCTATTAATGATTGATGTGAAGGCACAGTCTGTTGTGGGCCATGGTCCCCATGGACAAGTGCCCCTGGTTTGTGTAAGAAAACAGACAAAGCCAGAGAAAGCAGCACTTCTCCATGGTTTTAACTCATCTTCTGTCCCTAGGTTCCTGCCTACAGTTTCTTCCCTGATGTTCCTTCATAAATGACCTTTAACCCAAATTAGCCCTTTTCTCTGAGTTTGATTTTGTCTTGAGACTCTACCCATTACTGTAAGGTTTCCTCTTGATAGTTCTGTCTTTTCAGCTCCCATTAGTTTTGTTTGTTTCCATTTATAAAATTACTTCTTCTTCAGTTCTGATTTTATACATAGTAAACAGAAAAATAAAGTTCATGACCCCAATTTTGTGAGTTTATTAAGATACTTTTATTGTGTGTATAGCATTATATATGTGCTCTGTTCTCCTGCTACATACGTAATCTTATAAATCTGTATTCTGTAGTTAATAGGGTAAAGCAGAAGGCAAGAACTGCTTCTCAAGTTGTTCTCCAATATCCACACACTCCTATGACATCTGTAAACACAGACACACGCGCACACATACACACACACAGAGTATATGCATATACACATACACACATATACACACTTTTGAAATTTATATTCTATTGCTATTGGATAGAATAGTCTCTGAATAACTACATTTTATCTACTGTTTTTAATTTTATAGGCTTATGTGATAGAAAATTATGTTTCTTTATCTTGAAATATCAACTTTAACCATTTCATGTTAAGTTTTTCCATCTCTTTACCAAAATACTGAGTTTCTTGTAGGTAGCATATTGTTGATCATTATTTTTGCCATTCATTTGATCAGCATATGTCTTTCATTATATAGAGTTTAATGTGTATATTCAAGATTATGGGACTTTATAGATATTCTTACTGTGGTTTTGAATATTGTTTACAATTGTGTGCCCCTTTTCGTTTCCTTGGTTTGATTGGTAATCTATTAATGATGTAGATTCTATATTTTCCTTCTGCATATTTGTGCTTCTAATGTGATTTTGAATTTTGTGTGTCCTCATGTTGGTAGTTTTTATCCTTCCTTTCTGAGTTAAGTATTCCTTTAAGCATCTTTTTGTGAGGTTAGACTGCTAGTTTAAGTTTACTAAATATTTTGGTTGATTTTTCAAGATCTTTATTTTTTCTTTATTTATAAGGATGACTTTGTTTTGTATAATAAATTTGGTTTGCAATTATATTCTTTCAGAACTTCAAATTGCCATCCTATTCCTGTGGGAGTCTACATGTTCTACTAAAAATATCCTAGCAGTCTGATGGCAATACACTTAAATCTTATTACAGTTTCATTTTAAAGTTTAGATTTATTGATTATAGAATGTTGATCTATATGTCTGCTTCCATGACAATATAATGCTGTTGTAGTTATAACTGTATTTCATATTTTAAGATAATTAATGGAATGTCTACAAAACGTTTTGTTCTTTTATGTCCACTTGTTTTCGTTATTTGGAGTTCCATACAACTTTCTGATTTAGATTTTTGTATTTGTTTTAAGAATGTCACTAGAGTTTTCATAGGCTTAATATTAAACATTTTATATATACCTAACAACATTATTTTATATAATCTTTACACGGGTCTCCTTCCATTTTAGTTATGGTTTTGTACACACATGATAGTAATTATAAATGTGATTTATTTTTTACGTTTTTGCATGTTGTTTATCATTGGCATTTAAAGAATTTACTAATAGCTTTCATGTGTTTGTTTTGTATTCTGCAAGGATATTAAACTTACTTGTTTTCTCTGATAGTTGTTTAGTGGCATTTTTCATGTTTCATGTATACAGGATCATGTCATCTCTTTTACATTGAGTGTTGATGAGTACGTGTTACTTAACTTTTGGAACTTACTGGGATTTTACTTGTTACTCTTTCCTTTTATGTCTTTATAAATTAATCCTTTTTTATTTTTCTGATTGTTGTAGGATTATATTATCCCTCCTTTTTCATTCATCTAACACCAATCACATTCTCTTCTTTGATCTTCTTCAAATTTGTCTCTTCTTTGTTGTAACAACTTGTCATTATATACATATATATGTACATAAACATATAAGTGTATCCTGCTCCATTTTTGTAATATCACATATGTATGTTTTAGGGCTAACCATTTGGTAACAGATAATTAATTAATGTGCTCTTTCCTAGGAAAAACTATAGCTCTTACTCTCAGCATTTCTTGTACGTTTGTACTTCTTTGTGTGGTTACAGCCTCATGAGATTTCCCCCATCCAGTCTACCTTGGCATACTTGCTAATGTCATCCTTGTTCAACTTATGCTTAGGGAATCATGGTGGTGAGACATTATTTATGTAGATGTGACATTACTGAGAGACATAATCTCACAGAATACTTGTTTTTCTTCTTGTTTTTACAATCTTTCCAACTCTTCTTTCACAATGACCCCTAAGCCCAACGTGCAGGAATTGTGTTGTATATATGTATCAGTTAGGACTGAGATTTACATCTCTGTGGTTTGATTGGTTTAAGTTTTCTGTAATGGTTTCTATCTGTTATGAAAAGAAGTTTCCTTTAAGAGAGATGAGGGCTATACTTATCTGTGGTTATATCCACTTTATTCTCTTTCATTTGTAATTCATGTTAAAAGTTAAGAAGATGAGAATATTTTAACAATTATATCTTTGTCCTTGACACCAGCTATGAAGGATAGAATGTGGGTGATAGGCTACTGTCCATATTTTTTCATGAGCATGAGGAACATAGTGTATACTTATCTCCAGCCACTACTCCTCAGTTGCATGTGCTGATTTGTATTAAAATTAAATAAAACTCAAAATTCAGTTCATCAATGACTGTAGTGATATTGAGCTCTCAGTCCCATGTGGCTGCCATATTGAATGATGTAAATATGTAACCCTTCTATCCTTAAGGAAAGTTCTGTTAGAGACTGCTGTCCTCAAGTCTGCGTAGCTATTGAATGCAAATGTGCAAGCCAGTGACCTCACTTTCATTTTTAGAAATAATTCTTTTTGCTTTTTTACAGACTTTCACTTAGCTGAGTCCACTGAGACTGGTACCATCTAATGGGCTTATAAATGAGTTGGCGGAGGGAGAGACCCAGTAAAATCTTCAAGTGTGTAGATGAAACTAGAGTCTTCTGGGAGTGGAAATGCCAAATTGAAAAAGTGTGCCTGAAGGCTTTACAAGTGGCTGTCATGCATCAGATGAGCTTTGCTATGAGCATGTGTAGTGTGGCAACGTTGGGCAGAAATAACTCTGTCTTTATAACACAGAGCATTGCATTGCATTCTTTAACAATTGGGAGAAAAGATAATCAGTACATGTATAGTTGCTTTTAAAAATAAAACCTTTATCATGGTTTCAAGACTAAACACAAGCTTTGTAGATAAATGAGAGACCAAACATTTCCTAGATGTGTTTGTGTGTGTGTGTGTGTGTGTGTGTTTGTGTTTGTGTACGTGATGTGATTTTAAAGTATTGTGGGTATGTGGGAGTGGAACTTACAGAAGTAGTAATTTAACTTGTTTTCCTAATAGAAGTAGAGGAATGTGTAGCATTTAAAAAGGTATTAACATGCAAACCACAAATCCCCAAAGAATAACATCTTTGAATTTTAGACCATATAATTTTTGATAGAAGCTAATTGGCTTGAAGTGATGATAAAACTTTAGATATGAATGTCAACGCATACTACAGAAGTTCTGCATAAGAAAAATATCTGGGAGGTGAATGTTACGATTGAAAGGAAAGGGCTATATTTACACAGATGAATAAGCATGCAGGTGTAAATCAGTGGCATCATGATTTTCTGGCATGTACAATGCCCTTTTTTTTTTTTCGTTTCCAGAAATGGAAACTAACTCTTTCATATCCTAGGAAATTCATGGTCTAAGAAGGACTTAATAAAAACAGCTAGATGTGAGGTAGTTTTCTGGTTCTTAAAGGAAATGATATTGCATCACTGTTGGGAATGGACAGGATATAGAAACAGTGTGTGATAATGGCTGAGAGGAATATGAGTAAGCGAATATTCTTACACTGTAACAAAATATCTGCTCTAAGCGATGTATAAAACTTCTTTTGTCTAACAAAGGTTCCAAGCTATGGCATATTGGCTCTCTTACTTTAGGGTCTTTGGTGAACCAGCACAATAGCAGGCAAATGAAAACAATGGAGTCAAACCAATCAAGCCACAAGGCAGAAAAGAGAAGGGTGTGTATAAGGGAAATGGATCATCAACTTAAGAACATCCCACAAGGCTCTAACTCTCTGAGTTTCCAAACTTTTTGCTAGTGTCCTTGTTCCCCATGGAAAGAACATTTGATGCATGGTATTTTGGGAAAGCATCAGATATAAGATCTTAAGGGACTATTATCATCTAGTAAATGTTAGGATTGCTTCTCATATTCCTGTAAGAAAAAAGACCACTCTCAAAACAAAGCAGTATCTAGGCCAGAGACTGACAATACCAGAGTAGAGGAATAATACCAAATTGGAGAAAAATATACAAAAAGGAGCAAAGGTACTCTGAATACCAATGCAGCAAAACATTTGAGAGATGATGAGATGAAAAATGAAAAAATGATTGTAATAAATTTTATTCCTTAATTCAGAAGGTGAACACTGACAATCTCTGTACAATTAGCCTAACTTTCCAAATAGACCTTAACTGAGCCCAGAACTGAAAGACTGACTCACTCATAAATTTATTTATTATTGTGAACTGTTAAAAATGTCAAGAATATATAATTCTATGTAAATAAAATCAAGAAAAAAGAAACTTACCAGGGACTACATGTATTAATAAAAACCAGACTTTCCCTTTTTAAGCAGTCATTGGGCTTCAATAATGCAGTATTTTTTTATAGTAATTTGGAAAAACCTTTAGTTTTCAAAAATTTTACATGTAAAACAATGTCTGAGGTTAAATAGTGTTAAGAAATTCTGTTTCCAAATGTCTCCTTAGAAAGGAGAGTAATCCACAGAGTGTTCAACATTCTAGTGTCTCAATGAAGATAATAAACAATTTCATGAAAACTCTAAACCATGGAACATTTTACATAATCATCAAAATCCTTTTAAAGAATCCCATAAACATCTAGAACTGATCTTATATGGAAATAATTTGTTATATACTTCAATTAAAAATATTTATTGATTAATGCTACATTGTGAGTATCAGTGCTTGAAGTCTTTTGTGCAGGTCCTATGGGAACATAAACTACTCCAACCATGAGGAATGGGGACTTTCTGGATGATGTCCAGCCTAAGAGAGCCTCAGGACTTAATGAGCATTATGTTTCAACACATTATGTTTAAACGGTCTTAACCCAGAATTTTTGTTTCAGACAAAGGTAGTAGAAACATGAAATTATACAATGTTAGATCTAGAAAGTAAATGTAATAATGATTTAATCCAATATCCTTCTCTTAAATGTTATTACTAGAGGTTGTATCTCAGTGAATAGTAATGCCCTAGCATACCAGAAGATAGAGATTCAGTTTCCTAGTACCCACTAAAAATGAAGTAGCAGCGACACATAGGCCTAACATTCTCTAATAGGGAGTATCTAGCCTCTGCCTAAATGCTTTTAGTCACTGGAAAGTAACTGAGGATGCTTGACTCTTATATTGAAATTAAATGAAGCTTCCTGTAACTTTCAGCTGCCCCTCGTCTGCATTGAACCACACAAGAGAGATCTGGACTTTATTACTACAGGAGAACTGGAGTAATTTTCTATTGGTGATGGAATTTAAAATCAGATCTATTTAATGGAGTTTTTCAGTTCCTCTGCTCATTCATTTTCATGCCAGACATTCCACTACTTGGAACACGAAATATCTCTGCATGTCTTAAAGTTTTCATAAGACTACAATATAAATATTGAGCCTTTTATTTATCAAGGGAAAATTGGGAGGATTTGGTTTGGGCCACCTTTTGTAAAACTGTTAGATATTAGGAACATTTTCATAAGTTAGTGGGATCTGCAGTGTTAATGGCCTCACACTGCAGCATCCTTGGAGCATATACTATAAATACTCAGAGTGCTCATCATTTCACTTCTGGAATCTAATGCTGGCTGTAGTTCATTTGTTTTTCCTCTCTTATCAAAAATGACTCACAGTAGCCTTCTGACTTTGGAAATCCTTTACTTTCCCAGTTGTAAGTTTGTAGTCTAAATGTGATGTGTGGTGCTGGAAAAGCAGTAGGGATGAAAAAAACTAATTATAAAGAAATATTTTCTACAAGCACATGGTTCTTTTAGAGACATTGAAATCTCTGTGGGACAAATTAGTCTTCCTTTTCATTTTCATCCTCAGTTGCCTGTGCTAAGAATACAGAAATATAAGGAAAATATATTCTTTTCCAGACTGAAATGAAACACTTGCAAATTGCTTAATAACATCAAATTCCAATTTAAAAGCAAACTACACCAAACACAACTTGATGCTTTGTGGGTATATATTTAGTCAACATTGGGAGAGGATAACATAATTTATTTTTCAAGTGGTAAAAATTACATTTTTTGTCATAATCCAAGCAAAAAAAAAATGCAGTGTCACCCAATCGATTTCCCTGATTTTTTAAATGAAAAAACTGAAACTAACAAAATTAGAGGATTTGAAATTACAGTTGAGAGCTGAAACCCTTCTGTGTAGTTTCCCTCTGACTGGGAGATAGTACCTCTGCTCCTAAATTTTGAAACAGACATTATGGATGTTAATAATTTGACAAATCCTAGATTTAATTGTGGTAATACTTTCTATTAAGTAAGATATACTTATTCAGATTAAAAAAATGAAAACTGAAAGTCAATATTATGTGATAAAATGTTTATTTTTTCTCCCCCCATCCCCCATTCTCTAGGGAGGTCATCACTGGGGATATTATCCAAGTTGGACACTCTCACGGTAAGCACATTAACCAACTGAAACATATTTTTGCTTAAAGAACTTTATGTTCATTGTGGTTATTGGTGAGGAATTTATCATTCCACAGCACGAGTTATATAAAGCTGGGTGTTTATTAAATCCTTTTCTGGAAAGCTTTATTATTTCTACAGAATATATATAAAAAAACCACATCTACACATTCATTGTCTAAAATGTGCTCTTTTTAACAAGGCTCTTTCAGTACTGGACTTGCCTGAGTTCATGACCATTGTCACAGCAGGATGCCTGCCACTGCTTAATTGTGTTCCCTGCCTGTAGGTCAAACCTCTTGTCATGGTATAGTCTCTGTTGGTGCCAGAACAGCCATAGGACAGCTTGTATTTGTTGTTGGACAAAGTACTGGTCTTCAAAGGGGCCAAAATGTATACCTTCCTTTTGAAGTCACAAATTAAGTGTTGTTGTAATTTCCAAAATTAATATAGCATCTACTATTTTCCAAGTTGCTTCCATCACTATCAAATTCAGTAGAGCCATCCCTACAAATGCCAGATCCATCATCTGCACATGTGACAGTAACTGGCTATGACCAATTCTCTTTCCCATCCAACTGGCCTTCATAACCACTACCTCAGTTTCCAAAAATCACATTGGCAAGAACTAGTCACCTCTTTCTTTGATAATGTTTTCCTTGCATTCTCTATATGATATTTCTGAATGAAAATTCACAAAGATGAAGCAGGTCTCCTCACTTCACAGCCTCAGTTACTCAGGATTTCAGTCACTTCTCACAATAATCTCGTAGGTTATCTTCAATGAGTAACTTAGTGTAGAACACAAAGATATTTCTCCCAGTGAACTGGGCACTTGAACTTTTAGGAGAAACTTCTCTTGACACTACTTTTTTTTGGGGGGGTGCGTAATTCGATTCTTCCAATTATCACAAATAAATCCTTAGCAAAAATGATCAAAACATAATTGTGTATGGCATTGTGTCTTCAAATTGAATTGGCAAGATGCAAAGCACTAAAAGAGATATGTATCACGGTTATGAATCGGCAGTAAATCTGATACTAAGTTCGCATCACTTTCGTTATTTACTGCTATTGAGCTGTAGATGCATGATAATAGATGGAAATGATTCTCCATAAACAGTGAGTGATAACAGAGCTTCTTAATTGATGGGAAAATGAAATGGAATGAAAGGACCAGAATAGAAGAGAACTTTGAATCTAAGATGGCTCCCTGAGTTTTACTAACACATAAGATTGCATAGCTTCTAGCCTAAAGTCAGATTCCTTCCTGAAGCCCACTTCCGTGGATCACGGGTTGTTCTTGGAAATTTGTTTATTGCCTTGCTTGTTCTTTGACTATTTGTGTTTATTTTCTTGCTTTTTCCTTGACTATTTGCATCTATTGTATTATTGTATTGCTAGTTTCTCAACCTAAACTGACCTTAATACTTGCATGTAATTAAAAAGGTATACAAGCCAAAAGGAGGAGGGGAATGGTATAGTGGGTTTCTAGGGAAGGGAAAGGAGGGAAGGGGGAAAGGGGATGACATCTGAAATGAAAATAAAAAAGTTTGCATAGCTTCTGTAGTCATCATCTCTTCAAAGTAACCCCTTGTAGTGTTTGTAAAACCTTACCAATGTGTGATAAACACTTATTTACATATCTCTTTATTATGCATCTCTTCCACTAGACTATAACACCTAGAGGTCTACTTAGCTTGTTATTGGCAACTGCAAGGTTCATAGATATTGTAGAATGCATTTATAAACAATTAAGAAAGATACATTCCAATCGATGTGGATTATTTTTCTTGCACTACTTATATGTATGCTCATGGAAGACCTAGGAGTTGTAAATCAGTTAGTTGTATTTTAAAACAAAGGAAAAGTTTAAAGGCAACAAAATCCCCTGTGAGTTATGTCGTTATAAGGGGCTGGTATTTGAGACGTCACTGAACCATTTCAAATATGAAGTTCCTTCTTGGAACTTATACACTGAAATCAACTTGCTGCAATGACATGAAGATAAAATGTATAGGATATTAATGCAAAAACCTCTGTCTCTGTCTCTCTCTGTCTCTCTGTCTCTCTGTCTCTCTCTGTCTCTCTCTATCTCTCTCTGTCTCTGTCTATCTCTGTCTGTCTCTCTCTCTCTTTCACACACACACACACACACACACACACACACACACACACACTTGGAAAAAAAGCATTCAAGAGTTGAAATCTGTTCTTCTCAGGTGTCTATGAATATAATCCAGGGTAACTTATTTCCAGGGCAACTAATTCTAAAGTGTATATGTATCTAAAAGATGTTTGCTAGTTGTAACATTGCTAAAATTGCACAAGTTAACTTCTCTTCTGCAATAATAAATTGTGAGCATACTACCATATATACATAACACTAGTAGATGACAGTTACATATTTTTTGTCGCCTACCAAATTCTGACAAAATTCAAAAGTTTCTATATTTATTGAATCTTTTCTACACTTTGGAATCAAAATAAATAAAAACACTCATTCTTTTTGCTTTTAGAAATATGTATTGATCACATCATTTGTGAAGTCTGTGTTAGATGTTAGAAAGTAATGTGAATATATTCAGTCCTGATCTAGCATGTTTCCAGTGGGGTAATAATCAGTGTAAATATAAGTAAATAAATGAGAAATTTACAGATGCTTTGTGGTTAAACAGACAAAAACAGTAAACAAACAAAAATAAACAAAACGAAACAAAAACCCTCCATTGCCACCAAAATAACAAACCAAGATTTTGCGATAGAGTAGTGAGTGGGACAGCAATGATAGCCCTGTGTCCTACAATATTCACAGATCATTTCTTGTAAAGCACATGAGATATAGATGTTAACATGTTGTCAGCTATGCAAAATACAGATGTATTTGCTTTCCAGGCAAACAGAATGATAACTGTAATGGCCATAGATTGAAAAGAGGACAATGAGGAGAGTGGTTGAAAGGAGTACAAATTTAACATACATATCTTAGAAGGTAATTTTAGACTTATTTTTATTGCAACCACCTATTAGGATAAACGACTCATCATGTGCCAATCAGTAACTACTTTGTTATCACTTATCATTAAACAATGAAAAAGCTGCCATTACAGAGTTATACATCTAGGCCTTATCGCCAAGCAATGCAAAACAAAATAAAAACAAAACAAGCAAAAACACTGGACCATTGTACATTGAAGGTGAGACAATGAATAAAGGAAGAAGCAGGGAGATTGAACATAGAAAAAAAAATGCCACTGATTGGGGAGCTAAAGATGCTGATGGGCAAAGAAAAGAAAACTAAAAGAGAAAGTGGGATGTTTGCTATGTGAAAGACTTAGTTTATGTTCCTGAAAAAGGAGACTGAGGCTGAGATTGGATGGTTAACAAGTATGTCAGAGGAGAGGACTTACAAGTACTGGGAATTCTAAATTTTAGAATTATCTCCATATAATTTGGAAATGCCACAATTTAATAGTGCAGTAGTACAGAATACAGAGGCAGTAGAACAGGGCTGATTTAAAAAAAAATAAGATGGAGAAATCTGATCTGAGGTTGAGTACTAAGGCAAGAGGAACTGGAGAGCGATTCAGCTAACACCAGAGTAGTTCAAGAAGAGAGAAACGTCTGGAACAGATGAGGCCAAAAAGGACACCAATAAGACCACTAGGAATGTGATTTGAGAAAGGAAGAACTACTCTGTTGAGAAGACAGAGTTCTCCAGCAATCCAAGCTATTTTGCCAATGTAATGAAGAGAACAATAGTATAGAAACTGAGGTGATCATTTCACAGTGGTACCATTTCAACTATGGAAGGTTTGCACATGGGGTGGAATGAAAGGAATTATATATTGCAATACCAGGAACAGATAGAAGACGAGAAATGAAGCCAACAGCTGTTTTAGAGATCTGAAAGAAATGAGACCACCTGGAGTTGGCATAGTGGTCTGGAGGAAGTTAAGAGGATAGGAACTGTGGTGTCTATGGGGTCTTCTTCACCGTCCAGGCAGGGGTGAAATGAAGACATCAATTATCTATGCACCCATACCACCATACTCACTTTTACTTAAATTTTCAATGCCTGATTAAGGAAAATCTTGTTTTGAAGTTTGCAATGGACTACACGTCTCTCAATGTTGAGTTTTTTAAATTAAAATCTAATTAAGTGTTACCTGTGGTCAGTCCTGCCTGAGTTCTAATGTCTCACAGACTGAAAAGAGAGAGCAGATATTTATCCCAGGATTCCACCCTAGCATCCCACTAAATGGCAGTCTTATTTAAGTCTCTTTTATATGGTTTTTCCTCTTTGTTTTAAACAAACAATAGGTGGCTGTACTGCTGCCAGCCCCTCTTTTTCTTAATTTCTCTGTTGACTTGATTAAAGCAACAGTTTTACACTTGGAGATCCTTCCCACCAGGAGGTATTTCACAACTCTTCTTTTTATCAGTTCTCTTGTTTATACAGACAATAAAATCATAATCCTATCTTTTACAACATCACAGGCTGATAACAGCGTGGGATCACTCAGAGGATCCTTGCTCTCATTAGGCTCTTAATTTCTGTATTGACTTTAATTAAATTTGAGAGGCATTTTCAATAAGGAGAGAGAAATAAGTTTGTATGAAGGATTAACACCAGTGTATTAGCCAGACTATAGATGTGGTTTTGGGGAAAGAATAAACGTTTCTCTTATTCCAAGTTCACAAATGTGAAATGCTTTGTCTTGGAGTTGCTTGCTGGTGAAGAGATGAGTACTTTACAAAACTACCCTTTGAGTTGAGGCCCTTTTCATGGCAAATACTGTGAAGACAGACAATGATTCTTTTTTTTTAATGATGCATTAATGTGTTGTTATTTTGTAGTGACACACTGGTGTCTGTATTTGGTCTCATTTAAGCCATACATAGTTCATGTGAAGTACAGAGGACAACTTTTTGGGTGTTAGTATTCTCTTTCCACTTTGTCTTTGAGTCTCTCTCTCTCTCTCTCTCTCTCTCTCTCTCTCTCTCTCTCTCTCTTTCTCTCTCTCTCTTTCCCTCCTCTCTGACTCTCTCTCAGTTATTATGCTGATAACATTACTGTTTTCTGCTTCTTAAGCAAGCTTTAGGCAAATACCATCTCCATCTCTCATCTCTCTATAGAAAACCCTACAATTACAATCAAAAATTATGTTTGCATCCCAAAAGAATTTTAATGTGGGTTCCACAGATGTAATTCACCTTGATAAAGTTGTCTTGAAAGCCCTATCCATTCCTGTCCATCAGGGAAACCTTTGAAACAATATTTTCCTTAATAAAAATAACACAGAGAAATAGTTATATGCTTAAGATTCAGGGAAGATATTTATTACTTTAATGAATTAATATTTGTTGATCACAGCCAACATGCTGTGCATGCTTCCATTCGGGAAATCATGATGGTGCTTGGTAGGTGACGCATGCATGTACTCAAGCAGCTCATGCTATGGTAGCAGACATAATCCATCAAAATAGATTTAAGTAATTTATTTTCACATATTTACATGAAGCATGAGTAAAATTAAACAGGCACTTAGAAGGTAAATCGATAGAAGAGATGAAGCACAAGGGTGATGAAAGAAGTTATCAGGGGTCTCTTTAAATAGTAGACACTCAAAATGGTCATTTAACTTGTTACGCCTTTGCGGTTTTGGAATTTTGAATAAATCTATATATTTATTTTAAATGGCTTGTAGATATAGGTAAGGAAAGATGATGGAGATGGAATGGGCTACAAGTGTACTTCAAATAAATGTTGTCTTCATTTTCATAAAATATCAAACATATTTATTTCTTGAAATATTTGAAGTAATTAAAGAAAGTAATTAAAAAAAATAAGCACACCTGATACTTTAAACCTGACTCACAGAAGGTTATGTGCTACACGTGAAGCTGTATCACAATACGCCTTCAATGGAGGAACCCTCATCTCCTCAGGCATTTGGATACTTGAAACAAAGCACCCAAGCTATGCTTTAAATAACTCAGCAAGTTATGCTATAAATATAAACAAAATAACCTCTATGTTTCAAAGGCTCAGTTGCCACCCAATGTTTGCTTCTCCTCGAAGTATCTAGGCCTGTTTCCCATCTGCCCGGACTGAAAGGAACAAAGCTTAGTTGGGTGGGGGTGGATTCAGTGCAGGATCTTTGTTGGAGGGCACAGGCAATGTGCACACCTGGGGAACAGGTTTGAAGAACTGATTTGTTTATTGGGGAAGAAGCATGCATTTAGGCCCATGAGGATGTGGAAGAGTCTCTGGGGTAATGTTTGTGTGGCCTTGTACCGTTGTCCAGGACAAGGATATTGGGAGATAATTCATCTACATATTCAGTGGCTGTAGGGTCTCGGGAAAAAAAAACGTAATAAGTTCAAACAAGGAGTGAAGCCTAACAGTCATGGTAATAAGTTCTTATTAGTGATGATGGTAGGAAAGCAGGCTTTATGGCTATGGGTTAGGTGAGGGCAGGGAGCCACCTCCTGCTGTCCTCATGTTTCAAGCATCCAGGGTTGAAGCTCCCTTGACCCTTTTCTTACACAACCCTGAGTATTACAGTCCCATACTTAGTAAACTACTAAAGTCATATACTCATGTATTGTATGAGTATGGAATAAGCGTGTATGTATGTTTAATGGATGTATTTGTGGACACATACAGGGATCAGAAGAGGATGCAGAGTATACTGTATTACTGTTCTCTGTATCATTTCTTTGAGACAGGGTCTCTAACTGTATTTGGACTTACGATTGAAGCCAGCAACACCAGTGATTTCTCTCCCCCCTCCCCCATCTCACCCCCACACACTGTGGTTACCTGCGTGCTCATAGCCATGCTTAGTGTTTTACATGGATTCTTGAGTCCTGAACCCAGATCCTCATGCTTGAGCTTCAAGCCTTCTTATTCCCTGAACCATTTCACCAGTCCTGTAATATTCCTTTTAATTTACCATAGAGTAAAATGATAATATTTGCCACACATTTGATTAAATTCATTACATTTTAATATTAATTACACTAATTTCTTTTTAACAGGTCTATCGGAAATTTTTCATTTGTATATGCCCATATCTGAAGCTCCCCTTGTACATTTGATGATCAGAACCAATTTCTGGGGTTACAATGTTCTTCCTAACACACTACCCAGAATTTTCAACTCAGTTGAAGCAAATTAAATGCTTATGAAAAATGGTGTGTTTGAAGTTGAGATGACAAAATCTAAATACAATTTAATCAAAATAACTGAAGTTACATTTTAACTATCATCTATTCATATTGGAGAATGACATGCTAGCACAAAATAATCTTTGAAATCTTGCAAATTTTGTATCCTGTCAAGGAACAGAGCGTTTTGATTTGTGGGGAGACATGGAATATCAACCAGTGTCACTCACTATTCTAAATCAGTTGAGTGAGATTTTTTGTTTTATTCTTTCCTACAATGTTTAAACTTTTCTACAGATTACTTGTAATTGCAGAGACTACTTCTCAGTCAGTTTTTCTCTCATTATCAAAATCAGTATATCATAAAATTGCAGTTGTACTTTCATTGTGATGCTAAGACTTTGACACAAGAAACTTTTATGTGAGCATGCGTGCGTGCGTGCGTGTGTGTGATACTTATATGTATAATTTTATAAGTAGAAACTTTTTATAAGTGGAAAAGCTGAGATAGGCAGAAAATTATCTTGTGTTTGCTAATTTTAATTATATTTTGTTTGCTTGTCTTAAAAAAAGTCTCTTTAACACAACAACGTGCATTAGAGTTTGTTAGTTTTCTTTTATTTGGGTCTTGAAAATTGAACCCGGGATGGTGTGCAGTCTACATGTGTGCTTTGCAATCAAGCTACTTCTGAAGTCTCAAGTATCTTTGAAAGACATAAATTCTGAAAAGGATACAGGCCATATTAACAGTTTTATCAAGTAAATGAAATATGTTGTTAAACTACAGAACTCTTAGTATCATAGCAAAACTTATCTTGATGCAAAATTAGAATACTAATGTAACATTATGTTAAATTTTCAAATGAGGAGTGGGTCTAGCTCAATTGTAGATGACTTTTCTAAAATGCATGAGGTCCCCAGCCATAGAACTCATAACACTAATACAATTGGGTTTTTTTTTCAGGCCTTTATATTCCAAACTTCAAGTTTCAGATCATGTTTCCCTTACACTTAAACTCTTAGATTCAGTCCATCTCCTTTCCTGCTATGTAACCTGAGCCTTAAAGGGCAGGGCTGAGGTTGAAATAGATGTAAAATAAAGAATTTAGGGTTACTCTTTCTCATTATTTTGACCAGTTACAAGTCTCTGAATTAACTGACACCAACTACAACAAAGAAACAAGAAACATAAAGCAAAATAAATAAATAAATAAATAAATAAATAAAAATAAAACTAAGCTTCTCTGAGGATTGTTGAAAGCAATCCAGGCGGTTTGAAAATAGAACTGTTCAGCAAAACAGCAGAAGGTTCTGCTATAGAGACTTAAACCTCCTGGGCCATGGGGAATTCCCTGCTGTGGACAGGTCTCGGGTCCAATCAGAAAGAGGATGGATGGTTTAAAACAGTCATGTCTCTGTTCGATTAGTGGACATACTTTTTCTTATAGATTAGTATTGTAGCAATCAGGGTCCAGAACTGATATGGGGGAGAGATGCCTTTTATGTTTCAGTGGCCTGTGAGATTCCTAACTTCTAATAATGCACAAAGTCTGTTTGAAGTTAATATGTTCTACATAAAAGCAAAGTTTTAATAAATTAATATGGGATTAGGTACTTTTCTCCAAGCCTGTATTCCAAGCAAAACTTGCAGACTCAAGAATAGTTCTCCAAGAGATTGTTAATAATACAATGAAGATGCTAACATGATTTTTGTTGACTTGATGACCTTCTTAATTAGGTGTTGACACATGAATCTAATTGAATTTAGTAATTTACTGAATTACTGATATGCAACCTCAAAATTCTTATTTTACCTAATAGATTTAAACAGCACAAGTCCCATAATAGAACTATGAATAGTGAATTTTCATACAGAACCAAAAGAAAATATAAATGGGTCTCTTCTCCTTATTTCAGACAATGTGTAATCACTGACCTCATCTGACACAGACGATGCTGTGTAAAAGAGATCTTATTGCACTTAAATAAAAATAAAGCACTCCTAATTTTCACCCAGAATAAAGGGCACTGTGTATTTAATAAAAATAAGGAGAAGTAATTTTTAAATTAAAATGAGATCTGTATTTATGTATGAGAAGAGAGCTCCTTTAATTAGTGTAAAGTCACAGCACTGAAAGTATGGAGTTGATATGCAATTAGTAAAGACCGACAAGCAGACAGACAGACAGACAGACAGACAGACAGACACAAAGAGAGACTAGCTTGTAGCAATTTACCCATATCACAAATAGAAGAAAAAAGTAAGTTCAAGGGATACTAATTAACAAATAGGTATTTATTAGAAATAATTTAGAGCAGCGAGGGGAAGATGGCGGATGACAAGGATTCTCTGCCCAAGCTTAAGGACCTGACATTTCTCAAGAACCAGCTGGAGCGCCTTCAGCAGCGTGTGGAAGATGAAGTCAACAGTGGTGTAGGCCAGGATGGCGCAGTCTTATCCTCCCCATTCTTCAAGGGATTCCTGGCAGGATACGTGGTGGCCAAACTGAGGGCATCAGCAGTATTGGGCTTTGCAGTGGGCACTTGCACTGGCATCTATGCAGCTCAGGCATATGCTGTACCAAATGTGGAGAAGACACTGAAGAACTACTTTAGGTCACTACGAAAGGGGCCTGACTAGACCCTTTGGGGAAAGCAGGATGAACGTGTTGGGCCTGCAGAGAGTGGACAGTGCTTTGTCAGCCTGCACCCTAGACTCCTTCCCTCCCTAGTTCCATGGGACTGACCCCAAAACTATGGGTCACGAATCCCTTCTTCAAGACCTAACTGGAATGTGCAGTTGTCTCTGATCCTCAGTATTCTCTCTGGTGATGTACCACAGTTCTGTACTCAATTTTCTACAAATGTGTCCCAGTTCCTCTGTCCCTTGCTAGCTACCCAGGCCACCTGGGTATGGGCCATGAGTGTAGAAGATGGGGGTATGCCAGGCCTAAGCCGCCCACGACAGGCTCGCTGGACCCTGATGCTGTTCCTGTCCACTGCCATGTATGGTGCCCATGCGCCATTCTTAGCACTGTGCCATGTGGATGGCCGAGTGCCCTTCCGGCCCTCCTCCGCTGTGTTACTCACTGAGCTGACCAAGCTCTTGTTGTCCGCCTTCTCCCTCCTGGTAGGCTGGCAAACATGGCCCCAGGGCTCGCCACCCTGGCGCCAGGCTGCGCCCTTTGCACTATCAGCCCTGCTCTACGGCGCCAACAACAACCTGGTGATTTATCTGCAGCGCTACATGGACCCCAGCACCTATCAGGTACTGAGCAATCTCAAGATTGGAAGCACAGCTCTATTGTACTGCCTCTGCCTTGGACATCGTCTCTCTGCACGTCAGGGGTTGGCGCTGCTGCTGCTGATGGCCGCGGGAGCCTGCTATGCATCAGGTGGCTTTCAGGAACCTGTGAACACCCTTTCTGAGCCCCCATCAGCAGCCGGAGCCCATCCCATGCCCTTGCATATCACTCCACTGGGATTTCTGCTTCTCATCCTCTACTGCCTCATCTCCGGCTTGTCCTCCGTGTACACAGAGCTGATCATGAAGCGACAGCGGTTGCCCTTGGCTCTTCAGAACCTCTTCCTCTACACTTTTGGGGTGATCTTGAACCTTGGACTGTATGCTGGCAGTGGCCCAGGCCCAGGCTTCCTAGAGGGTTTCTCTGGATGGGCAGTACTTGTGGTGCTGAACCAGGCAGTAAATGGGCTGCTCATGTCAGCTGTCATGAAGCATGGCAGCAGCATCACGCGCCTCTTCATCGTGTCCTGCTCACTACTGGTCAATGCTGTGCTGTCAGCAGTGCTGCTACAGCTGCAGCTCACAGCTGTCTTCTTCCTGGCCGCACTGCTCATTGGTCTGGCTGTGTGCTTGTACTATGGTAGCCCCTAAGTCCTTGACCACCTCCGCTCACTTGTGGCTGCGTAGATTAGATGCTACCACCAGAGTTATCTCCCATTCCCCCTGCAGTCCCCAGCAGCCCTCAAACAAGTGCCTTGTAAGAGAAGCTAAGGTGTCCAGGTTAGCCTTTGCATGTTCAGGTGGGAGAGTTACCCCTAGGAGGCATAAAGAGTGAGCTTGGTTAAGGAAACACCTAACTGCACTCCTATATTCCTTCAAATCCAGGCCTGGGCAGCCTGTCCTTGAAGAAGCCTGCTTTGCCCTGCATGTACATGTACATGGCTGCTTCAAGTGAAGTTTCAGTCTTCTTACCTGCTGTGGTCACTCTTGAAGACTCTCTGTCTCCAAGCTTGGTGCTGGCTGTTCAGCCCAGCGTGACTTCCACATAAGAGATACTTAGTTTGCCCCCTCTACAGTGCTGTTCCCCTTACCCATTATTCTGGAAAGGTCAGAGGGAGCTGGGGCTTGACTCATCTCAGGGAACATTGCCCCTGGGCCCTGGCTTAAGCCTACACTCCTGACCCCTGTGCTAAGTTGAGAGCCCCGTTGAAGCCCACTTTACCTCTGAAACACTTAGGAGGTACTGTTCTTCCCACTCAGTGGTGTCCTCACTTCCAACAGCTTGGGAGGGCTCTGCAGAGTAACCAGGGACCAGGTCCAGAAAACCTTTATAGCCAATCAGTGTCTAACTATTTCAGCAATAAGGTCTTAATAAAGTGTTTTAGGGTGTAGGGTACTCCCTACAACCATTTACAAAAAAAAAAAAGAAATAATTTAGAAAAAATATATGGAAGATATTTGATAAAGACTATACTTAAAATTCTACAGAATATTAATAGCTTAGATTATAATCATGAAAGATATACCTCTGCATAAACTGACATAGATAAGTATGATACCCAGAAATCATGGAGGGAATGATAAAGAGAGTAATTATGGCCACGAAATAATCCTCAAAAAGACTTACATAAGTGTCTATAATGGTTAAGGTCCTACGATATTTCATCTAAATATTAATATTCATCCTGATTTTATGCACAATTATATTTACATTAATTACTTGAAAAATAACATGTCATGTATTTCTGTCATTTGAGATAATTGTGTTAATATTTTAAAGTAATTTCTACCCAAAAATGAAAGCGAAATAAAATTTATTTCTCAATAATCCATCCAATAATTAAACTAAAGAGATATCTGAACATTTGAACTGTCTCTTCTTCTGCTGCTGTTGCAATTCATGAAAGAAGAAGAGATGAGAGATATTTTTAACAGAATTTGTTTATGAATGGATTATCTTTGTTCCCATCCAATGTATTTATGTGAAATCTATTGAAGAATACAATAAGAGAGAGCAGTTAATTAGAACATATATGGTTTTCCTTATGGAAAATTGCATATTTTTAAGAAGGAAAATGATCTTTAAGAGATCTACTACTATAGAAGCTTCTTAAAATATATACATATGTTAAAATAATCTAAATTGAGCCACTAAGTAATAGGGAGAGAATTCTCCAACTAGATATAACATGTCACCAAGTAAAACCTATAGTTTCTTGACTGGGTTATATCTTGTTGAGTCCTTGGCCAAAAAAATCCAATGGAACACCCCAAACATCACATAAGAAGCTATTTTCAAGGTCATGAGCTGCTTTCCAGAATCTATATGATATAAAGGCCCTATTGCTGTAGACTTCAGTTAATAATGTCATTGATGATGGAGCAGTAGATCCGGTGAGTAACTAAGCTCCCACACAAATGAATAGTATTCATGGTATTGGAAGGTTCTCTGTTCACTACTGGAGATAAAAAGTAATTACTAATATCATTTGCCTACAGACACCATGGCCCAAAACCGTGATCTGCCTGCAAGATATCCTGCTGCAATAGTAGCACAAATGTGATGGAAGAAAACTAATATTTTTAAAAATATATTTAAGACCCACTCCATAAAATGGAACCTATAAATGAACTTCCTAAAGAGTCCAAGGACCTGTACTTGGATATGTCACGTGTCTTTAGGAGAAACATAGAAATATTATTTTCTAAAGGAACCTGACAATAAAATGACTCCTAATGTCATGTGTCCTTAGGAGAAACATAAGAATATTATTTTGCTAAAGGAACCTGACAATAAAATGACTCCTAATGACACACTACAATACTGATAGATCAGTGTCTTCCTCAACTCACCTCAGAGAATTTTTTTTGAAATAGGTGAAAAATAATCCAGAGACCTATTACTGGATGTTCTGAAGAAAGTGACAGATATCAGAGCACCCAGTTCTAAATGTGATGTAACTATCAAAACCCTTCCCCTCAAGGCAAAAGTATCTCTGTAGAAGAGAAAATAAAAAAATGAAGAGACCAAAGTAATAGATAGCTCCAAGAAAACTGTCTTGTCTTTTATACTGGCAAGACTGATGCACAAGAATTTACAGAGGCTGTGGCATCATTCCCAAGATCTGAATAAGTTCAAGACAAATGGGTTCCCAGTTCTGCGTGTGTGTGTGTGTGTGTGTGTGTGTGTGTGTGTGTGTAGCAGAAAAGGGGTGGCAAGAAAGGGGGGCAAGAGAGGGGGTGTGAGAGAGAAAGAGAGGATATTCCTATCCCCTACCAAGAATTCTGCTGCTACCAGATACTTGCTGGTAAAGGGAAAATCAGTTTTCTCCATTGGAGTGTCACTAGGTATATCAATGATACTGTGGGGTAGGGTGGCCCCATGTCTAGAAGTAGCTGACCAACACAAGAGGAACTTATTAGTATTTTTGTGAATTTGTGGTAATGATTTACTCTTTGGCAATTTTTGTCCTACTAGATTTTTTTTTTAGCCTACTAGGTTTTGTGGGCTTCCTTGTTGTTGTTTGTTTCTGTGTTGCTGTTTTAGATGTTTGTTTCTAAATTATGTTTTTTATTTTTATTTATTATTTTTTTAGAGACCACAGAATTGGAGTTGAGATAGTAGTCAGAATTTGGATGAGTCATGGGATGAGAACCACGATCAAAGTATAATGTTTAAAAATTAAATACAGGGAGAAATACACTAGACAAATAATTATAGAATATAGCTAATGTCAGAAAATTGAGTTTCTTTTTTCTTTTTTTTTAGAACTGTTTATTTATTTTTTATATATGTGAGTACACTGTCACTGTCTTCAGACACATCAGAAGAGGGCTTTGGATTCCATTACAGATGGTTGTGAGCCACCATGTGGTTGCTGGGAATTGAACTCAGGACCTCTGGAAGAGCAGTTAGTGCTCTTAACCTCTAAGCCATGTCTCCAACCCGAAAATTGAGTTTCAATTAAAGAGAACTTTTAGTTATTAGGAAAAGTCTGGGATACAGCCAGTGGGTAAATGTGCACTAAACCAGGTTCTATGAGAGAAATGGATGAAGATATAGATGAAAAATGAGAGTTATGGGTAGAAATCTACAGAAATAAATCTGGTATTGAATGATCTTCTTTAGACTTATAGTTTTTATAGTTAATTTGAAATAACACTCTGTGTCGTTCAGGGTTTATTTTGGTTTTAAAATAAAAGAAATTTAACCCAGTGTAGTTTAAGTAATGAGTAAATACATGTTTTTTAAGGAATATGAACCTTCCAAGTACCACATAGCTGAACTTCAAAGGCACTTGACTTAGCAGGTTAGATAGTATCTTCTTTGACTTCTAATGTGAAAGAGTTTGCAAACAGCTTGACTTAGATGGTCAGATAGTATTTTCTAACCTCAACTATTAGTTCCAGTCTCAGACAGACTTTATTTTGTGCTTGTAATGTGGCTGCCATGAATCCGCACTATATAGACAAAGAAGTACGTCCATTAGTGAGCCACATCAATATAAGTCATAGAACAACTCATTAGGTTTGATGATGTCATGCATACATTTGGCACCCATTTGTGGAACCTGAATTATAGGAATATTTATTAACCATGATTGAGTCACAAACTAATCACGGACCTAATGATGAAATCCACTATGTGGGAACCATATGAACATAACATAGCAGATATTATTTTCCAAAATAAGAATTAACAACTAAAACCATGTTTTTCTATTACAAAATAAAGCTATAGTAACTTGAGGATTTTAAAAGGGCTGATGAATAGTTTGCATCACTGGTGGAATTATATGATCTTCTTGACTAAGTAAGTGAAGGTTCACTGAATAATACTCCCATTGAAGTTGCTCGTGTTAGAAATGAAGAAATTTAATTGAAAGATTTAAGAATTTTTGGAAGACATTGTATATTATCATGCTGAATAATTTCAAATTATTTTATGCCCCAAATCACTTTTTTTTTCTGAGTGCATGATAAGTAAAATATTCTTATTAATTATATTTTATGTGCATATATCTATTACCTTTGATGGATAAAAAGAAAGATATATTTTAAACAATGATTTTTTTATTATTATTTCATTGTGTCATAAATTTCAATTCTGGATTTTCTTTTTTAACAAGCCAATGTTTTTATTATTATATCTTAAATTTTAATTGAGGATTTTCTTTTGTTTACATGCTTAGGAATGTATAAATTATACTAAAAGCTAGAAGACAAAGAGCCATTGAGACATTGAAACAGTAAGTTGTAGAGTTGTAATATTGATGTGATTTTCTACAAAACCTATTATGAAACTTAGGTGCTCGATCCATTAATCCACTTCATGGAAACACATATACTGGATCATGTGATAAACCTAAAGCTACTGGCCATAGTCTGAGGCCTAAGTACAAAGCTGAGAAGGTGAAGAAAGGAAGAAAATGAATAGGAAACATTTTGTAAGGTCTAAGAAAATAGTTTCACTAATGAGGAATTCACATATTTACTGATCTACCCCAGGGTTTCTGTACCAGAATGGAATTGCTTTCCTTGGCAAGATTTCTGCATTATACAGAGAGTGTTTGGATTCCCATGCATGCTTCAGCATTATCTTTTATCCTCTGAAATGCTGTTATTTTTATATCAGACTCTGAAATGTGATGACAAGACATGACCTTCAGAGGCTCTGAGTAGAATCCGAAGGTTGGTATAGACACTCCACACCTGTGTTTCTCTTTGACACAGTTCCTCAGCTCTGATATCTTTACTTCAGCCTTGTTTATGGTGCTGTATCATCAAGTGATACCGTGATCAATGCTTTGACACTGATTGTCCTAGGGATAGGATCAGTTTCTTACAAAGTTATTACCTTCTTCATTCCTTTCATTAGCGTCATTTTTATTTTGACTGTGAGGTTAATTTTCATTAAGCCTGAGTGAAACACTGCAGGGAAAATATAGAATCTGACAACTTCAGCAAGCAATAGAAAAGCAGCAGAATATTTTACAACAAATGAGACAGGGCAACATTAACATTGGGTAAAACAGAACCAGAGCTCAAATAGTCACCTGGGATGAGATAATTGAAGTTTATGTACCTTATTCTACTATTGGACAAACTGGCAATATATAGTGATAATGATTTTATTTATTTTACAACTTTTTTATTTTTGAACTGTTCTATTATAAATAACAGAACATATTAGTGAAATATAAAATGTTATGTTATAGCATGAATTATTGTTTTTGTGGATTGTATATATTTTTCTAATTTTTTTATTGGATGTTTTATTTACATTTCATATGTTGTCCCCTTACCCCATCCCCCACCCACCCAGGAACCCCCTATCCCCTTACCCCTCCTCCTTCTTCTCTGTGGATGTAACCCCTACCTAACCCCCCACTCCCATTTCCCCACCCTCAAAATTCCCACCCCCTGGGGCGTCCAGCCTTCAAGGATCTCATCTTCCACCTATGCCCAGCAGGGCCCTCCACTCTTACATATTCAGCTGAAGCCCTGGATCCCTCCCTAAGTGCTCCAGGGTGGTGGTTTAGACCCTGGGAGCTGTGGTTGGTTGGTATTGTTGCTCTCCTCATGGGGCCAAAAACCCTTTCAGCTCCTTCAGTCTTCACTCTAACTCCTCCATTGAGAACCCCATTATCAGTTCAATGGCTAGTTGTGAGCATCTGCCTCTGAATATGTCAGACTCTTGAAGGCCTCTGAGGAGACATCCATATCAGGCTCTTATCAGCATGCACTTCCTGACTTCCACATCAGCATCTACCTTTGGTGACTACTAATGGGATGGATACTCAGGTGGAAAGGTCTTCAGATGGCCCCTCCTTCAGTTTCTATCCCTCACTTTGTCTCTATATTTGCTCCCTTGAGTATTTTGTTGCTCCATCTAAGAAGGACCGAATCACCCCCACTTGGTCTTCCTTCTCTATGGGCTTCATGTGGCCTGTGAGTTGCATCTTGGGCATTTCAAGGTTCTGGGCTAATATCCAATAATCAGTGAATGAATACCATGTGTGTTCTTTTGTGACTGGCTTACTTCACTCAGGATGATAATTTCTAGTTCCATCCATTTACCTAGAAAACTCTCGAATTCATTGGTTTTAATAGCTGAGTAATACTCCATTGTGTAAATATACCACATTTTTTGAATCCATTCCTGAGTTGAAGGACATCTGGGTTCTTTCCAGCTCCTGGCTATTATAAATAAGGCTGGTATAAACATAGTTGAGCATATGTCCTTGTTATATGTTCGAGCATCTTCTGGGTATATGCCTAGGAGTGGTATAGCTGGATCCTCAGGTAATGCTATGTCCAATTTTCTGAGGAACCGCCACACTGATTTCCAAAGTGGTTGCACCATCTTGCAGTCCCACCAACAATGGAGGAGTGTTCCTCTTTCTCCACACCCTTGTCAGCATCTACTATCACCTGAGTTTTTAATCTTAGCCATTCTGACTGGTGTGAGATGGAATCTCAGGGTTGTTTTGATTTGCATTTCCCTGACGACTAAGGATACTGAACATTTCTTTCGGTGCTTCTCGGCCATTCAAGTTCTTCCGTTGAAAATTCTTTCTTAAGCTGTATACCCCATTTTTTAATAGGGTTATTTGGTTGTCTGGAGTCTACTTTCTTGAGTTCTTTGTATATGTTAGATATTAGCCCTCTATCAGATGAAGGATTGGTAAAGATCTTTTCCCAATTTGTTGGTTGTCGTTTTGTCCTATTGACAGTGTCCTTTGCCTTACAGAAACTTTGCAATTTTATGAAGTCCCATTTGTCAATTCTTGATCTTAGAGCATATGCCATTGGATTGTATATTTTTATTTATTGATCATTTATTAAACATTTGCTTATATTTCAAATGCTATTCTCCTTCCTGGTCTCTTCTCCACAACCCCGCCCTACTCCATCTCCTTCCTCTTTGCGTCTAAGGGTGTTTCCCCCACCAACCTACTCACTCCAGTCTCACCCCTCCAGCATTCTCCTTTAATTTTTTTAAAAAGAATTATTTAATGATAACTAGTCATATTTAAGTGAAGGTTTCAAGTGACCTTCAATTTTCCCCTCCCTCTCCTCTCCTCTTTATATCTATCTATCTATCTATCTATCTATCTATCTATCTATCTATCTACCTATCTATATATATAATGTTTATATATTTGATGGTGGTAGGGTCAGAATGATGTTCCTGGTCATGGGAGGATTAGGGAGTGATTGGAATTCTGGTTTGTGATGTGAAATTCCAAAATAATAAATAATAATATTAAGAAAAGAAAAAATAGAAATTGATAGTGAAGAGGTGGGCCAACCTTAGCCCAGTACAATGTTTTTCATAAACCTATGACATACAAAAGAAAGAAGAAATCTGACAGAAATTCTCATAGACTAAAAAGGAATTCATTTAACTGAAGACCTAATCCATAACTTATCCCAAGACCTGAAAACTGCATGGAATTTCAAAACAGACAGTATCAGGGTGACTTTGTTTACCATTCAAATTATTTGTAGTTCGCCAGCACTTTGTGTAAATGTGTGCCTTGTTTCATGTATGTGTAAAAAGCCTATGTCAAAACATTTTCACAGTAACTACATTTCCTCCTTGTTGGAAAAATGAAGGTAGCAAATGCCAGTTAAGGTTTGGTTTTTTTTTTTTCTGTATATAATTTTTATGCTCCCCAAGGTTGGAAAAAGCATAAAAAATGTATGTTATGTTGTCTCTAAGAGCTATCTGCTACTTTCCTTATTAGATTCTGGTGGGTCAGGTGAGAAGTTTTCTTCTTGGTAAATGCATCCCTTAAATTAATTCAACCAGAGGGGGGAAGCCATTAAATACATTACCATGTGGTTTACTTTAGAGACAATAGTGCCCATCTGATACAGCACCCAGGAGGTTGGATTTTACTCTTTATTCGAGTTTTTCTTTCCATCCAAGTGATTAAGTTTTCATCTGTCAAAGCTTTGTGAAAACAGTCACATCCTTTATGATGACTTCATGAGTGTCTCTTTTCTATAGAGCCAGCAGAAGCCCACTGAGTGAGCTAATGGGCTTTTTAGTTGAACAAAGATTATTGAAACATCTTATCCTTGCCTCTTCACAGGACTCTAGTTTTCTCTTCCTTACTCAAAATAAACCATTCCCATTGTCTTCTATCAAATTTTACCAGCCTCACATCCTTAGTATATCATAAGGTCACTGATTTCTTGTTGGTGACACTTGCAACTCTCAAAATAAATCTTTCTTCTCTATCATTCAAGTGTAGATAATTTCCCAATGAGCTCTCTGGTATTCAACTTGACCTGCGCTCCTAGCATTTCTTGGAGACTATGAGAGATTAGCACGTGTGGAATACACCTCTATGGTTTGGGAAGATTCACAGTTATATTCAACAACTTTAGATCCTTGTTATTGGCTGAATTGATATCCATGCATGCATATCAGAGGGTGGACTTTAGTTCATAATACAAGTGTTTTATTTAGTATAATGGTAAATTATAATTTAATATCTTAATTCTTTAAAAATTACATTTGTAGAGGCATGTTAGAGGTTATAAACTCGAGCTGAATGGTGTTGTGTAGGAATAAACTAAAGAGACTTGAGGGATTTTCCTTGAACACTTTTCCCCTTTGAAGTCAAACAGCAGAAGTATACAACATAGCAAGATTATGGTAAGAAGGGTATAGAATTTGTTGCAAATAATAAATCATATCACTGTTAAGTCACTAAGTCATTATTGAAAAAAGCAAGGTAATGTAATGGAAAAATCAAGACAAAATTATTGTTTAATTTACCTTTTTTTCAGTGAAAAGACATTTTGCTTTGAGGTATTGAATCATTAAGATAAAACTGCCTAGTATTTATCAAGCACTGAATTCCATTCCCAGAACCAGAAATAGATATATAGAAAACAATCATTTGATCAATCCTCTTCATATAGGGCACCAAGAATGGGGTCAGAGAAGTTAGCTACAAAGTCTTTGGCATCATTAATATGAGAAATATTAGCTATATTAGAGAGTTGAAAGTATTTCTGAAGTGGAATGAGTGCCTTTATGAAATGATAGGAAAATTACTTTCCTAATTCATACTGGTGGTTAGAACATAAAGAAGAAGAAGCCATTAAGATGACACCATTACTAATACAATTACTCAACAGGTTTGGGCATAATGATCATTAAATTCAAGATATATTCTTGCTAAAGATATTAATGTGTGTCCATAATTTTAGTATATATGTTAATTGATACAAAATAGGTAGAGACTATTTCAAATCACAGGAGGGTGTATTGTATTTATTTTTCACAAGCCTATAGTAAGCTAATTTCACATAATATGGAATTGTATTTTTGTACCTATATAGTTCTAGCAGTGCAAAGTATCATCTCTTGGAAAGTGACCTCATTGATATGTATGGTAGATTGAAGCTGACTTGCCTAAAATAATATAGAATTAATGCCTTTTGCTAGATTTTATGTCATTAATCCACTACAAAAATCAAATGTTCTTCTTGTTAATTAAGTGTAATGACTGCAGGTTCTTATTTAAGAACATTATTAAAGATTATGATCATGATTAAAACAAAATAAGGGTTAGATTTAGATATCAGATAGAAGTGAAAAAGTCAGTAACTTTAAAAATCTTAATGTGTTATTTGTGGTCATTGCATTACGATTTATATGCATTTAAAATATCCCTCTTTAAAACAGAGGTTTGGCATTCTGTGTCTCGAAGTTGGTTACAGTTAGAACAATTGAAAACAAAACCAAACATACAAACAAAAAAACAAAACATTCAACTCTGCATTTAAGCTTTATGGAACATTTTGGAGTATCCCTTAACCAGTTTTATTTTTTACGTCCGTCACAATAATTGTTCTCCTGTAAGGATGTAATATAAGTAGAGCCATAGACCTAAGTTTGTACAACATATTTTAAAAGGCATTGTGGGACTCACATTGCTCATCAAATATAACTTATGACACTTCCTCTATGAATTATTCATGACCGGAGGAGTGCTGAATCATTTGCTGTACTCAGCATGAGGCACTGCTAAAATCCTGAATCAGGGGTCATTGCAAATTCATGATGGGAAATGTAAATTCGGGAAGGCACTGCATTTTCAGTTTCTCAGCTTTTGCATAAACATCTTACCATCTAAAGGATGGTAGAGATTTGCGGCACATGGGATGCCACTCACTCTCATATAAGGATGAATGGCACATATTGCTCTGGCAACATAACACATCATGTTGGAAATGAAAAGAATCAAGTGTTTCCATTTTGTATTACTTTACAATTTAGAGCTTATCATTCAATGACTTAACAAACTTCCACTAAAATGTGGGCTATTTTCAGGTGAGCATGCAAAGTACCTCAGAAATGATGGGACAGAAAGAAGGGTTTGATCCCCTTTCTTCAGCTAATAGCTTCACACTTGTAAAAAATTAAGAATAGAGTGAGAGTAATCTTTGATCTGTTTTATGTTTCATGATATTATAACAATATCACTAAACACCTACATTTTATATAATATTTCTGTAGTTATAAAACATTAATTGTATAATGTTTTTATGTCTTCTGCTTTGATTTGCTAAGAGGAGAAATTTCAAACTCATAAAGCATACTAATGCTTTATTAGTAGTGCCCATTAAAATGGAAACTAAAAATGTGAGTTACATGTAAAAATTTAAATTTGATAGCTATAATAAAATAATCAGGGCACTGATTTAAACATTTTTTATTTATCAAGTATAAAACACTTATAAAAATATATTATAGAAATTATGAAAAATATTTTACAGATTTAGACATCAACATGTGTCTTGTGTTTTCTACTTACATTCAGACTAAATGAACATGTCAAGGGCTAGATAGCTGTGTGTCACCAAAGGATACAATATAAAATTCAGAGTTTAAAAAGCCAATATGCCTTACCTCCTAATAATAATTATAATATTATCTTTGAAAAAAATGTTAAAGAAAGAGAGTCAGAATCACAGGTTTAGAATGTACATTTTCAAACAACAGGAGAGAGGTTTACTAGCCGAAGACAGTCAACATAAAGAAAGAAATATCACAAGGAGAAGGCAGAGTATGATTCTAGGCATGAAATGTTAGCCTCACAGGTAACTCTACAATTTCAATGAGAATTTTACTTTTTGATAGTAAGGTAAGTAGAGATTTTCCTCACCCATAAAAGTTGAAAGGGATCACACGACCCAGGACTGATAAAAACTCTGATGGCTCCAGACACACATGTGGTATTCTAGCATGATACAAAATCACACCTACATATAAAATAATAAAATTAACATAAAAATTAGTAATAATAATAATAATTGCTGCCAATATACCAATAGGTACTTAAGCTTTCTGTCCTATCCTATTTATAGAAATCATATCAATTTTTTGATTATTCTTGAAGTGTTGATCTATAATGTAGTTCTTTTTTTTTCTTTTTAAAGCAAATCATAATTTTTACTTATTCACACAGGGGTTATAAACACAAAAGGCAGGATGTGGGGAAGGAGATGACACTGGAGTGTGGGAGTTCAGGGGGAGTACAGGTACTTTTCAGAACAGGGTATCGGCTGGTGAAGGTTCAGGGGACAGGTCATTACGGCTCTGCCTATGATTCACTTGTCCTTCCCCAAGTTGGTACTATCTGCCAAGGCTACCTATTTACAAGGTCTATGACTACTCAGGCTGGTAAATTTCCACAAAACCTGCCTGTTTACAATAGCTTATAGGTATCTGTTTCAGTGTTTTTTCTACAGAGACCCAAGACTTTGTGTTAGCATGCATGTATGACAGGCCTATTGCTGATTTTAGGCCTATGGCTGATTTTAGGCCTTCAGTGTATAAGTAGGGCTGCCCCTGACATCTCCTCCCTTCTCTAAGTGTAAAAGGGCTGTGGCAATTCTAATCTTGTGAAGGCGGGGATAGAGGCCTGACATCCAGTAATTGAAGTGGACCTTGTAATGGCTCCAGTCTCCCTGTCATTATCCAGTGAGGCATGAGGGCCATACCCATGATGCAGTTCTGTAACTCTAGAAGAGGTTACCAAATACAGTTGAGTCAATATACTATGCACTAATACACACTGTTTTTTTTTTTTCTGGAAAAATGTGAGGTAACTTTTCTATTTTGAAATATCATTTATTATTTATAAGGTAAGCATAGAATCTATGCTTATTTGTATCAACTAAAATCTGTATCCCTTTTGCTTGGGAGTCTAGTATTGTCCACTAAACCTGGGATAAGTGAGAAAAAATATATTTAGAATTATTCATTTTAAAAAAATCTTATGATATTTGGTGTCCCATTTTGTAACTTTTTCACTATAGTAAAAACACAGCCAATTTCTTCTTGCTTCTTTTCCATGTCTTTCACACCAGAAGAAATCCTTGATATTATCTAAGGTGTCCCACTTGGTAGTGTGCCAGTGTAGTCTGCACAAGTTATTTTTTTCCTTAAATGGTTAATTTTTTCATGACTTTATTTCTTTGAGCACATTCAGGAAATATCACATATCTTTTATCTTGGGATGGGAAAGCACAGGTTGGTAACAAGGAGAGGAAAATTATCCTGTGAAGAGTATCTGAGGCCAGGTACGACTGGAATGAAGTTTTGAGTGAACCCAGAAGGTACTATCTGTATAGAGCAGACTGTCAGGAACTATAGCAAAGAGCTTCACAGATTTGGGAGAAGACAGCAGTCCACAGTCTCATGGTGAACAGCTCCCTCAAACTGCCTCCTTCAAGACAGATCCAAAGCTGAAATTACAACTTCAGCTATATTACTCTCTATTATGCTTAAGACCCTTCATTACTCCTTTGCACTTCCTATTATCAGGCTTCAATCTGTCCTTATGCAACATATTAGGAATATCATATTTGGTTCAGGGTACACATGCCTATGGAGACCTCAAATCTCTCATCATCTCTCCTTAAATCAATGATAAGCGTCCCTTCTGACTCTACCAAGATCATCCACAGACATTCAAAATGCATCTCTTAACAGTGTGTTGAGTCTTAATCATCTTTGACATCTACTGATGGCATTGAGTTGGACTTTTTAAATTTGTAGCTAACTAGAACATGATTTTATTTTAATGAGTATATTTTGCTACATTTTTTTCAGATTAATTGGGGGGCATTTTCAAACATGTGCCCCTAAATTTATCCATAAGTTTCTTCTATTAAAATCTTATTGTGATAAAAAATAAAACAAAACAAAATAAAAATTCACTAAGGATGAGAAAACTGAATTTCTCTATAGTGTAGAAGAAAATGGTTATAGAAATGCCAAGTATTTACCAAAGACTCAAAATCTGTTTAGTAACACTTACTTTGAAAAATATAAAGAGAATAAAATGTTCTAATTATCATAATGTTTTTCACAATGTGTGTTTCTCAAATATTGCCAAATACCTTTTAAAATTTTGGAGTAAATATGGCAAATATGTTCTATTCTTTCCAGAACTTAGGACAAATCTGTACATATTTTTCTTATACCTGTTACCTCATTGAACAAAAATCTTTTAGGGAGGGTACTTTTTAATTTTTTTAATTCACTTTATATCCTGATCACATTATAGACCCCTCCCTCCTCTCTTCCCAGGCCCACTCTTAAAAATCCCTCCCCAATTGTCAACTCTCCTTCTCCACCCATTGGGTACCACCTCACTTTGGGGCATCTAGTGCCAACAGGCCTAGGCACTAGAGCTCTCCCACTGAGGCTCACCTAGACAGTCCAGATGGGGAAGGGGATCCAATGGCAGGGAAAAGCAACTGAGGAAGCACCCATTACACTTGTTACGGCATGCACATGAAGACCAAGCTGCATATCTGCTACAAATATATAGCATATCTAGGTCCAGCTTCTGCTTGCACCCTGGTTTTTGGCCCAGGCTTTGTGAGACTCCATGGTCCCAGGTTAGTTTACTCTGAGTCTTGTTGTGGTATCCTTGAGCCATGCGAATCTCTCACTTCTGTTCCCCAGTCTTCCACCAGATTCCCCGTTTCCTCCTGGTGTTTGGCTATAGTAGATCCCTGCATCTGTTTCTGTCTGCTGCTGGGTGAAGCCTCTCAGGAGATAGTTATGCTAGGTTCCTGTCTGCATACATAGCAGAGTATCATTGCTAATTTCATGAATTGGCTCTCTTACATAGGATGGGTCTCAAGTTGAGTAGGTAACTGGTTGGCTGTTCCTCAGTCTCTGTTTCATCTTTATCCCTGCATACCTTGTAGGCAAGGCAAATTTTGGGTTGATGGTTTTGAGTGTATATTAGTGTCCCCTTCTGGGGTATCCATATATATATATATATATATATATATATATATATATATATATATATATATATATATGAAACACATTTGCAATTATAAAAATGATCCTTTTCAATTTAATGATATTGTTAACATATAATACTATATATTTCTGAATTTAAATATGAAGTATTAAGGCTTTTGTGCTCTCCTCGTTCTTCTCTTCCTCCTTCTCCCTGCTCCTTGATAGTGAGGATTCTAATTTCCAGAAAATTTTATATTTTCTTAGATCTCCTATTTTCTTAATCTGCATATCATCTGTGATCTCTCTGTCTCTCTCTCTGTCTCTCTCTCTCTGTCTCTCTCTCTGTCTCTCTCTCTGTCTCTCTCTCTGTCTCTCTCTGTCTCTCTCTGTCCCTCT
>NW_021620607.1:412465-417624 GCF_004785775.1 Grammomys surdaster | reverse complement strand
TCTCTCTGTCTCTCTCTCTGTCTCTCTCTGTCTCTCTCTGTCCCTCTGTCTCTCTGTCTCTCTCTCTCTCTTCTCTCTCTCTCTCTCCCTCTCTGGCAGTGGAGGAATTCAGGTGTCCTGGAAACTGTCCTTCTGTTACTAGCTTCTTGCCCTATCTATTAGCTTGGACTCATGGTCAACAGAACTTTCCTTTTATAGTTTCTTTAGCAATCTGTCCCAGAAAGTCCATGATCCTCAGCAAGGAAGAGCCTTTGTTTTTGTTCATCCTTGACTGATCACGGACACTGATCAGAGACTAGAAACTTCTGTCTTAATTTCATCTTATTAATAATTGCCAGTCTTTATTTTTAACTGGCTATAGCTCCCTTTTCTCTGTTGGTCCTCCAAGGTTACCACACCCTAACTCATCTTTTTAGCTCATTTTGGACTATGTCCATTTTGAAAATTAAATGCCCACAGGCATTAGTTTCTTCAGCTGCTTTTCTTCTTCACCATGGACAGGACCTCTCGATTAGATGTTAGTGGTATTTATCTGTCTTTCATTCCTGGGGTTTCAGAGAATGACATGACTTCTCCCTTTCAGAGTTGCTTCACCACATGCAGCCACCATCTCCCACATGTTACAAGGCTTTGTTTAATCAAGTCTCCCTTCTTTCTTTCATCTATAAATTTTTTCCTTCACAAGTCAGGTTTTAGAAAAAGATTCATGTCCCTTTTCTAGTCGCTTTGCAATAATATTCTGTGTCATTATGTATAACTCTTTGAAGTGCTGACTCTCAGACCGTCTGAGTCCCAGCTGGCAGGCTTTCCCCAGTTCTTATGTAGGCAGACATGTCTGAATTATTCAGTGTAGCATCCTTGAAGCTCTCCTCTTCACGTAAACTGAACACTCTTGTTTCTTTTCTCTGATTCCTCAAAAACTCACTCACTGATCAAGGTTGTCAGTCTTACTTACCGGCTCCTTGCCTTAATGCTCAGTTCTCATCTCTTCTTCTATCACTAACAGTTTACTTTGCCCATTCGACATTAGCTTTGTAATAATTTTCTTACTACTTTGTTATCTGTTATAATTCATATGTTGAAATATCATCAGTACACAGTTTATCTAAAGCAATGGTTCTCGAACTTCCTAATCCTTTGACTCTTTAATATAGCTCCTCTGGTTCTAGTGAACCTCAACCATAAAATTATTTTGCTGTGACTTCATAACTGTAATTTTGGTACTGTTTTCAATTGTAATGTTAGTATCTGATATGCAGGATATCTGATATAGAATCCTCAAACAGGTCAATGACCTGTTGAAAACTGCAGATCTAAATTATTCTGTTATAAAAAAAAATAGAATGGTGGTGATGACGGTGCAAGTGGTTATGGTGATAATGGTAAAGATGATGATGAAGAAGAGGATGACTAAATGTTGACATTGCCCTTCAGCAAAATCATAGCAGGTGGCCTGTTGCGGGAAACAGATTGAAGGTACTTCTTTTTGAAGTGAAGATGTGTACACATGGAGGAAGGCTTTGTGTATTTTTACCAAATTACATGAAAAAAGATTTTTAGGAGTTGAGCTATAGTCTTTGTGTCTCGAGGGTATATCAAGTATATGGAGCCTAATTGGGTTGAAAGCTATTAGCAAACTGTTATTTACCTATTATTCAGCATCTTAAATCTTATCTAGAACAAGTATAAAGTGAACCCAATGTTTTACAAAGTAAAGAAAAAAATCTCTTCTCCCTTCAAGGAGAAGCCTGGATCTGGTATTTTGTGATTTGTATAGTGAAATTATTTTTATTTTTATATATAGGTATGATTATGAATTACCTTATTAGTGTTTTTAATTTTGTCTTATTCCTTTAAGGTAATAAAAAACCTTGTTGAATTCTGATGTTCTAAGATAATACTTACATCACAAATGAATATTCTGCCCTTAGGGAGCGGTATCAAGCTAGCTTTCCAACTAATTCTTGATGCTGGAGCAAGGCAATTTCTGAGATTCAGGGTTTGCTTTCTTTTGTCAAGTGTGATTATGATGTGGATGCTTATGGCAAATCCAGTGTCAAGTTCCATGTTCTACCAGATCCTGTTTTCAGTGTGTGATGTGTATTAGATCATTTCCTCCACCCAGTTCTAAGGTGGTGACCTGTTACGACTCTTGTCACTGACAAAATAGCTAACATAACTTACAAAGAATAAAGATTTGTTTTGCCTCAAGTTTCCACAGTATTTCATCCCATTCTTGTGCACAGTGTTATGGTACGAGGAAACCTGTGATGGAAGAAATTTTTCATGCCAGGATAAACAGTTGTAGACATAGGTAGGACATCCCTGAGGCACTATGTGTCCTTCACTAGATATTTCTAGTACTTCTCAAAATAAAACTACTCAGAGCATATCAAGCCAACAACATATGAATTCGGGGATAGGGATTTCATGTTAAAACTATAAAAGTTGGGGTCAACACTTTTTCCAGTTTCACAAAAGAGAGGTGCATTACTTACACAGTGACAAGTATCATACTTTGTAAGAGTTAGATATTAGATACTTCTTTTATACTGTCATGTATCATACTGAATGCATTATTCTTTGTGGAGTTAATCACTAGATTTATACTCATTTCTCTGTGATAAATTCTTTCTTCTATCCCTCATTATTCATTTCTCCTGTGGTCTCAAAGGAGTAATCCTGATGCCACAGCTACCCATTTGAGCATCTTTACAGAACATGTGAGTTAAAACTTCTATACAAGGAGCTGAGGGTATGGATCAGTGGGTGAAGGCATTGATGGATGAAATAAGTGCATGAATCAAGATCCCAAGCACACATGTCAAGCTGTGTGAAGTAGCCTGTATCTGTAATCCCAGTGCTCCTCTGAAAGAACTGGAGATACAGAGGTACGTGGGGAATATATTGAGCACTGACCTTGGCAAACAATATAACCAGACACAAAGCAAAGAGGAAGGTAAAGATGAACAGAAGGTATTGGCCTCTGACCTCCACATGTGCACAATGGGACATGAGTTTCATGCATTCACATATAGAAATACGCATGTATTTATAAATACACACATATCATATGTGTACTTATGTACTTGCAAAGAAAAATAAATTTGAATGAAGTACTCAAGGCTATTGAGAAGTAGTATATACTTTTAATTTCCTGAGCCTGAAAAATATGATAGTTAGTACAGGGAATGACAAAGTTCTTCTAAAGATCAAATCAAGTGTACTTCACTTAATGTTGAGTACGTGTTTTCTCTATTTCATGACTCTGTCTATCTTTTTCTTCACTTCCCCTTCCTTTGTACAGATTATGTGAAAGCATGTATAATCCAAGACTTTTGCACCAAAGTCAGATTTTAGATAATTTCAGAATTTGGATTCAGAACATGAAAAGTCTAACTTGAGTATTCCACTGTCGTCATATCCATTGCAGCATATATTGAAAACATTTAATTTGAAACAAAAAACCCTTCATTTAGAATTTAAATATTGTCTAGATATATCTAGATATATTAAGCAATATAACTTAGTGTATTCATTTTATCTTTTTCCTCTATCTTTGAAAGTATAGGTAGGAGTACTTATGTTAAAAAGAAACAAAACACTCCAAACAAAACACTCTATGTTTACCAAATTGCTAGGATAAATCTAAATTTTGTTATTGTACACACGTGTGTGCACACACACACACACACAGACACACACACAAAAATCTTGCTATAAAACACATACTGACTTCAACTCAATGTAGTCAACCTCCAATCTCTCAAATGCTATAGTTACTGATGTTTGTCATAACAATGAATGCAAATATTCTGTCACCATCATTAACATAGATTAAGACTTGAGTTTCATGGTTTTAATGTATGCCTTCCTTCTTTATTTTTTTTCAAATTACATCCACTCACTTCCCCCTTCCCAGTCATCCCCTTCCACAAATCTTCCCCTCTCCTCCTCCGCTTCTCTTTGTAGTGGGTGGGTATTACCCCTGAGTATCACCCAATCCTGGCATATCAAATCTATGCGGGGTTTATGAGCATTCTCTCTCACTGAGGCCAGACAAGGCATCCCTTCTAGAAGAACATATCTTACAGACAATGCCTGTTGTTCTTAACTCTAGTTTATAACTGAAATTTTTCTTAAAGAATTCATGGGCTCTGTATGTTTAGGCTCTTTCTCCCTAACCTCACCAATCTGTGCAACATAATTGATACATTAACTTGTATTTAGGAGTACACCAGCTACAGGTGATACTATTTGTGTGCCTATTTAATATCTAACTATAAATTATGGGAAGTACAAACCATAGCTCCCTCTTTTGGGTCTACACACAAAGTGGTGAACACAAAATAGTCAGTGAATTATAAACCTTTATCAAATTGTTCAACAATTTTAAAATTCATGCTGACAACTGGTCAAACAGAAAACATATACTCTAAGAGACGTTTCCAAAACTTATACATATCAACATATCTGGTAGCAGCCTTTGAATTTATAATGTTGCTATATAGTTTCAGAAAGTTTCTTCTTTGTCGTATTTCTGAAGAATTTGAAATTCTAAATAACTCCACAAAGTAGAAAGGTAGAGGCTGCCTTATGTCAATACAAATATTTGCTATTACGGATTCTGAATCTTCACACCTCGGCATGTTCATTTTTCTAACATTTATAAGTCTCTTGGTCTTATTTGACATATTGGTTTTGAAAACTCCACAAAATAATCTCATCTGGCAGCTTCATTGTCTGTGACTTTATCAGCCAATTAAAATAACAATTAAACATGAAAAATATTAATCTACATAGAAATTATGACATACTTCCATCAAATAAATGCAATAATTACTATCTCCTACACTGAACTCTGAAAACCATGTTGAATTCGTGTTCCAAACATTCACTAACCAGATGACATCAGGATTAGATTGACTTCATCAACTCAGTATTTTTATCTTAGAGTAAGTATTTTGTTAAAATTTCAGGGAACAGAATATTGCTTAATATATTTAGTCTGTTTTGAGATATATTTTCACAACAGAGGCAACCAGTGAGCCATTCTAAAGAACACAAAAGCTATAAAGCTGTGAGAGCTATCTAGCTAGATGGAGAGAAGAAAGGGACAGAGAGAGGTGGGGGGGAGAGGGAGAGGGAGAGGGAGAGGG
>NW_021620607.1:393702-412365 GCF_004785775.1 Grammomys surdaster | reverse complement strand
TTTCTTTCCTAACAATGGATCTCTGTCATTCCTACCAAGGATCCCAGTTTGAAACTATGAACAAACATTCTCACTACAGGGGATTCAGCAGCTCAACATTGTTTGGGAGAAGCTGAGATGTGGCCTTTCATTTGATAAGAAATTGAAAGTAAAGAAATCACAATAAATAGCCTGCAATAAATGATCTCTAATGGAAATGGGCCATATTTTTTTATATTAGCTGTCTTAGAATGTTCTGACAGAAATATTATGCCAAAACAAATTTAAAAGTGATCTTAACCACGAGAAGTCACATTAGGCACCCATTGACTCTTTTATACTGTGCATAACTTAATGAAAAAGACAATCATTTCTCACAAAATGTGTAAGATTCTGTTCACAATAGGGAGTAAAAATTACAAAAGTAATAAATTGTCATTTCAACTTAAAAGGTACTGTTATTTATGTGGACATTTTATTTTACCAGAGAGAGTCTCTATTATATTTTCTTTCAGTTCTTTTTAGCTTCTTGAAAATATAAAGGTATTTTTCAGAACAAAATAATATCTTGAGACATATTTTTTTATTTCTATTACTAGTTGAATTGAATACAAAAATCCCTTTCTATTGGTGTTTTGTATCTTCCTTTCTAACTTCACTTCTAGTTGTCTCAGATGATGTTTCATATCTCCCGCATAACATCAAAATACCTATAGTGCCTTGAGATATACACACATTCCCTTATTCATTAGAAAGCAGTTCAGGCATATAAGTACTCAGAAGTAAATAGATGCTCAAATGTCCATATAAATTGATTTGGTATTTGCACAAAACCTATACACATCCTGACCCACATCTTATACTCTCATGTGTCTCATAATAGTTTAGGCAAAGATAACACTGTACAAAGTGTTTTTCTACTGCATTGGTTGATGAATAATATCAAGAAAAAAGTCTATATATGTCTTTCATACATATATTTTCTATTTGCTCTTGAATCCACGAATATGGATCACAGAGAATGAGCTGTTTTTTCAGAGCTCCAGGCAGTACTTTACCTTGAAACAGTTCCTATAATACTGTAGACATCCCTTGAAAACCTCTCTTCCTTTGGAGGCCTCAGCTTAAGCCATCATTATATCTTTTCCAGTGTGTTCTCTGAATTTTTCTGAAAGGCTTTGGGTTGTCTCTCCAGTGTCCAGCACTTTCTGTGACATAACTACCCATTGTGTCTATTCCAGAGCTGTCTGGCAATTATTAAAAATGATACTATAGTAGACGAAGGACAGCCACTTGTCTCAGTAATGATTGTCCTGCTGGTAAAAGAAAAAAAATGGTGTCAGTTCTTGATACAACTGTTTAGAGCTCAAGTTTCAGTGAAGGAAACTGTCACCAAAAGAGAGGGATGATTACAACACATATGGCATACAAAATTTACCCCTGCTTTCTACACAAATGCTGAGAATGTACATGTGCACAAATTAACTATACACACATGCACAAAAATTATAATATAATCATTAATGATAATAATAACATTTAGATAAAATAGTAATTATGTTTACACACCGACTGTAATTCATTAACTTAGAGGTTCTAGGCATAGATGATCTTCTTTAGCAATCTCTGGGTTGGGTTGGGGGAGGTGGGCTCACCCACTCAGAGCAGAGGATGAGATATGGGGGAAGGATAGTGGGTGAGGATTACTGGGAGGAGCCAATGAGCAGGATGTAAAATGAAATAAGTAAAAAATAAAAAAATAAAATTAACAAAGAAAGCCCTGGGTTATACTGAGAATTCATTGCTGAAAATTGCTGATGAAAAAGTGAAGTCATTAACATTATTTCTCAATAATGTTGTTTAGTTTCAGCAGCATTGCTGTGAGATATGTATGATATTGACTTTCTTTTCTTATTGTAAAATCAAGTATACATGACAATAATTTGCAGTGTCAAAACAAACTATAAACGATTTTAGATAACATCAATACAAGCTCTAGCAAATGCGGGCCATTTCCTCAGAGTATCTATCTATTCTTTCTTTATTCCTCTTTGAGCATGCCTTGCAGAGGGTGAATGCCTTCATGTATGCCTTTACTCATTGTTATTCATTGGTCCAAGGAAACAGAGATGGGCATCTCAGTTTATTTAATCAGTGGTTCTCTACAAGAAGGTTAGGGATCATCTCTGTGTATCAGAACTGATATGTAGCAACGTCCATCAGAAGAGATTAGTAAGCCTCTGTCAGGGTGGATGCCACAGGGCAGAATGAAACCAGAAGCTAGGTTAAGTAATTGGGTTCTTGTTCAATACAGGTGCTTGTTTTGCTGTGTAATGAAAGAGCTTTGGTGCAATAGATGTCTGAATCCAAATACCTTGAGGATTTTCTGATGGATAAAGAGATAGGAGTGAAAAGCATTTAATTTAGAACTATTGAAAAACTTTAAAGAGATTAGAAAAATGGCAAATTCACTTTTTTTTCCAATCAAGAATTCTTTGTTACTTATCGGGACTTTTTTTTTTTTAAATTAACAGGAAATTTTTTCTCTGTTGTTTTTCTTTCTTCCACCGGTTTGACATCATTAGTTGACCTATAAGACTTTTGTCATGTGAAAGATAGTAGAGGAACTCTTATCTCCAAATTCATGTAACCCATATTTAGGTCATGATATTGCCCTTGAGTCTTACTGGAGTGTCACATTAGAGCTTAGGAAGTGTATTGCAAAAAGAAGGTCTTGCTTCAGTGAATATTTGTCCCTGTAATGTCAATACCCACCAGTGTATCTAAGCTTCTGTTAAAAGAGAATGATATTTAAACCTAATTCTCAGACCACACTGTAAAAACATATTTCCTTCATAAACGGAACATAAATAATAAGCATGTTGTGGTCATGCAACCGATGCGAAAATGAATCATATTAATCTCTAAAATAGGATTATTCATGTGCAGTGCCGTCTCTCTGTATGTCAGAGATTAAATAAGTCTGCATACTTTCTGCAATAACTAACATCAACACACACTTTTTTTTCTCTTCTTCTAGATTGTCCGACACACGATTCAATAAAATACATTTTCTAACAAAAAAGAAAAACCATGCCTCTAAAGGGGGAAGGGAATCCAAAATTTGACCCAAACTGTTCTCATTTGACAGCTTGTATATAAACCCCTGGCAATTACGTTTCACGGTACACACAACATGTTCCTAGTAGCCCTGCACATGACATGCACACCACTCTCTAACACTGGTCCTTTCTTATCTGTCCTATGTGTTGTAACCCTCCCTTGAGTGGACAATCTGTTTATTCACAGGTCATCATCCTTTGCTGTTTCCTGGCCTCAACCTCACCCCATGCTTCATTTCTCTCTATTGATTATAAATCACACAAAGCCTATTCATAAATTTATTAGTTCTACAAAGAAAGTATGTGTAGAAATAGGCTCCTCAGACATGTTATTAAGGAACTGTGTGTGCTGGCAAGGCTCATAAGGAAGAAGTGTGGTTTGAAGCCAGAGTTCAACTTGAAACTGATTGTTTAAGTCTTGTCAGCTCCCAAGCACTTTAGAGACACATTTTCTCTCTGCAGAGGGTCAAATGCACAACCAACTGATGATACATAGCTGCCTAGAGACTGGGAGTGTCTCTGATGAAAAACACCAGCAACTCCCAACCTATGGTGTCAGGGAAGGACTGGAGTAGCAATACCTTTTCAAACAGATGACTGCCTGATGTTGAGTGACCCTCCCTTAAAAAGAAAAGAAAAAAGAACAAAAAATCTTCTGGAGGCAGAACTCTCATTTATCTCTAAATGAGGAAGGAGACCTTCTCCATTTTCCCTGACGAACCCTCTACTTCATTTTGAAACTGACAAGTTTAAACAAGATGAGAATCAGATTGCCTCTGCCTATCTCATTCCGTCAGTATCAGCCGACAACATAATTAATGTTGCTGAGGAAGAAAAAGAAGCTTTTTTGATGAGAACCTTTTTTTCCTGTCTTTTATGAAAAGAAAAAAATTTGAGAGAGTAGCTTGCCTTTTGCACATTGTGCCTGGAAAAGAACTACAGGAAAATGGATAGTATCATAAGATTCTCTCTCTCTCTCTCTCTCTCTCTCTCTCTCTCTCTCTCTCTCTCTGTTTCTCTCTCTCTTTCTCTCCTCTCTCTGTGTATGTATGTGTGTGTGTGTGTGTGTGTGTTTATGTATGTGCTTATTTAGGAAGCACAAACCAAATTCTCATTGTACACTATAACAGTCAGCAATATTAATATAACCAGTATAATATTAAAAATTACAATTAGCTTATAAACACATAAGAGAAAAAGGAAGGGCAGGAGGAGGAATGGAGGGAGAGAGAGAGACTATAATCTTACACACATAATTACTTCTGCTGGCTTTATCTGTCTGACTGCATGAGTTTTGTTTGGCCTGTTTATTTCCAGAATATATGTTTTTTTAAACAAAAGTTTGGTATAGGAAGCACAAGAGTTACAACAATAGTTCCATGGCAAATAGTCCTTTACCACGAGCATTAGCTAATGCAGTTTGCCTTGGGATTCACATAGATTTGCTATATTACTCAAGACTATATTTTTCAAGACTCAGATAGAATACCAGTTTATGTGTAATCATTTTCTTATGGCCTCCCCTCTCTTCTTCATCTCCCTAACCCTAATGCAAATAACCATGGTGGTGATGCATAAACAACTCTTTTAAAATGACTGAATATGATGAGCTGCATTTTGCAATAATTTAGTCACAGGTTTTATACTTTGTCAAGAGCTATGTAATTAAAACAAAAATATGTTTGCTCCTGATATTATCACTATGTAAGTCTTTGTAGATAAATTGAATTATTTGAATAATTATTATATAAAGTTTATATAAATAATGTATCTTTCTTCCATTTATTCTGAAGGAGACTATTATATTATTTTGACATACATTTCCTAAAGAAGTATTCAGTTTGTCAAGGCAGAAAGCCAACATATATTTTAGAGAATGGAGATTTTTCTTTTCTTCTTGCTAGAATTAATGACAAATACTTTATCCTCCTATTCTTCTTAGTCAAAGTTGGAGCACTATTACTTATCATGCATCAGTTTGGTGTCTCTAAACCTACAAAGATAGTTATTGCCTGTAGAGATTATATATAATCACATTTGTAAATGAGGACCAAAAGTTAAATGCACTAGAAATTCAAAATATGAAGCAGAGACTATATTCCCTAGTGATAACAGTGGATTCAGAGAAAAGACAGTGAATAAAATATAAAAAAATTAAAAACTCTTTCATAAGAAACTTATCTTGTCATTTTCAATAGATAACTAAATAGATTCAACTCCCATAGCTCATAATTTTTATCAAAATTATTCTTTGAAATGGCTTTCATTTTTTATAGGAATCTAAGAAATGTTGTACCCATTAACACTAAGTGAATACTTAATTTTGTAATTTCAATGTGTAGAAAAATTTAATTTTAATTTTTATGTAATATATTTATTGTACATTATGAGTTTGTAAAAATTTTTATTTTTCATAACTATCAAAATGCAATTGTTTTATTTTGGGCACATAGACAAAATAGCTTATTTTATTTCAATACTTTCATTCCACATTCTATTGAAAAATGATAACTCATTTGAATTTAATCATAATTTTCCATGGTTATTGCTGAATAGTAATATTTGTTACATAATCCTTATTCACAAACTAAATTTGTAACATTTTCCTCTATAAAAATAATATTTAACATATAATAATAATTAAAATATTAATCAATCATTAATTTGACTTTTAAGAAGTTTAGAAGAAAATATATTTTGTTTCTACAGTCCAATCATAGCTTTCCACTCTTCTCTTTCTGGTCTCACCCTACATTTCCCTCCCCCATTACCCTTTTTCCTCCCCACAGAGAAGGAAATCACCCCTTGATTACCATCCCACCCTGGGACAACCAATTGCAGCAGGATTGAATGCATCTTCTCCCACTGAGGACCAACCAGACAGTCCAAATAAGGGAAGGGGTTCCAATGGCAGGCAACAGAGTCAGGAACAGACTCTACTCGAATTGCTAGGAGACTCATTCCCGGTGATTTTAAAGATTACTATTATTATTGAGTGGTTGGGGGTTCCCTTTTGTGGGTTTCTATTCTCATTGATGAGGAAATTTAAGAATTAACATAGAAGGCTCAAGGCTACCATCTTAGAGTTTTAATGAAAAACAGAAAGACAGGCAATTTCCAAATCATGGCACTTACCAGGATTTAGACAGGAAGAAAAAAGAAAGTCATGAGTTTTGTTTGTTTGTTGTTGTTGTTTTGTTATTGTAGTTTTATTGTGTTTATTGTTGTTGTAATTTTTATTCCAGTGTAGTGAATTACTGAAGAAAGAAGTTAGCTATATAAAAAGTTATTACTCAGCTATTATGATAAGATTTAGCACTACTTCATATGAATTTTGATCCCTTGATCTCACTCTTTGTGTTCTTGAGCAAAAGTATGTATGTTAGATCAGTTCATTTCTCAGGTCCACATTACTGTAACATTAAGTGTTCAACTTTGGGTTCAACTGTAGCTAGTAGATAATGGGGTATTTCTAGGCAGTTTGAGTTAAAGAATGAAAAGAAAAAATCTGGAGTTTGGAACTATCCATTTTTTTGTTCAAATATACATATGAGTTATTAAAATGTCACGGGGATTAGCTTTGTTTGTATACCTTAGAATAATAACTTTTAAATACTTTAATTACAAGGCAATTAGTTTAAAATTATTTTACTTCATTTAGTATGTATTATCAAATAATTCATAATTGATTAAAGACTAATCTAAACTTACTTCTCTTAATTATATCACTGCATTTCATTGCATATTAATTCTTCAAAATATGCTTCTCCAAAATATAAAATATGCTTATCCTTACTACACTGTATTTAGGTCTATGGTGAGGCAGAACTGTAGAAGTGGAGGGATTCTTTATGGTGGTAGATGATAGATTGAAGAGACAGAAGGAAGCAAAGTAAAGGATATTCTTTCAAAAGCACACTTCTAATGACCTACTGCCTTTATTAGGGGCATAATTTAATAGCATGGTCACAGCACCTCTGAAAACTAACATTATCTGGGACAAAGCCTTCAATCCTCAACCTTTAGGAATATTTGTATATAAAAACTCAATGATATACAAATATACTTCCTTTGGTATTTACACCCATATTATTATTACTAACTGATCATACAGCACTAAATTCAACTGAACATCTGTATCTCTAATTTAGGAGTCTTCCACTTACTAGTAAAATATAATTGTGTCTAAAATTGTTTAACCCTATAATTTTATGTAAATAATACTGCTAGGTAATTATTCTGTTTTATATTATAGTCATTTCTGATTGTTCACTCATAGACTTACACAAGTTAGTCATTTTTTTAATAGAAATGTCATATGATAGTCAAAAGTTTCAGATTTTGGAACATTTGAGATTCTGGGCTTAATGATTTGGGAATAACTTAACAAGAAATACCTATGCATATTTTACAACCTGAAAATGTCTGATAACTGAAACACCTGTGTCTCAAGTGCTTTGTGGTCTTAGACAAATTCATATTAGTTCTTCATACATGCATTTCCCTAAATATTTGCAGCCATTATTACAGTAGAAAAACCTTATAATTTTAAGTACAATGTATTGTAAATATATGGTATATATAATTCACAATGGAATAATCATAAAGTGAATAAAATATGAAGACCCAATAATCCATGAAGTATCATTAAACTGTGCTTACTGATGTACCAGCTGAGTCCCCATGTGAGTCCCCAATAGTGAACGGCCAATCAACTTTCAATTCTACTTAGCTGATATGGGATATTTTATTAATGTAACTTAAAGACAATTTCAATTAGCATCATCCATAGGCTAAAGCAAAGAACAGAGTTTTGGAAAATAAAGTGTTTCACTTTTAAAGGTTCACACATCATATAACGTAACTATGCCGGTATTTGGAAAATACAAGATTAAATAGAAGATAGGCCAAGAAAAGTTCAATTTCTTCTTAACAAATTATCCTTCAGTGTGTTGTTTAGGTTCTTATCACTTTGACTCCAATATCACAGAGGATAAACTATCAGTATCTGCTTCTGCATCATTACACACCCAAGCTAAGCTACTTCCTTCCCTGAAGAACTGATGGTCAGTGTCATTGTGACCCTACTTGTACTTAAGGCCAGCACTTTGGGTCAGTAGTCTGTAATAAGTCATTTTTAGTGCTGGTCTGGAAAATTGAATTACTGTGACCTGTGACTTAGTGATAAGTATATCCTAATTTTAAACCAATTTTACTTTGATCTCACCAGTTTGTAGACTTTACAACTTTCAAGTAAAAAAAAAATGTGGCTCTGTCATTGGGCTCTGTCAGAGATTGTGTTACATATTAGAGTCACTCCTAATACCTTCCAGTCTTTTTAATTCTTTTCCTAGGTACTGGAATAATCAGACATCGGCTCCTTGAAAATTGCATTTCATATGTGTACTAACTGGACAAAATTTATCTATGTATTAGGTTTTCTATATGATATCTATTTCAACTACTTTACTTGGATTACCAGAGATTTTTAACACCATCATATCTATCTATCTATCCATCTATCTATCTATCTATCTATCTATCTATACATATTAGTGATATCATATCACTAGATAGGTGATAGATAGATAGATAGATAGATAGATAGATCACTAATATGTACAGAGATGATCTAAAGCAAAATAAAACAAATCAGCTATGGTAAATGAATGGTATGTCTTAATTAAAATCTGAACATCAGATACAGAATTTCTTACTCGATAGCATCAGATGTATAGAAACAAATACAAAAAGGGCAATTTAAGTACTAGGGATACAAGTGCTTATCCCCCATACAAGTCTTTTACAATATTTTAGATCAGTGTTCTAGGTGAATGTTTTAGAAGATTTCATGCCATTGGAAGCCACAAACTGGTTATAGACACACCCTTAAAGTAGCAAAGTTAATATAATATCCCCTGGGCTGGGAACCAAAATTAAGATCCTATGCAGGAAAACCTGATTCCCAGACAAATAAAAAACAAAAAACAAAAAACAAAACCAAACAAAACCCCAAAAGAATAGCAAACAATATTTTAAACCTAGGTTTGAGACTTTTCATTTAAGTCAGCAACGTCATACACTAGGACTTACAATAGCATCTAATACCATCTTGGTCCATAGATGACGAGAAATGGAAGTATAAGTGGAATTCAGCTTTGATGAAATCCATATGTACAGGAAACTGCCACTTTTGTTTGGCAGAACATCAAGAATGTTTCCTCAGTATCAATACCCATTTTCCAAAAAAGAAATAAGGACCACAAGAAATAAAACAGAAATAATAAAAACAAGAACTAAGAAATTTACAAAGTGGCTGTTTTTAAAATGAGCATAAAGGAATACATGTACTAATAAAATTAAAGCTCAGGAAAAAATGCAGATCTCACTACATAAAACGACTCATTAGGAAATCTGAGGTAAAAGACTGAGACTATCAGATTGAAGAAAGAAGACAATATGACAGGTGAAAGGGGGATTAATAAAAAGAACAAAATTCCAATTTGGAAGTTATTAAAATTCCCAGAGCAGTAATTGGAATAAATGAAAGAAAGTATATAAAAGAGTCAATTAAAACAATTCTATGAGATTGAGTTCTAAACTTTAGAAATAAAGTAGGCACTAAGTAGGTAAATGAAATTAAGAACTTCAGCAAGCGAAAATTATAGTATACAAATCTTGTTTACATACATTCATACGATTAATCACTGAATTAAATATAAATCTTGAGCTATGATTACCAGACAAAGCAGGGTATTAAATAGCATTAAGTACAAATCCTTCTAAGTATGGTTAACACACTAAAATAAAAAGCCAGAAATTATTCTCTCTCGAGAGATGATCTGTTATAAAGTCACTAATACATTTTTTTGTATTGCTCACTGCACATGCATATTGCGATTCTGAAGCAGAATAATTGGTGTGCAAAGACAAGATGCTGATTTTAGAGATATTAAAATTCAGATTAGTTAATAAATAGTAGAGACAGAACATAATGCGAAAATTCAAAGGAGATTAATAATCTAATGTAATCCAAAAAATCTCAAAGCCGTTATTAAGACAATATTCTGAGTAATTTGAAGGCAAACAGATCTGAGTTTAAATTTTATATGCCAGATATCATGTGAGACCATGGAGTGGTTCTGTTATTCACTGTGCCTTATTTGCTCATCTCTAAGAGGGAGCAGTGAAAATATGGTATGACATGAAAGAATTTTTGATAAACATGTAAAATATTGTATAAATATTGCCTAATATATCAGGCATGTGATAACTTCTTAATGTTGCCTTTATAAATATCAGTAATTTTTGGTTGATGATATATTGTAGGGTAGCATGGTTTGTTTTTCTGTATACACAAGGGATTTCCATAGGGAAAAAGCATATATTGAGAATAAAGGAGAAGAATTCCTTAGGTAAAGGATAATAAAGTATGCATTGCTTGAACGTGAGATTGGATATGTTTGGCTCTGTGTTAAAATTAACAACTCATAATTCTCATGATCTGCGTTTACACTATAGTTATTTGTATAGAAAATTTATTTACTTCATTTAAGGTTCAATTGTTCAGACTCCTTCAAACATATAGTTACTTTTAAAATAAAATGAAGGTATTCATAAAGCAAAGCACATTCTTGTATTCCAATAGTCATAATTTGATTTATGTTTCTATGATAAAATACTTTGACCATAAGCAATTTAGAGTATGTGGGTTTTGTTTTTTGTTTGTTTGTTTTTAAGTTACTATTACAGGTTATATTTTATCTTTGTAGTCAAGGGAAATCAGGAGGAGAACTTCAGTCATAACATATGCATGTATACTACTTGACTGCTTCTCCCAAGCTCTATTTCTGTACTCTTATCCAGTACAAGATCCTTTGTCTATAGCTTGCCACTGCTCACAGGGCGCTGCATTTTTTCACAACAATAAACCTATGACACTCTTGCACAGACACCCATAGGCCAGCACAATATACACAAGTCTTCAAGAAGATGTTCTTCACAGAAGAACAAATAAATGAAACTATACTTAATCATTTGATTTTTTGTGTTTTGTTACGTTCACTTTACATTTTGATTCTGAATTTTTGTCTTAAATGTAAGATTGATTGCAGGTCTCAACCCTCAGTGTAATGATAGCAGGTAAGAAAAGATTTGCAAGTACATACAAGTAATCAGGATCCCATCACAAGTGAGTAAGAATGTTGAGATAGTAGTTGGGAGTATTAAGGACATGGCAGTGTCACTCTAATTTGTATATAAGGATGCATCAGATATGATAAGTTGAGTATTTTTGGTTGATCAATAATGTATATATAGGTAGAATATTTTAAGATAAGTTTTTTTATTTTACATGAATCATTTTGCATCTTTAACTTCAGATCATTTATTTGTGCTCACTGATTATTTGTAATGAAATCAGAAACTGCCATCCATTAGGAATTTCCATAGAGAAATAAGTGCTTTCATTGAATAGCCCTTGTCATTTTATCTTTAAAATGGTATGAGTAAATTCATTGGCACTCTGAAAATGTAACAATCAATAATCAAAAGTGGCAACTTTTAACATTTCCTAGGTAACAAACAACATGGATAAGTTCCTAGTTACTAAATTTATTGATGACTATTGATTACTTTACAAATAAGTAGAGTTTTGATTCAATTCAAACTTACCCAGTAATTCAATACACTGGATATCCTAGAATCCGTCATTCCCACGAGGCCTCACCTTCACCTTTTCTATAGATTCCAATTCCAGAACACACACACACGCGCGCGCAAACACACACACACACGCACCACTTTCTTCTATATCAGGGTAGTCTACTTAAAAACATTCACTGCCACACACTGTCGATCATTTCCTTTATTCTTCCTTGTTGAGGAATATTTAATCTAAAGGAGTGAAGAAAAAATAAAGATAGAAATAGGAAGCAAATTCAGATGGTGATGAGGACAGGAGTAGAAATATCTGGAAACATTTAGGTGGAGTTTGTACCTAGACTAGAGCAAAAGGCCTTCAAAGCACAGATTTCTTTCATTTTTTAATTTTTCTTTTACTTATTCACTTTACATCTCGCTCTCTGGCCCACTCCTGGACACCTCTCCCACAATCTTTCTTCTTTTCCTCCCTCCCCTTCTCCTCTGGGCTGGTGCCTCGCCCCCGTTATTCCCCTACCCTGATGCATTAAGTCTCTGTGAGGCTAGGTACAACCTCTCAGGAACAGACAACAGCCTAGGATACCCTGCACTATCCAACTGTTTGGAACCCACATGAAGACCAAGATGCACATCTGCTAATTATGTGTGGGGAGGCCTAAGTCCAACCTGTGTATGTTCTTTGGTTGGTTGTTCAGTTACTGAAAGCTGCAAGGTTAGCTGAGTCTTTTGGTCTTTTTGCGGAGTTTTTGTCCCCTTAGGGGCTGCAAACCTTTCTCCTGTTCTTCAGTAAGAGTCCCCATCCACTGTTTGGCTGTGGGTGTTTACAACTGTTTGAGTCAGCTGCTGGGTTAGCCTCTCAGGGGACAGCGGTGCTAGAGTCCAGTCTGCAAACGTAACAGAGTATCATTAATAGTGTCAGGGATTGGTTCTTGACTGTGGGATGAATTAAGTTCAGGTGTTATTGCTAGGCCAATCCCTCAGTCGCTCCTCTCTCCTCTCTCCTCTATCCCTGAATTTCTTATAGGCAGGATAAATTTTGGGTCAAATGTTTCGTGGGTGAGTTGGTGTCCCTAGCTACACTGAGGTTCCTGCTTGGCTACAGGAGGTGGCCTCTTCAGGAAAAAAAGTTCATTAATATTCATCTCCATCATTTAAAATCCATTCCTCTCCCCTTTCAATTTCATCATTGCTCTCAATTTTAAAAACAAAGTGCTATTGTCTTTATCAGCTGACACAGGTTTGTTAAAGTTTGGTTCATTTTTCATTACTATAAACTATCGGAAATAGTCATGTTACAAAGCGTGAAAGCTATTTGGGCTCCAGTATTGGAGGCCTCTGTCTAGAGTCAGTCAACTTTACTATTATCATAACCCAGTGAATCACTGAGGCTCATACATGGTAAAGACAAACTCTTTACTTCGTAGCTAGGATGTGATGGAAGAAAGGGGATGACCTAACTTCTTCTTCCTGCTACGACTCATCACTCTAAAGTGTAACAGCTTTTAACATCTGGGACCAAACCTTCAATAAATGGCCTTTATAAAGTAGTAGTTGTAGACACCTATTCTATAACATTACACACGTTGAAACATTTATATGTATGTATGTATGTATGTATGTATGTATGTATGTATTTATGTATTACTGAATTATATTACTGAATTTAGTATTAATTATAACATACTTCATATGTATATATAATAGTTTGAATGGTAGCTAAATGTCAATTTTAATTTTATGTCATTCTATGCATTGATTTACTTAATTCTTCCCATGAGAACTCATTAGCTGAAACAACAACATAAAATGCATCACAAACTATGTCAAACAAGTTTGTTATAAAATAGACAGCTTTCTTTAAAAACAAGAATACTAAGTAAATCAAGTGTCACAGAGGGCAATATTGCAAGGTCAAGTTTAAATAGTAGTTTCTTTTTTAACCAAGTTAACTTTCATGTGTGCAAGGGCAACCATGCTTTGAGGCATTAAAAGTGTAACATTGACCCAAATATAATCTTGAAAGTGAGTTGGGAAGTGTGTTCAGGGAGAAGTGTGTGAGAAAAGAAGGATTGATTTCCTTTGAGCTGTTGGAGCATTCTTTAATGGTTTAGGCTTGGTGTTGCTTCATTGATTTGTTCAGATGGTTATCTCCCAATAATCAGGACAATACTCATCCCACACAGTTAGCTACACTTCTTATAGAGTCACTAGAAACTTCGGCATTTGATTCCACAATGGCTTTTATACTCCTTTGAAGCATCAAATGGTAGAATGAAATTGCAATTTTATTTTGCATCCTAAGAGTGCAATGTGGTTTATTATCTGATGATGGAGATAAACGTGTGCAGGACATAGGGGATACCTTGTAGTATTTTCCTTCAGTTATTCCTAGTAGAAAATCTTGAATAAATAATATGACCAAACTCTGGAATTATCGCAAAGCAATTATAAATCATGAAAACTACTCTCTGAAAGAGCCTCTAGATAATGAAGCATGGTGATTTATTGGGCCATGTTCCCCTGATGTCTGTCATAAGTGGGATCATATGAGCACACAAAGACTGAAAAGGGTATGCATGGGTCTGCACCAGATACTTTGTGTATATGTTATGGCTGTTAGCTTGGTAGTTTTGTGGAACTCTCACAGTGGGAGCAGCTATATCTCTGACTCTTTTACCTGCTTTTAGGACTCTTTTCCTCTTATTGGGTTGCCTTGTCCAGACTTGATTATTGGGGCTTTTGCTTTGTCTTATTGTATCTTGTTTTCTCCAGGTTGGCTATTGTCCCTTTGATGGCTTCCCTTTTCTGGACAGGAAATAGAGTGGGAGTTGATTTGGGGGAGAAAGGAGTTGTAGGGAGAGCAGGGAGGACTAGGGGAAAGGGAAACTGTGGTCAGAATGCATTATATGAGAGAAGAGTCAATTTTTAATAAAAACTCATGATAAAGCTACTGTAGAAATCAATCATTAGCCATAAAAAGAGTAAGAAAAGTAAATTAGAAGACATATCTTTCTAGTACTGTAACTACATCTACCCCCTGACATTCACTGACATTGTTTGAATTTTAGAGACTAGTTGGGATAGAATGTAGAAGTTTGTCTTTTGCATTGATAAATGTATATTATAGGGGATTGCAGAGATGATTATTTACCAAGAGCACTTACTATTCTTGGTAAGGAGTCAGTTTGGTACACAGAACCTGCACTAGGTCACAAACACCTATAACTCCAGTTCTAAACAAAACTGATGACAACTTCTGGCCTTTGTTGGCACCTTCTCATACCCATACACAGACACTTACATACACAGATGCACACATACACAATTATAAGTAACTTAAACCTTAAATAAACTTTCTGAGATTAATTATATTCCTGTGATACATTTTCTCCTTGAAGAATTCTCTTATGTTACAACCATAATTCTATCTATTAAGGTGACTAAAAACAACGTATATTTCATAAAATATATATTTTTTCATATATCCCTCTCTGTGTGTTCTAGTAACCTTGTCCTTTACAGGCTATTCACTAAAGCAATTTTCTCCATGCTATTTCATTTCCTAATTAATTATGGGCTAATTTTTCCATTTAGACAACTGTTTGAGCTCCCTCTTTGCTCCATTATGCATGTGAATACAGAAAAATCCCTTTCATTATAGTACTCAGGGTATTCCTCTTTTTTTTCTTGTAAGAATCCATCCATGAGATATAAGTTTAAACCAACTAGGCACTTTGCCTTTCCTGTAGTGTTTAAAGCAATGCTCCCAGTCAGAAATTAAGGAACATAGATATTTGTCAAATTGTTCAATGAATTTGGATTCCTGATATTTTGAATTGTGTGGCTAACAAATTGTGGCACGCTTATAGGAAACCTTAGTAATACGGTCAGCACTTGTTCAGGCTTATAGCAGTGTTATCAAAACAGAAACCATCACGAGATGAAGTTTATTATGAATATATTGCCACAGATGTTACAAATTTGTATTAAAAGTTAAAATTATACTTAACTTGTACATAATAATACAAATTATATAAATATATGATTTTATATATGAATTGCAGGATAAGTTTTGCTATTAGACAGATGTCTAATGTCTAAGATATATATAAATATAATAACAATATTTATATATTGTTAATGTAAGATAAGTTGTATAATATGTATATTTTTCTTAAGGTCTCAGTATTTGTAGTCCATGTATTTATAATGAATCTAGCTTAATTCATTGCTGGCATTAGATAAGTGAATACAAATCAATTCTTAGAGTGCTGTGAGAATAGATGCATGATAATACACATGTGGACAGCAGAATTGAAGTAGGTAGAACATGCATTTGAGTCATTGTATGTTTAACTGTCAATGGTTCATTATTAGGTAGCATGACTCTTTTAATGTATTTTATATTTAAAAACTACCAAATGCCTAAGCCTGACAGCATGTTTAAAGCTTACAAAGGCAGATGAAGGAATAAGAAAGTAATTATCTTTTCCTGATATGTTGGTCCTATTTAAATCATATCATGATAACTTTTCATCTACATATCAATCCTGTTAAGATTTCTAAGCCACTTGCTGAAAATACAAAAATAATTATATACAATATAATTGACACAAGATTGCTATTTTTCACAAAAGTTCTAAAGGAATTTAGAGATCCACTTTTGCTTGTCTCTCCAAACATCATTTTGAATTCTATCATCATCATAGCCCTTTTAGCCTCTGTACTTGAATTCCCAAGAGACAATCTTACCACTGAAATATCAATTCTATGCATATAAATTCAGCTGGATGAGGAAAACTCTTCGTGGCATTGGAGATGTCACTTTCATTGCAAGCTGCTCCTTCTACATTCAGCTACGTGAACATGACACTGTATGCGTGAACATTGGAGTATAAGTGCATATACTAATGTGAACTGTATTCCTTCTAGGTGCTATTCCAATGCACACCATAAAAGAAACATGTAAGTGTGAGTATGCTATCACATAGGACCTGCCACAAAGACAATGGCCTTGTTTGTGATTGAATTCTTCAGCTTTTAACTTCTAAATTTGGGGCCAAGGATATAGACTAACAAATTTTACACAGGTAAAGGCTGTTAAAATTAGTTAATGATGGCCTCTTCCTCCTCCACCTCCTCCTCCTCCTGCTTCTCCTCCTGCTCCTCCTCCTGCTCTTCCTCTTCCTCCTGCTCCTCCTCTTCTTCCTGCTCCTCCTCTTCCTCCTTCACTCCTCTTCCTCTTATCTTCTTTTGTCCGCTTCTCTGCTTCTTCCTTTTCTTCATCCTCCTCCTCATTATTATTTTCCTCTTTTTCTTTTTTGTCTTCTTCTCTTCTCTTCCTAGTCTTACTCCTCATACTACTCTTCTTTCTCCTTATCCTTTCCCTCCTCATTCATCTTCCTCTCTTCTATTTCTTTTCCTCATCTTTCCCTCCTCCACCTCTTCTATTTTAAATATCCTTCTTTTTCATCCCCATATCCCATCTACCTTCCTACCTGCTTGCCCTTTCTCCATCTGTACTCCACTATAGATTTTTTTGAGTGGTTTGCTGTCCTTATCCCTCTGCTGAGAGAACTGTGTAGCTAAAGACAGTTGTCATTCAGGCCTCATATCTTTCATGGCTAGGAATCTCAACTAGAGTCACCCCATAGATTTCCTGGGGCTTTCCCTGTCCTAGGTCTATGGCACATACTAGAGATGTCCCCCTCCCCTGAATCTTTCTCTATTCAACACACTTCCCTTTTGTTCAAGTGATGGTATCCCTTGCCATTCAGAAGCTTCTCAGTTTCATGAAGTCCCATTTGTTAATGTTTATTCTTCGTGCCTGCTGTATAACTATTTTGTTCTGAAAGCTCCTTCTTGTGCTAATGTTGCTCAAGTCTATCCAGAACATGCTCTTCAATCAGACTAAGGGTCTCTGAACTTATTTTAATGTTTTTGATCTGATCTATCCGGAGTTAAGTTTTTGGCAGGATGATAAGTATGAATCAGTTTGCATTCTTCTACATCCAGCCATCCAGTTTGACCAGCTACATGTACTGAAGAAGCCATCTTTTTTGCTAGTGTGTATTCCTTGATTCTTTATCAAAAAACATAGGTGTGTCTAGTTAGGCTTGGGTCTAATTCAGTTCTATTAATCAATGTGTTTGTCCTTGTGTCAGTACTATGCTGTATTTATTACTAGAGCTCTATAGTACAATTTGAGATCTGGTAGGTTCATATAAGCAGCATTTCTTTTTATTAATCAGTAACGTTTTATCCTGCTTTTTGTGTGTGTGTGTGTGTGTCTGTGTGTCTGTGTGTCTATGTCAGTGTGTTTATACACATAGGGAGCTAAAATTCATTCATTTTAGAGTTTTGAAGAATTTTGTTGTGATTCTCATGAGTAGTACATTGAGTCTAATGAAGTGCACTTTGAGTTGTTTCTCCTCTTTATTTTTCAGGTGTTTGTTGGAAAATAATATTAATTATTATTTAAATATTTATTTTCAATTGATACTGAATTGCCATTGAAATCATCTTTCTTCTTAGGATCTTGTAGGCTTAGATTTTTCAAAACCTACTTTAATTAGGGTTCCTTCACACTTCAACCTCACTTTAGTCCACCTACCAGAGGTAGGGGAAAAGAAAGGTTAGTAGGAAAACAGGGGTTGTGATCCTGTTTGGAAGTAGTTCTATGGGAAGATCTCAGTCTTTGTTGTCAAGATATCAGCAGTCCAGTTTATAACATCAAACATGAAGCAGTAGCAGTAGTCCAGTCTAATTGGCAAACAGAGCTCTATCCAACAGAAACCTTGAAGCTCCACTGAATAAGCAGGAATCTGTAGAATCAGCAAGAAACAACTGGAATAGCACAAGAACTTTTGCAAGTTCCTTTTTATATATATATATATATATA
>NW_021620607.1:307678-393602 GCF_004785775.1 Grammomys surdaster | reverse complement strand
TCCCCACCCTCAAAATTCCCACCCCCTGGGGCGTCCAGCCTTCATGAGGTCAAGGATCTCTTCTTCCACCTATGCCCAGCAGGGCTCTCCACTCTTAAGTATTCAACTGAAGCCCTGGATCCCTCCCTAAGTGCTCCCAGGCTGGTGGTTTAGACCCTGGGAGCTCTGGTTGGTTGGTATTGTTGCTCTCCTCATGGTGCCACAAACCCTTTCAGCTCCTTCAGTCTTCACTCTAACTCCTCCATTGAAACCCCATTATCAGTTCAATGGCTAGTTGTGAGTATCTGCCTCTGAATATGTCAGACTCTTTTAGACCTCTGAGGAAACATCCATATCAGGCTCTTATCAGCATGCACTTCCTGACTTCCACATCAGCATCTGCCTTTGGTGACTGCACATGGGATGGATACTCCTTTCTACAAAGTCACAGCAAGCAAAGATCAGCAATGCAATACAAGGCTAACCAACGCAGGCGCCTCACCAGTGGAAACTAGTGAAGCAATGCAAGTTTAACCAAACAATGTAAGAGCCTCGTTACTCAACACTGTCTGTAGGGTTACTTTTATATTTTTTATATTCTTTCTAAAAATCAGATCCTCTGATGGGTCTGCTTCAGCAAAACATCACACGGCATAACAGCCTCCAAAAAACAAACAAACAAAAAAACAAAAATCAACCAACCAACCAACCAAACAAACAAACAAAACAAAAACAAGAAATTCTACTTCAGATTCCTTTCAGGAAATCTGCTTCTTCTCTTTCCTTGTTTATAAGTTAGTCAGTAGCATACAACTATTCACATAAGCTGTACCATTGCTCTCATTTTGTAAGTTTTATAACAATACCTTAAAGCCCTCCCACCTAGTTCTGAGCATGGAATTTTTCTCACAATGTATGTAAAGATTTATTGTTCTCAGGACTATAACAGTCTAAACTTTGAACCAGTGTTTCAGTTTTTATTCATGTAGAGTCTTGAAGAGAGCTAAAGCAGAGAATCAGTTTTCCATTCTATTTTTGAGTATGTTCCTCTTACTAATATATATATTACCATAGACACATGCATGACTTTCTAGATTTCAAGACATGTCAAAGCTCTGAAAAATGTTCCCCAATATTTTGCTCTTGCAATATCCCAACATTTTTAAGTTGCTTTTTTTTGATCCAATTGTAGTTCACAAGGGAAACTCAACTGATCTGTTAATTAAATAATTGGCAATGATATTTTTTGCCAAAAGCACCTGATGAGTAGGGTACGAGATATCATGGAGATAAAGTAAGTGCAGTCTTTCAAAATGGAACTTTCTAGGAAATTTTCAGTCAGATCATGTAATGAGAGTATGTTTGGAATAGACCACTGGAAAGACTCTGAGCATGGTCTATCCAAGAATGGATTCTAGGGTTTGTCCTCAAGCATAGTTTGGAAGGGAAAAAATATAAAAGGAAGAAGTAAAATATTATTAATCATATACTTCCAAATATTGAGCTGTGTTTCTTTTTTTCTTTATTTTTATTGAATGTTTTATTTACATTTCATATGTTATCCCCTTACCCCATCTCCCCCAACCCGGGAACCCCTATCCCCTCATCCCTCCTCCTGCTTCTCTGGAGATGTGCCCCTACCTACCCCTCCACTCCCACCTCCCCACCCTCAAATTCCCACCCACAGGGGCGTCCAGCCTTCATGAGACCAAGGATCTCTTCTTCCACCTATGCCCGACAGGGAAGTCCACCCTTACATATACAGCTAGAGCCATGGATCCCACTCTAAATGCTTCCAGGCTGGTGGTTTAGACCCTGGGAGCTCTGGTTGGTTGGTATTGTTGCTTTCCTCATGGGGCCAAAAACCCTTTCAGCTCCTATAGCCTTCACTCTAACTCCTTCATTGGGAACTCCATAATCAGTTCAACGGCTAGCTGTGAGCATCTGCCTCTGAATATGTCAGACTCTTGCAGACCTCTAAGGAGACAGCTATATCAGGCTCTTGTTGGGCCCATCTGGAGACCATTCCACCTGGGTATCCATCCCATGTACAGTCACCAAAGATGGATACTGATGTGGAAGTCAGGAAGTGCATGTTGATAAGAGCCTGAGCTGTGTTTCTTAAATAGACACACATAAGTTTGTTTAGACATTTGATTAGTTGCTAGAATATTAGAAAAGTCAACTTTGACACATATTTCACTATTCATAACAGCATCTTTATAAGAGAGTATTTTGGGGATATCTTTTCTCACTTCCTGCATAATACAAATCTTCTTAGATTAAACATTAAGTAATTATATAGTTATTTAACATCATTGAAACAAGTGTAAATTTCACCTTATCAAGAACAATAAAATGGATGGGAGGGATGAAGTGTGGAATTATAAGTATCATTTCAATTAAACCTAGTTGGAAAAAGAACACACACACATACACAGTCAATTAATCTTTGATCTTATGGTTCCTTTGCACATTGGTTTCTGACATTGTGCTTAGAAATGTGAAAATGATATCAAAAGAAGGAAAGTTCTGCACATCTGTAATGAAATGCAAACCTTAATAAATTTTAACTATGCAGATTATTTTTTATTAGTAATAGATTTGAATTTACAATCTCTAATAATGACAAAAGTATGATATTTTGTTAAATTGATGGAGTATTATTGTCTAGCAACATAATTATATAAGCAACAACTTTATTTAATAATAACATTTAAATATATGGTTTTTTAATTTGGACTTGGAATATAAAACACTGTATTTATATAAAAATGTAAAATAGATTTCATAATAAATTTGAAAAGCATTACTCATTATTCAATATTTTAAGAAAAACTAGTATATACTATGATTTCATAATTAGTTAAGATATACTGTGATACAACATGTAATCCAGTTCAATAATTTATTTAATATATTTATGAAAGTAAATATATTCATCATTTCTTATTATGGTTAAATTTTCACCGCTAAAACATTTCTCTTTCTGATGAAGCAAATTCCTTAAGCTAGAATGAAGTTTTCTGTAGGTTTTTAATTAGATGAGGTTCATTTTGAGATATATGTTTCTTAACTTTCCTTACCTTTGGGTAAATATCTGGTTTAAACTAATGTATATAAAAGTTGGCATCAAATGGAATGGTTCTTACATTGTATTCTGTCATTATTCACATAAATTTAAGTATTTTGGCTCTATACTGTCTAGAACTGAGAACATGTAAAACATCTGCTTACTATAGTATTTGGAAATAAGGAAAATCAAATGATGTAAAGGTACATCTATAACCTTAAAAAAAAAAAGTGTCAGGTACCTAAAAAAAAAAAAAACAGCAAAAAGGCAGTCTTAAACAATCAAATGGCTGGAAAAAATAATGTTTTTTTAGATAAATAAAGTGGAGCAGGAGAACAATAACAACAAAATAATGTACAGAAAAATATGAAGGGGTTATTCAAGGAGATTCTCCACAACCACGAGATGTATTTTTATAGGTTGGGATATCAAAAAACTTCTATATATGGGGTGCACATACATCCATACATGGCACTTCATGAGAAGAGTTTAGTACTAGGATTGGAAAAAAGTCCAAAGGACCTCCGGGTTACTAATTAGGATCTATAACCTGAGGTTTCATAGCAGAGGACTTCTTAAATGCAAAACATCCAGCTAATACACTTTGAGAAATTTTTGTGGACACTCAGTAATAAACACAGAGCAACAGAATATTTGAATTAGCTAAGTGGTAATGATTGGTGATATATTTATGATCCCATTTCTATGGCTATGATAAAATTTTATGACACAAACTCCTCATCTTAGGAAAGAAGGGATTATTTTAGCTCACACATCCAGATTACAGTTAAGTATTTTAGTAAACCCAACGCAAGAATCCAAGCACACAATCATACCACATTCTTAGTGAAGAGCAAAATGAGTAAAGACATATTTGCTTGCAAGCTTTCTTGCTCTTTTATAGCTTTCTTCATTTGTTTATGCTTCAGAAACTCATGTGTAGGGAATGATGCGATCTACAAAGGGTTAGATTTCCCTACACCAATTTTCAATCAAAATATGTTAATTCATAAACATAGAGAGATCTAATATAGAAAATTCGTCTTTAAAATTATATTTGAAGGTAAACCTACTTGAAAATTAAAAGCAAAACTCAAAAACTATATAATTAATGGAATCAATCTTTGCACATAAGATTTATTAAAACATACAAAGATGGCACATGTCTTTAATCCCAACACTTGGATGGCAGAGGCAGGAAGATTTTTATTAGTTCAAGGAATGCTTGGTCTAAAAGTGAGTTTCAGAATAGCCAAAGATATAGAGAGGTGTTGTGTCTCAGAAAACCAACCAGCCAACCAACCAACCCAACATCCTTCCAAACAACCAAATAAAATAACATCAATAACAACTTCAGTCACTCCTAGAAAAAGTGGAATGCAAAAGGCAATTAAGGTCACCTGCATTGACTCCTAGGAGACTTGATATGCCAGAGTTGGTGGGGGGTGTGGGGGGAGGTGCACATGGAGGGCCCACCCTCTCAAAGGAACAGGTGAGGGGGTAGGGGAAGAGACTCTGTGAGGGAGGGACTGAAAAGGAGAGCAGCCTTTGTAGTGCAAATTAATTAATTTTTAAGGAAAAGGGAATTAATCAAATAATAAAAATAAGTAAAATGGAAAAAAAAGTAGAATAACTCAGAATAGGACTGAAAGAAGAGAGACAAAATGACTAGAAAAAGAGCTAAAAGCAGGGACAAAGAGAAGAGGAAGAAAAGGAGGAGGAGGAAGAAGAAGAGGAGGAGGAAAAACAGGAGGAGGAAGAGCAGGAGGAGGGGGAAGAGCAGGAGAAGGAGGAGGAGGAGAAGGAGGAGGAGGAAGAGGACGAAGAGGAGGAACAGAAGCCATAGAAGAACAGGCCAAGGGATCAGCCAGTTGCAATGTTTGGAATTTTAAGGGCATTTTTCTTTCCTTGAAATGTTTATGACTGAATTAAATATAGATATATAACATAAAAGTAAATGGAGAACACTATAATATATCCACACGTACATATACTAGTGTGTGTGTGTGTGTGTGTGTGTGTGTTTTGGACCTTCTAGAATGTCCAATCAAGCAAAGAAAAGGCAATATTTATAAAAATTAGGGAAGACAATATGATTTTTCATAAATTAGAAAGTTTCTAAGCATTCAATCAGGATTTAATACATAGCAAACTCTTTGATAAGAAGACTTGCTATACACATAGAAGAAACCCCAGTAAGCATCAAATCTCTATGCACCATGTAAATGAACTTAGAAATCCATTCCTACAGTAGTTACAGTGGAAGTGGTGAGGAGACAGAATGTGGGAGAATGTCTTCTCTTTGTGAAGTAGTGCCGGAAAGATGCTCAGGAACAGCAGGAGTCTCAGATGTTATAAACCAGTGCTGCCTCTGAAACATTATCATAAGCTTTTAGTAAAATCATTTCCATGTTATGAACATTTATTTTACTTACACACACAATTGGACAAAACAAAATTTGAAAGAAAATAATTTGAACTTCAAAAGTTGTGAAATGGCTAGAGCCACAGTTTTTGATGTCCAGTTTTTTTTAACTTTTTTTTTTAAAATAAAATGACATAATGAGAGATCTCGATGGTCCAGGTTAATTGAGACTGCTGGTCCTCCTACAGGGTCGCCCTTCTCATCAGCTTTTCCCTAATTCAACTACAGGGGTCAGCAGCTTCTGTCCATTGGTTAGGTGCAAATATCATCTGCATCTGAGTCTTTCAGCTGCTTGTTGAGTCTTTCGGTGGGTAGTCATGATAGGTCCCTTTTTGTGAGCGCTCCATAGCCTCAGTGTCAAGCCTTGGGGCCTTTTCTTGAGGTGTATCCCACTTTGGGCCTGTTGCTGGACCTTCTTTTCCTCAGGCGCTTCTCCATTTCCATCCCTGCAGTTCTTTCAGACAGGAACAATTATGGATCAGAGTTTTGACTGTGGGATAGCAGACACTGAATCACCAACCAGGCAGCATAAACCAGCTGATATGGGGCCTTCAACACATATACAGCAGAAAACTGCCTTGTCTGGGGTTCAGTCAGAGAAGATGTACCTAACCATAAAGAGACTGGAGGCCCCAGGAAGTTGAGAGGTCTAGTGGGGGTGGGATTGGAGTGGGAACATCCTTGTGGACACAGCTGAGAGTGGAGGAGGTATGGGATATGGAACTGTTGGAGGCTGGGGGGGAGGGGAATAAAATCTGGAGTGTAAAAAAAATGAAAAAGAAATAGAAAGAAAGAAAGAAAGAAAGAAAGAAAGAAAGAAAGAAAGAAAGAAAGAAAGAAAGGAAGGAAGGAAGGAAGGAAGGAAGAAAGGGAGGAAGGAGGAAGAAAGGAAGAAATGATAATAATAAAGTGACATAATTAGTGACATAAGGATTATATAGAAAAATAATTATCCTTAACAAAAGTAAGAAAAAGAAGTGTGTCCTCTCTTGTAGTAAGAAGCAAATAGATAAATAATAAACCTGATCACTGATCACAACTATTCATTTTGTCAGAGACTCTGTGATCTATGGTCAAGCAAGCAGTTTCTAAATATATACTTCTACTCTTTATGAAAATAGGATTTGAGTTAAATTATATCATACGGGAAAAGGAAAATCAGAAATTTATAAATAATTTAAGGTAATCATATATATTCACAGTTTCCATTAATTAATTTTAAGCATATGGAGTATTATTCAAATAGTGTACATGATGAAACTGAGATTTCAGTTAAAAGCTAGTATATTCAAAATCAATAGCTGTACTTGTTATTAAAAACTATTTCAATTAGATTTTTTTCAAATTAATCTACAAACAGTGACAATACTTAACTAGAAAATAATTTTCTGACAGCTATCAAAGCATTACTAAAACATAATAGAAGGACTTAGAAATATCTTTTTGTTTAAAAGATAGAAAGCATAATTTAATATTTGCTTGAATTTACGGAGTATTTGTGATACAGCTTTACAGTATTTCTCTCAGTCACTAGTTAGTATTTAAAGAATCAATATCCAATTCCTCGTTGAAAATATCTTTTTGTGAAGATCCTGTATAAGACAGCAAATCAAGTTAACTTGATCTATTATAAGCCTGTCAAAAATATAATAGATGACAACTTCAAAACATTTTTCTGATTACCACACACAGGCAGTTAAAGTTTCATCCAAAGGACCATTTACAGAGTAAAGTCCTTAGTTATTTGAGGAGAAGTGAAAGATGTCTACTGGAAAACATGCTTCAGTTAAACAGTAAAATAATGTGAGTTTTTTTCTAAAATGTAAGGAGTAATGCCTAATATTGCTTCAGTCATTTACAAGATATTTGGCAAAGGTTATTTTAACTCCTACATGTTAATCAGTGTATAGGAAGAACATCAGAGGAAAGGAATTGCTATGTAAATTGACCTGTAGTGTTCTGAATATTAACACAAAATTTTATTTATGACAGCTAATAATTTAACAGGTTCAGAATCTTGCGAATGGCATTTTCTTTTTGTTTATTTTCATCACTATCAACAACTGCTCTAACTTGAAAATCAAACTTTCACACCATGCAGGATATTTGAATCACTGCCACTGAAGGAAAAGAGACACATCCCAGATTAAGAAAATTAGACAGAACAATTAGAATTTGCTATATACAGAGAATTTAGGAATTCAGAAGTTAAGGGGAAATATTTAATATTAAAACTTATTCTTGGTAATAGTTACTTGATGAGGATTTTCCAGACCATCACTGAGTCTAATATTTTTTAAAGAATTCCCCGAGTTATTATTAATTAGGGCAACTAATAACTATTCACTGGATTTGGTCTAATATATTTCTACAATACAATCTTTTAATTCCAAACAAATGTTCGCTCTTAGGAGCTTCATTTGTCACTAATTGACTTGCAGTGTATCACTAGAAAACAATACCTGTGAATGAAACAATATAAGGAGGTAAGGTAGGGAGAGAGTTCAGTTTGTAAGATGATCCTCTTCTTTTCAAGAATGAGTCCTTAAGTTTGTTCCACAAAACATGTGAGGGGAAAAAAGCCATATATGATATACAATGTAATTCCAGCTCTATAAAAATAGACACAGCAGATTTCTAGGCTCACTGGCCCACCACCCTCACATTACTGACATTTCCATCAAGAGAGAGATCCAGTATTAGAAAGAAAAAAATGGATAGTTCCAGAGGAGTGAAACTTAAGATTTTCTTCTTGCCTCTATATGCATGTGTACTCTTATGAACCTACATACACACACAAACACAGACACACACAAACATGCACACATATGCACACATACCCACATAAATACACACAACTACATGTATACTATAAGAAAAAATGACACTCATTGTAGACATCCAATTATCACAATCCAATTTATTATAAACTATCATAAAATCTGCATAAATTAGATAAACTTATGAATTAGTTATACAACATAGGGATTCACAATTAATAAACCTGGTTACTCTTGATTATCGTCTGACTATATCCTTCCCATACACTTTTCAACAGGATTCAAATTTATATTTTATTACGTATCAATCAAAGTGTTCATTCAAACCTTAAATGTTTATTGTTTCTATCTAATGAATCAAATGCTTTTTAAGGATTCACAGAATTGATGCTAAATAAGATGAAATGTCGCCTCATTTCCTACAGCTCATATGGTTACGGAAAGAGAAACATACATGAAATAATTAAGATGAACGTAGGCAATGATAAGGTGTCTGATGAAATGCTCACTAGGGATGTGCATGGTAAGCCTCATTAGATAATGAGACTAATAGGTTACTCTTTGAGATGTGACAGCTTTAGGAACTGAAGGAAGGCAGCTATGTCCATATCTACAGAAAGCAGAATGAGTGAGGAGTACAGACACATATAAAAGAAGATAGCCTGTTTCACCAACGTCATATTCTGAAGCTAGCCATGGAGAGAGAAAGATGGAAAACAGGTTTTCAGGAAATAGTACAGAGTTTAATTCTTCAAAATAATGAGAAGAGATTCTTGACCTAACTGAGATTTCAAATTCCCTTATTGACTTTAAGGAGAAGCATACCCGACACCCATAAAAGGTTTGTGCTCTAGGTAAGATGTATTTGCAATAACTGTAAACACTACAATTATTTTCATCTATCTTTGTCATAGGCCATTTATTTGGAAAACAAATTCTCAGCAGAGTGGGATAGTTTATTTGTTTTAACTTGTAGTTTCTAGTGGTTAAAATATATTTAACCACTACTATATCCATTACTTTACTATTATTTTACACCTTTAGATTACACTACAAAAAGTAAAACACCGGTATACATATGTCCAACTTTTTATAAGGAATGCTGTCTGAGGAAGAACATTTTGGTGTAAACCACATAAGATACATTTAGACAATGCTAAAACCATGTAGAGTGTCAATGATTTTTTTCTAATTTTTGAGATGTTTTAGGGATGTACAGGCATATCATTTGATTTTTTTCTACATGTCTCATATGTCTTTTCTTACCTAGAGCAAAAATATTAATTTTGCTGACATTGGGAAGATGCAACCCCAACTCATTACAGATAAGGATATTCCATGGTTCATCTAAAACTATTTTGTTGAACAGTTTCAATTAACTTTACTCAAAGAGTCTACAGATACAGTTTATGAAAAACATGTATCTAATGTATAAAGACAATGTGCAGATCTACAATATCACTGAAATAGTATTAGATGTGCCAGATCATACTAATGAGATAATTAATATAGTGACATATATCACGGATTTAAAAGTAAGCAGAACTTCCAAGCTTTATCTGTATTTAGAATAGCTTTTGCAATCCAATAACTGACTTAGGAATGGGTATCTTTATGAACACTGAATCTTCTTAAAACATATATAAACTTGGCTTTATAAAATATGTATCACTGTCCATTTTCCACATGGCGTTTTATATGAACTTTTTGTTATTTACTAAAGAACGTACTTTCTGGTTTTGCTCAGTGGGAAACATTAAGTACAAATTCTTCCTCTTCTATAGCAGGCATGCTATCAGCATGCTTCTATTAGTTCCTCTCAATCTAAAATGTGAGACTTGGTATGCTAAAGAAATCATCAAAATGCTCCTATACGGATCTTCTCTGCATGTGGTTAGCATAATGACTGCTTGGGAGCCTCCCTGATTATCTGTAGCTGAGCAGGTTTTCCCACAGGCTGTAGGTACTGACGAATATTGGCTCAGCAGAGTTTAGGTTCAGTCATCTTCACAACAGGGAGTCAGTTAAGGGCACCTTTCTATTATAAGGGAGCCGTGATTACTTTCAATAATATTTCTTTACTGTTTACCATGCTAATTTGCCTTGTATTTACATTGTTTTACTCATCTTGTGATCTTTCTACAATTTGTGTGCTATTCTGGAAGATAAACTTTATCAAAAACAAAGAGATAAAGAAATACCTGCTCAAAAAATGCAGGAACGTTCTCTTTCAAATCCACAGTAAGCCTCTTCCCTCTGGCCCTCAAATTCTGAGACTATAGGCATGACCTACAGCATTTGGAATTTTTGAATATTTTTAAAATTAACTTTAAAAAACTTATTCCCAAAATACAGCATGGTGATTGTTATTGTTCTTAGATACAGACAAAACTGTCCCTCCCACCTTTTCTTGCTTTGTGGCTATTTGTCCCTTTCTTATCTCCTGAGTCACAAAAGTATTTCTCTTGAAATGAACTCTTACACTCCAGCTAAATATTCTCCCGGAGCCAGTACCACACAGGTACATATAAGGTAGTGCAATAATTGTAATTGTAATATTATTGCACCCATAAAACTGCTGAAACATAAAAGGAATACTTGTGGACATTAACTTAGATGCAAGTTGAGAACGCACTGGCATATTTGTGTTTCATTGTTTACAGCAATCTAATCACACCCCAGTTTCTTGGGAATCTTCTTGCATTATCTCTGTTCTTTGGGGCTTTATTTTGGGTAACTATTCTTCTGTAAAATGTAGGTTGTTCAATTTTCACCTTCAGGATTTTAATATATCACAAAACCCAGTTTATGCAAAGGAGAACATCACATAAAGAAAATAGTCAAATAAAATGTCATCTAACCCCCTTATCTTCCTGGCAAGTCTAACCGAGTATTTTCCCTGGCATAATAATCACAATCATTGGTACAAGATGTCCCCCTTGTGTGCTGAGCTTTGTCTCTTTGTGTGCTGTGCTTTGTTTTTTCTCCTTGTATGACCATTTGCTGCCTCTCTCCCGGAATGCACTTTTCAAATTTATGACATATTAATAACAGGCGTTATGGATGGAAACGATCTATTACTGTAGGTCATCTAATACCCTCCAGAAGGCAATCCCTGTTCCTATATTATCCAGTCGATTTTGCAGTTTATTTTAAATAACTCAGTGAGCGAAGAATTCCATGTCTCCTTATTACACAACTACTTTCCCTCATGTAATTCATTCTGCTTTGATACTCTAGCCAGTTGCTAACAAGCAAACCATTTCTTGACACATGTAAAATTGCACAGACTTGTAATACCTCAGGCACAATGTGCTCTTTAACACTGTTATTAATATGTTAACAGGTGGAAACTTATTATCATCCAACTGCTTGGAGTGTGAAATTTCTTATACTCATTTCATTTTCAATTCTTTGTAGTTTATGGTTCCACTTGATTAAAGGTGGGACTGTGAACATTTCAAGTTGTTTTAATTCAAGATAAAAATGCTGAAGACTGTGTTCAGAAATATATTAACTATTGATTCCCATGTTCGCTTAGCACTTATTTTATCTGAATTCACATGAAAATATATGTGAAAAGTAGTTGGAATTGTGACCAAACTATCATCAAAATTAGCAAAGGGAAGGCAGGAGAAGAGTTAAAGATCATTAGCGGGAAAACAATAGAACAACTTACTATATTGACAAAATATGTATTTATGCACAGAATTTATAATTAATGGTGTTGACTCTTTCTTTTAAATGATAGTCTGTACTACCCTTACACTTGAAAGATAATTACATAATGACATATGGTGATCCTAGTAGGAAGGAAGAATCAGTGCTATAATCAGTCCTCATCAACATTTTTATAAGCGTTTCCTGTTTTCATTTTGTTTCCATATCCCCCCCAAAATACTACAGCATTCATACAGAAATAGGAGTAGTATTGGTTGTCAAATATCACAAATCTTTTCTAAATGATAAAAGGAAGGCCATCCACAGGTCATAATTATGTAGTTCTTAAACTACGGAACACTCCAAATTGTGAACGAAAATCAAAACTTGATGTAGTATGTAAGCATTCAGACGTAGTTAGCATAAGCCTGATATGGCACATCTGTTCTGATTACAAGATAGAATGGATGCATTTAGAGTAGAAAGTTGTATACAGAATTGGGTATCTTTGTGGTAATGTAATATGCCACATGGATTTATTGATTATTATAGAAAAGGTGGTGGTGGTGGATCACATCTTTAATCCCAGCACACAGGACACAAGGGAAGAAGATTCTCAGAATTCAAAGCCAGTCTGATTTACTGAGTTCTAGGACAGCCAGAATGGTACAGAGAAATAGTGTCTGACAATAAAACAAAAGAAACAAATATCAAAACAAACAAAAAATATCAGAGCCAACAAACAAAAATGAGACTCGGAAAATAGGATTGTTTTATTAGTTTGGGGGAGAGCCATCTCTCATCTTCAACTCCCTCGCGTTAGTGATAAGAATCTTAATATTAGATGAGTCACTTTTATTTGTGCATTAAATCCCCTACATCGATGAACAGTGCAGAGGGGCTTTCCTGCATCTACTGATTCTCAAGTCTCATTAGCTCAAAGCAAACTTTAGAACACTCTGGTATATTTTGGGGGAAGATATTTTCTGTCTTACTTGAGTAATTCTAGGCTATCAATGACTGGCTTATTTTGGAGTAGATAGATTTCCCAGTGGCTCAGTTAGATTTGATCTAACTGACTCACCCTCTGACATAAAGATGGAGTCTGTTGTGGCAATATTAACTGATGCAGAAAAGAAACAAAATTCTTACAGAAATTCTGCTGACTTCGTATCTCCATGTCTTCAGATCATGCCCTTGTGATTACATTTTTCTTACAATATTTCTAAATTTTTTCTGACTAAAACATGTTTCCTTTAGAATCCAAACAGCAAATCTGGTATGATTTAATCCATTTCAAACCATATCTGTACATGGTTAGAAATATCCAGGAGATATGTGTGTGGAGAGAGAAAGTGGAAATAAGGCAGCTGTTCGAATGCCAACACTGAAAAGTAGTTCTTCAAGATCCTTTATGCCTGGGAGGAAACTTAGTGACTCTCCAGAAATAGAAAGTAGCACTACCTTTTACCATGAGTCCTAAACTATCTACTGTCAAATGTACTATAAAAGCAACTGAAATATAAAGAGTTAGTCATGAAAACATTACTTTTTCAATTGAGTTGTTATAAAGTATTTAATGTTTGAAAAAAACAAGACCTCAAAACAAACAAACAAACAAACAAACAAACCAAAAGGAAATTACCTCATAGTTTTACCTGTAATCTAAACTTTTGAAATCAAATGTCACTTTTATTTATTAAAACAAATATAATTACAAAACTCTTTCTTGTGGTACCAATCTGTTCTTTTTTAGTAATTATTTTATTTATTTACATTCCAAATATTGCCTCCTTCCAGTTCCCCATCACAGAGTTCTTCCATTCCTTCACCTCTGAGAGGGTGACAGCCCTCTGAGAGGGTATCCCCTCTACCTGGGGTATCAAGTCTCTACAGGATCAGACACATCATTTCACACTGAGGCCAAGGTAGTCCTCTTCTACATATAGGACAGGATCCTCAGACCAACCAGTGTATGCTCTTTCATTGGTGGCTTAGTCTCTGAGAGCTTCCAGGGGTCTAGGTTTGTTGACAATGTTGGTCTTCCTATGAGATTGTCTTTCCCTTCAGTTCCTTTAATCTTTCTTCTAACTTTTCCATAGAGTTCCCCTACCTCAGTCCAATTCTTAGATCTGAATATCTGCTTCTGTCTCAGTCAGCTGTTGACAGAGCCTCTCAGTAGACAGCCATTCTAGGCTCCTGTCTGTAATCACAACATAGTATCAGTAATAGTGGCAGAGTTTGGTGCTTGCCCATGAGATAGATCACTAGTTGTGCCAGTCAGCATTTGGTCGTTCATTCAGTCTCTGTTCCATTTTTGTTCCTGCATTTTCTTTCGGCAGGACCTATTTTGGGTTGAAATTTTTGAAAATGGGTTGGTGTCCCCACCCCTCCACTGGTAGCCCTAACTATTGAAGGTGGTCTCTTTTGGTTCCCTATCTCCATTGTTGGGAATTTTCTCTAAGGTCACCCATACTGAATCCTCAGAGCATTCCATATCCCAGGTCTCTGGGACTTTCTAGTGGTTACCCCCATGCCGCATCTGGGACAGCTACATATTTCCATTCATTCTGAGATGCTATGAGTCTCTCCTGTCTCCCTCTATACCTATTCTTGTTTCCCTTTTCTACTCTGCTTTCCCTCTCCCATTCCGCTGCCTCTCATGATTATATTGTTAGCCACCCTAAGTGGGACTGAAGTATGGGATAGAGTGCTAAACAGAGAATTCTTAACAAAGGAATCTTGAATGGACAAGAAGCACTTAAAAAAAATGTTCAACATCCTTTGTTATCAACGAAATGCAAATCAAAGTAACTTTGAGATTCCACCTTACACCATTCAGAATGGCTAAGATCAAAAACTCAAGGTGCAGCACATGCTGGCAAGGACATGGAGAAAGGATAACACTCTTTCATAGCTGGCAGAATTGCAAACTGGTACAACCACTCTAGAAATCAGTCATGTAGTTCCTCAGAAACTTTTTAAATAGTTCTACAAGAAGAACTTCTTATACTTCTCCTGGGCATATACTCAAAAATGCTCCACAATATTACAAAACTCTTAAGGTTTCTAAAGATTGTCGTATCTCTCTCTCTCTCTCTCTCTCTCTCTCTCTCTCTCTCTCTCTCACACACACACACACACACACACACACACACACTCACACAATCTCTCTCACTTAATAAAAGTGCTATGCACACGCAAACACAAAATCTATCATTTAATAAAAATGCTATGCTTGTTATTCTTTAAGCCCTGAATGCTCTTGAAGACTATTTAAATTATGTTCAGTTCTACTGTTTTCATTAATAATGGCAATAGTAGTTGCCTTGTGTCTCACAGAGTACCTATGTTTCATAGAATACTTACGTAAATTTGTTTATTTCAGAATTTAGATCAGACTTTAAAATACTTCCAATGTGATATAAACATCTATCAAATAACTACATAAATATAATAATTTTCAATTTTCAGCAAACACACAGGTACTTCACTGTATTGTGTAGATATATCTATGTATTGGATATATGTAACTAAATTTCCATTATTGTTATTGGTTTACTTTTCCCAGATGCTTTTCTCTAACATAGCATGAAGACATTGAAAGCATCTATCCATCTGGCTTCATTTTCTACTATGTATGCAAACCTTGTCACCCTCTGAAAGATAAAAAGCATCTAACTAGTTATTCTAGGCAAAACGATTGATTCAGCAGCAACTCCTTTCCTTGTCTGTGTGTATTTTTGTATGTTTCTCTGTATGTCTGCCTGTGTATATATGTGTTCAATCAACATATATATTTTAATAAAAAAGATGTTGTTTTCATACAATACATTCTGATTATGGTTACCTTCCATGAACTTCTAGATCTACTCACTGTCTGTTCTACCCAAATTCACATTCTCCTTGTTTTCCTTGTCTCACTACAAATCAAGGCTATAAATAAAAGAAAAGCTAAATAACTATACTAATATATCCGTGCTTTGTTCAGCCATCATCAGAGAAGCATTCTTTTGCAGTAGATGGGAACAAATATAGTGACCAAAAACTGAACAATGTGAAGAGAGTGAGAAACCTGGGAACACTCAGTCTTAAATAATATGTTTTCATCAAATCCCTCCCCGTGGGGCTCAGAGAGCTCCATGGAAAGGAAGTGGAAAGACAATGAGAGTCAATGAACCTGGAAGACACTCTAGAAACAAGGCCTTCTAGACACAGCAGGACGGTAGCACATATGAACTCACAGAGACATGACAGCACATACAGAGCATGTACAAGTCTCAGCTGGATAGGGTCCCAGTACTCAGAGGGGTTGTGAACACAAGCCCCAATCCCTAACTCAGAAGCTATTTCTAAGTGATGTCTACTAGAAAATGAAAATTTCATTTTCTTTAAGGAAGTCTTAATGGCAGATCCCTTGCCCAGAACATATTGTAAATTCAATGTATCTGCATCATACTTATATTTCTTTAAAATAAGAGGCCCCGAATATGCGATAGTTTTACAACATTAATGTTGTTTATCAGCAGTCCCTATTAAACTTTTTGTCTTCTGATTTTATTGTCATGAACTGCACCCAAGACTCTAGCAATTTTATTTTATACATAAGTTTCTTCAGTAGTTTTTCTGCTCCATAACGTCACCACCTCTAAAGTACAGTTTCTGTTATCTCATAGCAATCCATAGTGTATTAGTAAAGACAGCATCCTTAATAGAATGTGGAAAACATTCTCTTTCTTTTATTTAAGCACATCACCTGAAGGCGTGGTTGAGAATCTCTACAGATTGAAGAATACACAGAAAGAGGAGGTCACAAATGTAAGAATGTCTCGGTAGGGTTAAAAAGGACAACACTGAATCAAAAGAGGAAGGCAGACACTGTTCAATTTAGATTGTAATTGTGAAATACAAGAGAATTGGCTATTGAGATAATAGCATATATGAGGAAGAAGAAATAATACCAGGACAGCAATGTAAGTGGTAATAGGAAGAGTGACATTCATTAAAATCTTATCCATTGTTGGTCATTTCTCTAAGCACTTTGTTACCTCTACCTCATCCCATTTTACTTAATAACTGTTTAATGGGCCTCTGCAACAGATAAACACTGCACAGCCAGTTGGTTTTGCATTTGTAATAGTTTTAAAATATACTTTTGTACATACATATTTCCTTAAGGTGAAAGTGTAGAGTGGAGCCAAAGCTGAAAGACCTTTACTCATCTGATGCCAAATCTCGCTGAAAGGCCTCAATGTGCTGCGCTCCTGCCTCAGTTAGATAAAACCATGGGCTATCTTGAGAATGAGAATGATAAATACATTAGTGAAATAAAGTGTGTTATAGGTTAAAAAATTAGTTCTTAGAATCAAATGGGTTAAAAAAATAGCATACAAGTCACATTAGATGTACTGACCTGGGTTTGGAGGCAGGTGAGATTATGGTATCAAAAATAAAAGAAACATGTTGAAGTTTATAAAGTCAATAACATCTTCAAAAGTATTAACAAACCAATTTTCATTTAAAAGATTAATCGTACTGTGCATTATAAACTCTAAGGTGAAGCCAATATGTAAACACACCAAGCAAACCACTTTGGTAAACTCAATACTCTTCATTTATCCGTGAAGAACCAACACATTGTCATAGGTGACAGGACAGAGGCTCTGCCACCTTCTGGCCGTGGGAGGTACTTATTTTCCATTGGTTGAGTTGAAACTGTGACACATGCAGGTAATGGGCCAGAGAAGGTCTGTTACTGGATTGATTAGTTCATGACTCAACTAATATCCATGGAATAAAATTTTTATATTTAAAGTCCCCAAATATTTTGTCTTTCTTACCCAGACCATCTTTGGGAAACTATAGTTTATTTTATCAATCAAAAATATTGTATTTTAAGTGTGAACCTAACTAAAATATATTCATGATAATATCAAATGATAAATATTTGAATTTTTGCATTTATTAAATGTAAAATTATCCAGAAAAATGAGCTTTTCATGTGATAATGACAAATGAAAGAGTACTGTAGAGTGTAGAACACTGAATAATGCTATAGGGATCCCAATTACATTTAGCAGTAGAACATTCTTTAATAATGATTATAAACCAAGAAATAAAGCTGTCTGCATTCATTTCTGGTGCTGTTAATAAGCAGCTGGGTGACCGTTCACAAAGGACAGAGGGGAATTGACCTGTCATATGAAATGCAGGATGGTTTAATTAAAAATGGCCTGAATATTTTAGGAGAAATCAGTTGAATGTGTGAAGAGCCTTTATAGTGGTATTTGAAAGGGAAAGTAAAATAACCCAAAAATTAAACTAGCTTATCTTTGTCTTAAAATCTTAGTGGATTTAATTTTATAATCAAACATGAGTGCAATAAAGGGAACCAGACAACATATAAAATAACATCTAATGAATCTTTCATATTTAAACGTCTTTCTAAAGAACAATATTTTGATATTTATTATAATAAAATAGCATTATCAGAAGGGAAGCTGGGTTGTGGGAATTGTCAAGTACTCATAGGCATCGTGTAATTTTTCTTCTAATTTTGGATTGTTTTTAGATGAAAATGTATTTGTGTGGGAAAGGTTGACTAAATACATTGTCAGAAGACAGTATTATCACTTGCTAAATTGTAGAAGTCGAATTTATGAATTGGACACATACCTTCCTGGTTACTACACAATTTATATATCAAGGATATATATATATATATATATATACATATTTGTAATTTACCATTAACTCATCAAAAGTTAAGTTTCACTTTTGTCTGGCATCCAATTTATGCTAGTAAATAAACAATAAATTTTGCTTCAAATATTTGTCTCAAAAAATTTAGTTGCTGTAAGAAAGTAAGGCTATTTTATTATAAAAATATGAAAATATTAGTCTTTGAAAGACATTTAAATGTGAAAAATTCATTAGATATAATTTTATATGTTGTCTGGGTCCATTTACTGCACTCATCTTATATAAAATTAAATCCACTAAGGTTTTAAGATAAAAGTAAACTAGTATAAATAGTTTAAAATCAAACAGATGCAATAGATTTGACTTCATGTTGTATATATTCAGAATGCATTTCTGCAACACAGTAGTAGATTTGTGCCTGATAATCCAGTTTTATAAACATATATTGAAAAAATACTTATGCATATACACATTTTTACGTACATACTACTATACACACATATATGCATACATATATACATATATGTACATAATATGTATGTACATATATATGCACATGACACACATATATACATGCATATATAAATATACATACATATATACATATGTATATACATACAACTCACAGTTCTGATTTACATGGGTATATTTATTCATAAATATAATCTTTGCGATGAATACTATCATAATATCAGACATGCCAAATGTATAGGGAAGCAACGTAAATCTTAGTGTTCAGTCAGAATTTATGATAGTCAGTAGCACTATTTTTGTTTCTTTACAGTTTGTGGGTATATAGATCTAACCAAGGGCCCTGAATATAGGAGAAAAGCAGCCAACCACTAAACTGTGTCCCTGATACTTGGCCAGTGACTGAAGATCATTTTTGAGGATAATTTCACTGATGCTAACATTTTCTCAAAGACCCATCAATTCTCTGTAAAAACAACCACAATGAAATGATGCACCTGAAAACTAAGCCTTTAATATTTCTGTTATATATTTATGTCTTTGACAGTATTATATACATCCATGATACCTTTAAAATTCTCTTCATAGCTTATAAATATCCAAAGAGGTTAGTGAAGATCCCCACATTATATTAAACTACATTGTTCCAGAGTAAAGTATAACTGCCTTTGGACAAATGTGAGTTGAAAAGTATTAATAATTCTTGTGTCATTTTTTTCAACATAAGTCCAAATATTTGTAATATATTAGTATATTTGTAATATATATGTGATAACTATTTGAAATATATTAGAAAGCCGAAGAGGATAAGCACAGTAGTAATTTCTATAGATGATTGTAATTATATTGGATTCATAGGAGTAATTGTATAATTCCTATCATTTCTGTAGCTCTTAACTAATTCCAAACACTGTGTTAAACATCTTGCATATTGACATTTCATTTTTAATCATTCTACAATTATTTGTTGACTGTATCATTTGTTGGAGAAAGTACTCAGTGTTTGAAGTAGAGCATTGTAAGAGCTAGCAAAATTATTACCTCCTGAAATCAAGATATGGCTAAGCCTCAGAAAATTATGGAATTAGGTATCATTTTCCCACAGTTTTAAAGCGGTGAACTCTTTCCACATGAAGGAAGCCACTTGTCCAGATAACATTGCAAAGCTACTCCATTGAGAACACATATTTTTAAAGGTTATTCAATTAACCCAAAAGTTATCAAGATATATCACATGTTAATACATCATCTTTTTATTTATACATGTTTTATATTTTTGGAGAATTTTATACATAATGCTGTATTGGGATGATTTTCATCTCCTGCTTCTCCTTTAATTCCTTCAGTGCTTCTCAAATTCATGACTTATTTATTTTAGTTGCGATTGTTACACACATACACAAACACACACATACGTACACATACACACACACTAATACACATATATTCATATACATACAAACAAACATACACTACAAAAAGACATACACAGACATACACATCTGCAGAGTTCATTTAGTTTTGCTTTTAAGTAAGATTTTATCTAGGACAACTTTTTATTTGGTATGCAATTTGATGGCTTATTCCTAGGGAAGACTGATTTTTCCTCTCTCTATATATAGACATTATTTACCAATAATTCTTCATCTAGATTTGAGACCTGTGAGATTTACTTCAATGAAATTGGCATGGCCACTAGTGTTATTATTTTTATGGTCTTATTTAAACAAGTATACAGTTGAAATTTCATAGATTCATTTTTGCTTGTCATATACAATAGAAACAGTCTCCCAGTAGACTTCTAGATTCCTCTGGCTCTCACAATCTTTCTGTCTCCGACCAAAAGCAATTCACAGTAATGTAACCCCAATCAAACTCCCCATAGCATCACAGAAATAAAAAGCAATGCCCTAATATTCATACGGAGCCACACACACACACACACACACACACAAAAACAAGCCTACATAATCAAAGCAAACCTGAACATAATGTTGGAGGAATTACTATACTAGGTTTCAAGTATATTACACAGATATAGTAATAAAACGAGTATGTTACTTACTAAAAACTGATATGTAGGTGTAGACAGTGAAAAATAAGAAGAGCAAAACAAGCATGAATATAGGTGCAACCACTTAGTAGTTGACAAAGATGACAAAATGTAAAGTGGACAAGAGATATCCCTCTTTAACAAATAGCCCTTGGGAAATCAGTTGTCCACACACAGAGAGAGAAAATTGTATCTATACTTATCTATGAATAAACATCAGCTACAAGATCAAAATCTAACTGTGAAACCTGAAATGGTGAAACATCTAGAAGAGTGGTTCTCACCCCACCTGGTGCTGTTCCACTTTGTCCTAGCTTTCATGTCATGGTGACTACCAACAATAAAAATATTTCACTGCTACTTCAATACTGTGATTTTGCTACTGTCAAAATCATGCCTTAAATATCTGATAGGCAAGATATCTGATATGAGACCTCTGTGGGGTCACAAACTACAGGTTGAGTAGTGTTTATCTAGGAAAGAACATAGATAGTACGTACTCTGCAATATGTAGGTGCAGGAAAGGGCTTTTGGAATAGGACCCTTTTTGCCCAGGAATTAAAAGAAACAATTGACAGGTGTAAACAATCAGTTGAGAGAAGAAGAGGTCCCTAAGCTGGTAGAGACTCTTTGCCAGGTACATATCTGACAGAGGATTATTATCTAGAATACATAAGAAATGTAAAACAAAATGTAAAAATTGACACAACTAAAAAATGGGCTATGGATCTGAATAAACATCAAAAAAGTGCTTAAAATCTTTACCAATAGGGAGATGTGAATCAACAGAACTTTGATATTTCATCCAACCCCAGTCAGAATGACTAAGATCACTCTAGCATGTCTATTAATATCTTTGTTGAGATCATACTTTTGCAGTATAAAATTTAAATTTCCATGTTAATCCTAGGAGATACTTTCATAGGAGATTTCTTGGTCCTGTGTCTTTTAATATTTTTTTCATTCTTTCCCATGATATTTTTCTGAGCCCTAAGTGAGAAGGCTGTGTTGTACATATGCCAGTTGGGTCTAGGCATCAATGATCCTTTAAGATCAATGACCAAGGAGGGGCAGTTAGGTTGGTTTCTGGTACCAGGTATGATTTCCTTTCTGTGTACTGGGCCTTAAGTCTACTGAGAGAGCTGATGCTTAGTTTCAAGATATGAGTGCTACTATTCCAATGTTAGAGATATTGCTGTATTGTTTGTTGTTTTTTTTTTACAGGTATCACGGGTATTTGGGATTATTGCTTGGGTTCCTTCCTAGGAAGCTTATGCAGCATCTTCCAGTTCTGTGAAAGCTATTCCTTAGCGAGGAGGCTTTTAGGAAGGTCCAATTTGAATCTTCTAAAGTCCTGTGCTCAAATGCCCTGTGAATTCACTAACATGAATTTCAACAGTAACAACAGAAGTCTATATTATTTGGGGAGTATCTTGGACTATTCTGACCAACAAATCAAGGAGTTGTCTTCATGCCTTATCCTGGGATTTTTGTTACCTTAATACAGCTCCTGGGAAGAGCATTGTCAACTCAAGTGTCAAAACTTCATTTAATCTATGTATGTAAACACATACACTTAGGTCTTACACATAATTTCTTATGGTCTCTCAAACATTTCAAATCATTATATCACACTCGTGTATTGACTTCCAAACCCCAACATGATACAAGGCCACCTCTGTTTTCCCATTGTCCCTTCCATGTCATTGGTGTCCTGCTATTCCTCCCTCTAACACTGTCCAAACAGAAGGAAAGAAAATCAATTAAAATCAATCCAGAGTTTCAGCCTATTTCCAGGATAGAAATCAAAATATGCAAAGCAAATTAATTTTATAACCAACAGAAGAAAATTGCAATGAAAAACAATGTCTTTCAGCCTAGGATCATATCATTGCAATATTTTCTGCAAGAGAAAATGGAGTATTTCCAGAGTAAAATTAATGAAAAAGTGAGAATATTGATTTGTATAATATGCTGATGGAAGGAAAAACTAAGTATCATGAAGGTTTTAAACTTATACCTTTAGATTTACTACAACCTCCTAGAAAATTCCAACAGGAGCTTTTGTTGAACTCCATGAGCAGACAATATTTGTTACCAACATGCCACATGCTAATAATTGACATTGCACTTTTCCTTGAAGACTAGCAAAGGGCAGAAACTCAATCTATCAGACAATCAAGTCTTAAATATTGCACTTCAGTAGAGAGATAATATGCTGTCTGTGCAGGAATAACTAAGCAGCCAAAGCAGAAGCAGAAACAGAAGTAGACATGTGTATATAGACAACTATTCCAACATGGGTGATACAGTACATGCTAGGAACAGCTATTAGCAATGATAGATGATTCTGGAACAATCATTTGTCCATAATGGAAATAGTGTCACTTAACAACACTGTACCTTGAGAATAGATTTCAAGGAATTACACATCTAGATAATAGTTGCAAAGTTTCAACAAGTTAATATAGATTAATATGTCCATCACAAAATAGGGTATTGTTTTTTAAGTAGGACAAAGCAATAGCCATAAAGGAAAATGTTTGGTTAGTTGATAGTAAAATGAAGAACCCATTTTTCAAAGTAGGCCTATATAAATGTTTGTAAGTATAATTAAGAGTATGATTTTAATGCAATCATAACTGAAGGAATATATAGAGAATTCCTAATAATCCCTAAAAGATAAAAGCTTAAAAGTGAATCATGTGTGTAGTGGACTCTAATAAGACATCTGTATCAGATATAAGTTAAAAACATTGTCCGCTAATGATAGTTAACCGGGAAAATTCAAAGTCAGCATAAGTGTACTCTACAGAGTCATTGAAGTTAGAAGGCTTGACAACTCAAATTTAGGCAAAGACGTAGAGTGCTACAAACTTGCTAATGCTGCAGCAGTGTGACAGATTTTGAAATTAGATGCACATTAAGTATAAGAAAATAGGTGTGTTTTATAGACCACCAGTCATCCTTTTTGGTTCAGTCAGGAGGACCACACAGAAAATACATATAACAATATTTCCTCAGCAATAATATTTAGGTAAATTAAACTTCCCTAAATGTAAATGATGGGATACTATGCATCAATAAAATGAAAGAAATGAAACTGCACAAAACAATATGTGTAATATTGAATGAATAATATTGCTGTTAGACATAGAATCTGCATGATTTTGGTAGATTTTATAAATATTGCAAAAAAAGTAAATAGAGAATTTTAGGATTTAATTCTCGATATGTAAGTAATACAAAAGACACAAAATACTTTCATGAATTTGAGATGTCTGTAGAAACTGATAGTAAGTCGTTATTGAGAGGTAATAACAGGATTATATATCTAGAGTGCTAATGATGATCAGTGTTTGATCTTGCTGGGCATCACTAGAGCAAACTAAATTGTACCGTGTACTGCTTAGTGTTATCAGTGAGTCATTTCCTAAAAGAAGGGTTAAACTTTTCAGTTTTAGGATTTCTCTTCATAAACATCTAAGATACTCCAGAAGGTTAGAGGAAGAAGGGAAGATGAGCAATAATACCGTACCTAAAACACCAGAACCAAAGTCAAGGTCACATTTGTAACTGGTGACATGGTGCACCAAAGGGAAGTGATAAAATGGAAATAAGCCATTCATGTGTGCAGTCCTGCAGAAACAAACTGCTGCTCTGGATATGCCACACAGAGAGCCCAGCAATCATGTGTATGTGTAGGATGTTCGAAGGGAAGAGTATATACAAGTAGAAGGAATGAACGGAGCCCTAGAAGGAGGGAGAGAAAACTGAAAATCATGAAAGCAGATTTAAGCTTAATGCGCTGCTCGGAGACATCTTGACACAGTTGTGTGCCTATTTCCCCCACCTCTTCTCTCCAAGTAGCTGCCTCTAATGCATCATTTTGTAGTAGCAAACAGAGCCCTGAGAAGCAGAATTAATTGACTCCAGTGACCAATACCTTACTTGCTTGCTAAGATTGTACCTCCGATGGAGTAGTGACGATTAAATTACATTCTAAACTAATTGCAGAAAGTTTCACTGCTTGCTAGAGATGCTCAACATGAAAGCACTTGGGTTGAAAAGAGAGTTTAAATGGAAAAGAAAAAATGTCTTTCAAAATACTGCTCAATTTAAAAAAAAAGGTTACACAAATAACTGGTTTACATCTACGCTACTGAGAAGTGTTATATTTATATTTTAATAGAAATATATTTAAAATATTTGACCAGGCTCGGAGTAATGTGAGAACACATAGAGAGCATATTGATTAAATGTATCTGATGAGAACGGTGCTAAATATGATCAGTTTTGAAATAATATCACTTGAATTCTTGCTCTATTTGTCTATCAAGGAGACTATTCTGCTCCTGGGTTGATTAACTCCACGAAAAAAATCTTTCCTCAGTTTGCCTTTAGGTTGTCTTTCGTTTTACAGTCTTACAAAGTCTATGCAAGTCTTCCCATAGTTTAATTGTCTTGTAGATAGTGAGAACATCAAGTTTAAGCACTAAGTCAATTATAAGTTACAAAAGCTTTATTACAGAAAATATTCTTCTGATTTGATGTTTTTTTTATTTTTCTGATTTGTGATCTTCCTCATTTTCATTTCCTCCCCCATACCGGTATTTCAGTTATATAGCCACATATTACTGATAGCTACCATCTCAATGTGTATTTCCCTGATCTCTCAATCTATTGCTAGGGAAGACATTTCTAATTTTTTGAATTAATATTAGGATATATTAAAGAATATTGTGATAAGAGGAAATAATTCTGACAAAGATGTAGTTTTAGAAATTCTGACATTTAGTAATTAGATTTAAACATCAATAACTGTATAATATAAGAGACCACATAAATGTGTAATGTCTTCCTTACATCAGTGTGTGGCCACTTTTATGAAGATTTTATCAATACTTTCTTGGCATGAATATTACTGGACTTACATTGGTTCCTAATATATTCATCATCATTCTATTTATTAAAATAACTGGTAGAATAAATTGTTCTGTCTGAAATCTTTGCACCAATATCACATGATGCAATGAGAGCAATCATATTACTTTGTTGAATATAAAGGTGTTCATTTTATACTGTAAAAATAACATTCATTTGTATGTTCTTAAAGCTTATTGTATATTTTGCAAGATTGTTAAATGTAAAATTCAAGAAATTCTCAGTATAAAGAAAAAAATACTTGGAATTCAACTCAAGTTAAATTGACATAAATGAAAACTACTTTCCACAACAAAATACAAATAATTTTTTTATTGGCTCATGAACTCTTATTGTTCAGAGTTAATGACTCTCATTTGTGGTACTCATTGTAATAGGATGTAAATCATTGTCCTCAATATGATTCCCCCTTATCAGAGATACTTATGTCCAGGAAGCAGCAGAATCCTTTGAAGGGTGTGGTAAACCTAGACCATTCTCTATATTTCCGGACTGGACAGTGAGCATTTACCATTTTGAAATGCTCAGTCACTGTTCTCTGGAAAAGCACACAATCAAGCATGGACAATGATAGTAGTATTTCATTCACATTTATATTAACATTTCTTAAATGACTTAATATGTTAAATGTGCATAGAACTGAAATTAAATTGTAGGGCTTGCGTGGAATTAGAACAATTCTATATCTTTCAGGAAATTCTTATTTAAATCTTGACCAAGCTCTTCACATATTTAAAATAAGTCATTTATACAAATCTTGGGAAACAATTTTACTGTATTAATTCCTCGAACAGCGTGCCTGATGAGTATCAAAAATTCTCATCCCGTCACTGAAAACAAGGCTGTGCAAAGGACAAGTTATTTGGAGAACTATTCTAGAAAGGACTCCAACATCAGCAGTGATTATTATGCACAGCAGGTATAAATGAATTATTTATCAAATATGTTTTCATTATTTCTCAGTGAAAACATTGAAGATCTTCCTTCCAAGCACTCAGTTTCAACAATCATTTGTATACAGAGCAGGTCTTTACTTAGACAAATATTTATGGATATGCTTTCATATGAAAAATGAAAGAGCTATTGCAAACACAAATACTGTACCATATTTGAAAGCACAAAGTGAATAATTACTAAATAATTATGCCATTTGATAAATACTTTTCTTCATCGCTCGCTTTACTTTATTATATATTTTAACATTTGGTACTTTTTAAAGGGATTTTTTTTATTCATCCTTCTCTCTAAGGCATAAATTATTAATCCAAAAATCACGAGCTGTTTATTGACTGCACTATTACTAGCATTGTAATGATGAACTCAAAATTTTTCTACACATACTTAATGCACAAATATCATCATGGAAACAAGAATTTTAATGACCCAGAAGAGTGAATTAAAATATACATTCATAGTAACCACAAGATACCTATTAAAGCAGAATAAGCAAGAATAAGCAAGGATAAAGATCTATTCAAATTTGCATTCTCTCTCTCTCTCTCTCTCCCTCTCTCTCTCTCTCTCTCTCTCTCTCCAGAATATTTTGACATGAAGTATCTATTTTTCCTTCACATGAGCCAGATTTTCCATGAAACAAATGACTATAACACTATATTGGCATTTAAATTAAAAGAAACAATTCACATTGCAAAACCAGGTCTAGACACACACTGAGATGATTACTACATAGAATGTATAATTTAAGACAAAAAGCAGTTGCACATCTTGTTTATTTGAAAATCAGTTTAGCTTATGAATTTACTTCAGTAGATTCACATACCCCAGAAACCCAAGGGATGTGAGATTAATTGTTCAATATATTAACATTCTCAAATGATGATAATTATCTTTAAAAAATGCATTTATGTGAATGCAATTACAGATATAATTATTCAGACATTACTGTAGACTCAATTCTTCTGTCCTTGAACAATGCATATGTTGAGGCTTTAAAACCCAAGGGCTACTCCTTCTAATACTACTGATTGTTTGATACGGTAGGTTGTTGAGAATCAGTAAGGCTTAGGTTGTTATGACTGTGGAGCCGTAAGATGAGAAAGTTGTCTTTAAGATGAGAAACACAGAGTTTCTATGCTCTATCCATATGACATGAAAAGAAGATGTCTATCTATGATTCTTCCTTGAATGGAGCTCACATATATGTTGTATGATAAAAGCTTAGAGTTCTCAGTTTCCAAAGATGTCAAAAGGGAAAGAGCTTTTAAGCCACAGCCTGCATGCTATTTTCTTTGTTTTATTTTTTGTTTTGTTTTGTTTTCTGTAACAAACGTCACAACCTCAAAAAGGCTAGACCAATGCAGCTTCCCTCCACAAAACAAGAGAGCATTTCAGTGTTTTGAAATTGCCACATGCCCTTTTTCCCTAGAAATGACACACTAATATTTAGTTGAAAGTTATTCACAGTTCAAAGTATTTATTGTTATCATAATATCTTGACTTTCATGACCATATCTAAGACAATCCAAAAACTGAAGAGAGGAAGATAAATGTCCTTGTCCTAATTTAAGTGACAATTAATATATATCCAAAGGAAATTATTTAGTAAAATAGACTAAAATATGATTAGGTCAAGCATAAGTAGTTTTGAATGAAATCAATTTTTATGTTACTTTGTCCTTATTATAAGAATTCATTCTTCTTATTATTATTTTTTTTCCTTTTAGTATCTTTAGGGACAGACTTTCTCTGTGTAGCCCTGGGTATCCTGGAACTCCCTCTGTATATGAACCTAGTCTCAAACTGACAGAGATCTTCATGCCTCTGCATCCTGAGTGGTAGGATTAAAGTTATGTGCCAGTACTGCTCTGCACCAACCATGGCTTTGTTAGATTTATTTCTGAACAAGACTATATGTGAGGAAATATAGTTTGATACATCTACATCATAATAATAACAGGTAAGTTCTATCACAGAATGTTGCAGAGTTGGAATAAATCACACTGGGACTACTATATTCTTATATGGAATACTTTACTGTATAATTTCACCCTGGACATCTCCCACCATCCACTTTCTTTCACTTCCTGCTCCTTTTAGTTCTTTTTGTCTTCCTAGGCAGTATCACTCTTACTTTCAATGATAGAATATGTAATGATTACATTTTCTTTTCTGTACACATACTGATATTTTGTATGTAACTGTAAAAGACAGAACAAACCTGGAATTACACATTCTTTTTCCTTAATCATTGGTGCTTCTTAGAAAAATTTAAACCCCAACATTGAATTTCACTGTATCTGAGAATGATTGTACATTATACCCAATATTCTATATGATAATTATGAAAATCTAAGAATATTTTATAATAATTCAGAAATGATGAAATATCATGGATGACTGTAAAAATCCTATTATATTCAATGCTAGACCTTTATATTAAAAGGTTTTTAAAGCCTTGAGAATTTACACTAAAAGTACATAGATCATAATCTCCAAAAATAGGAGATTAAGTAGTAAAGAACTTGTGATGTGTCCTGGGAAAGTAAGGCACAGTTCACTTAATCAGAGCTTTCAAATGAAGGGATATTTTCCAATGTTAAAAGTACTTATCTATATTACAGAGAGAGGTATGCATTGCAACCTGTGGTATTAAAGGAAAAGAATAAGATAGAGTTTTTTTTTAAAACAAGAGTAATTACTTTTTATCACATATAACTACGGAATAGTGCTAAATTTCTTCCATGAGTGATAAGTCCTTTGCATGCATGTTAGCGGAATAGAATTTATCTTCCTCTGTATAGTCCTGTCAAATATGGAGGAATAAAAGGTTTGGGCTTCATAACCTGCCTAAATCTCTATCTACCACGCCTACAATTTTTAATTGATTATGTTATTTTGGTGCAGCATATTCCATCTGATGTTGTAGTTAAGGTGACATTGGTCATAGAATATTTTCTACACTCGACTGTACTGTATTAGCCATTGTTCTTGGGCTACTCAGTGATGGGTTTATACCTTTTCCACAGTCCTTCTTCAACCTGCTCTTCCTCCAATTTGACCTAACAGTCTATGTTGTACATTTTAATATTCATTGCCTTCGACCCTTTATTATGATTATTGTTTTAGGGTATTTTGCATATTTCCAAATGCCTTTAAAATATTATTGACTCCCTCTTAGCATCCTAAATTATATATCAGATGCTTTCTCCATTGAAAATGAAAATAGTTACAAAATCATGAACTATAAGAAAAGTAGTAAAAATTTCTTACCATTTTGTTTACTGACTATAAGTAACAAGTCTGAAATACTGAGAAAGAATAAAATTTGTCCTTTTCCCCTCAAGTAAATTAATTGTCCAAATGTCTAAATAAGTAACAGAGAATAGTCTACTTTTCTACTTAAGGATTTTCAGGCTGTTTTAAAGTAGAAACCACACTTGTTACACTAATTGACCCATTTTTTGCAATGTAAAATTCTAATGAATGACAAAATTCAAGAGTATGAAGAAACCTAACACTAATAATACAAGTAAGAGATGAGCAGCTCAGGAGACATTTGGTCTATAAAGGCACCTAGAAGCAGAATGGCGAGACTTCAGCACCTGGTACCTACAGGGTGGAAAGAGAGCATCAACTTGTGCAAGATGTCTTTTCATTCCACCTAAGCAGCTTTTAACAGTTTCAACATGAAATAAAAAATAAATCAACATAAACAATTTAAAAACTACAGTCATTACTACTCCTGCATCATCCAATTATTCTAGACAATAGCAATACAGTTGAGTATGAAAATAATATTGATTATATAATTTATTTTTAACATATGTAATAAGTAATGAGCTCTTTGACCTTATCTTCAAATGATTCCAAAATACTATGATTGTTAAATATATTAAATTCAGAGGCAGCATTTATGTGGCATTAATGAATAATATGTTTCTAAGTTTGTTTATGAAGACGAGTAATTATGACAGTATGTTTTTTCCCTCCTTCTTTCCAACTTTAGTTCTCTATACAGAGATGATAATTAATTAGTGCCTTCAGCAGTAGGAAGCAGAAAGGAAACCAATTGGCAGGTAGGATCAGAGGAGCATTTCTTCATTTCAGAGTGTCAGATTTTAATCTAAGGAAGTAAAGGATTCAATTTCAAGGAGACATTTGTTTCCTCATATTAGGAGGAAATATGGGCTTTTAACATCAGTTGGTAATTAAGAAATAAGACTATGTCATTTACTTCATACAGGATCTCAAAAAAGAATTCTAGGTGATACTCGGGTTGTTCATTGTGGCTAATATAAGGTCCGGGAGAGAGGGGTCCAGGGTTGGGTGGGGTCACATTACATCCCTCTAAAAGGAAACAAGACCTATATCACTGACATTTTATTGCTGCCACCTGAGAGAGGACAATTAATGTAAATTTGATACATTTTCTAAAGCTATAAATTCTGACAAGATATTGACTAAGTCATACAAATGGTATCTAAAACAAGATCAGTAATTTCCCAGAGGAGGGTTGAAAAAAAACACCAAATGACATGGAAAGCTTTGTTACTTGGGCTTTGTGGGTTATCCACTCTGTTGGCAATGATGGGAGGCAAAATGTGAGCTTAGGTTGGTTACTCAACTTTACCAATCCAATGTTTGAAATACTGTACTTTCTTTTTCAAAAAAAAAAAAAAGTCCAGCAACAAAACCATAGGAAGTAGCAATAACAGAAGTGTTCAGCAGTTGTAAAAGGACATTGTACTTTTGAGAATGTGGAACAAAACCATTAGGGTGATGAGAATTAAAAAAATGAAGGGAATTTGTTAATCATTTCCTTCTTATGTAATATGCATAAATGGAATATTTGATAGACAAAATTTTGCATTTAATTATAAGAAAGATTCTTTAGAAAGAGCATTCAGAGAATTCTACACTTGAGAGTAATAACAAGTGCTTTTTATAAGAACAGAATATCTGTGATTTATATACATTTTGGAGTGAAGTATTTTAGTTGTGACATTCGGTATGTCTTTTAAATGAACAGTGAGATTGATGCTAAAAATCAGAAAATCCAGAATGATGAGCTACAAATACTTTAAAGGGAAAGATAAGGCAAAAGTGTTGTTGGCAAAATTCAGCTATTTATAAAAATGTGTGTATAACACTTACAAATTGCTATATTAATAGAAACAAATAAAATTAAAGCAACCAGTGTTATTTGGAATCTAATCATCAGAAAAAAAAATTTTAGCATATCTGACAAGTATTCCAATATTGATGAGTTTTTCAAGAGTAAACTGAATAAGTATTGTACAGAATCTAAAAAGAAACAGGGTTGGGGCAACCATTTTGTTTCTAAGTAAACAAATAAAAATTTCAGCTAAATATTAGGGGAATCAGAAGATTGCAAACAGGATATATGTTAACATATAGAAGTATCTACAGCAAATTTCATACATGTATGTATATATATGTATATATATGTATATATATGTGTATATATAATGTATCTATACCACACACACACACAAATGCATACATATAAAATATAATGTCAAATTTAGAAATATTCTAGGATAATTTTATATCTTATATATGTGTATATATATATATATAAATTATATTAATATCAAATAATATTTTCAACATAAATATAATAGTATAAGTTCAAGATTAGGGTTTCCAGATAAGCCTGAATCTATGAGAGCAGAACAATGTACAGCAATCATTTCCTTATAAAAGCACAAGTTGTTTTATGTATACATGTGCAGGTTTTAAGTACCTATATTTGTCTTACAAAATAGACAAAATAACAGTGAATTTTATTAATGACTTACTTAAATGTATTTTAATAACATTCTTTTTTTACAAAAACACATATATGTGCACTCATTCACAAACTTTAAAAGAAAAACGAAAAATTTTGAATATTTTTTTAACATTCTTCCAAGTAAAAAGTTAAAAAAAAAAAAGTCACTGCAAATTAGCTTAGAGATGGTCTCATCTTTTAAGGAAAATGCATGAGATATGGTGACCCTGCAAGGAATGGTTCCATTGGCTTTGTACACACTACCATAAACTCTTTATGGTTGTTTCTATTTTTCTTACGTTTGACTCATTTCTTACATAAACTAATTTTTTGTATGTTGATTGATTTAGAACCTCAATGAACTTCCCTAGAATTTCACCAGAATTCTTGTCTAATTATTCCAATCAACTGTCTGAGCTATTACAAGATCCCGCATCTCCTATGCACCTTGTAACTGGGTTTTTCCATTCATACTTACAATACTTGAATTTATAGATTAGGGATAATATGAATATATACTTATGATGGGAATGAACTAGTTTGCCTACACACAGAAATTAGATAGCCAAACCACTGTGTGTTTGAGGATCACTTTAGTAAAGGAAATGTTTACTAGAGCCAAAGCTCCTTGATACTAGAACAGATGACTTACAATAAAAATCAACAAGCAAATTGACTGATTGGCAGTGGGATATGCAGCAGAGGGACACTGGAAAGGTGCATGCTACTCATCTTAAGTGGGATGAGATGGAAAAAATGACAAAATTTCACTATTCTACTCAGAATATCACATAGTTTAAAATTTGAAAATTGATTATTTGTATAATTCCTCAGCAAGTATTTTTAGATCGCCAATGAATGACTGGTAGCTTATGCTTAAAAGCATAAACCTACAGATAAGACTGGGAAACTAGTTATTTTTACTGTCTGAATTCTAATCACTTGTCACATCTTAGGATATGGATGTTAGTGACTAGGCCTTGGACCACAGGATATATGAACAGGTAGAAGATGTAGATAATAGAAACCATTTAGCCATTACAACAGAAGATTAGAGAGACAAATATTCATTTTAATGTAACAATTATATTTATGAAGTTATGACTCTTATTTTACTAAAGTGATAATAAATTTCATAGACTATCTCTCAATGTCCCTACATAAATCTGAATGACACTTGTCTTATTTTTTTTGAAAGAAAAGATTTAACAGTGCCTTTGTAATTGTCCATGGTTTAGCTGTTGTGTGCATTGCACTCTGCTCTATTTAAAGGTATATCCACATTTATGCACTTCCAGCCTGGTGCTCTTCCATACCAATTTATTTCCATAGACAAGTGGGTTTTCCCCCATCTGCACAATGTCCTAATAATCCTAAATGAGTATTTCTTTTATCTTAGAGTGTAATATTAGAGGAATGAACAAATAACAGCCTCTCTGTGGGAGGCAATGCCTTTCAGTAGAGAAATCAGACTAATAACAGACAAGATTGTCACCAAAATATTATTTAATGAGTAGGAATCCCAGGAAGAACCACAGCCAATCAGAGGTTTTTACATGAATTGCCACACTTCTTGCTTTGTGCTCAATATTTGACTCTGTTTATTACAATGGCAATTATACAGATTTTTGTTATATAAATACATACATACATACACACACACACATATATATATATGTGTGTACATATAAATATAAATATATATATATATATATATATATATAGAGAGAGAGAGAGAGAGAGAGAGAGAGCGAGAGAGAGCGAGAGACAGACAGACAGACAGACAGACAGACAGACAGACACACACACACACACACACACACACACACATATGCATATGTATGTTGACACATGCAAACATGAGTGCCCAGTAGTGGTAGTACATGTGGAGGTCAAAGAACGGTCTATTCATTCCTTCTACATTGTGGGTCCGGAGGATCAACCGTGAGTCATAGTTTTGGTTACAGGTGCTTTTACCCACTGATCCATTTTTGTAGCCTGATTACACAGCAGTGTGTGGGGTGTAAGACTGTTCTACCTGCTTGTGTACAATCCACCTCTGTAGTCACAGCCAAGATTATTCCTATTAGACAGAATGCTGAGAAATTTAAAATTTGAAATGATGATGTTTTATTTATTAAAGTAATAAATAGAGAGTAGATTTTAAAGCCATTTTTAAGAATAACTTATTTACACCTGAACTTTAGTAGATTAGATATATTAGTAAGAAATTTCTCAATGCACATGTAACCACTGTAAAGAAATAACAATATCTCTAGAGTCACTATTATATTTCCTAATGGGCTTTAATATAGTTGTTCATCATGACACATCCCTTTACTGCAATTTTTTGATCGACTATAAGTAACAAAAGGAAAACTAAGGTGGTTTTAAGGAAAAAAATTCCGATGTGCTGACATGTCACTCATGGCATAATAACCTGGAGTGGATGACAGTTCTCACACCAGCTGCTTGACATCTGAACAGCTGCCAATGCCGTAGGAAATGTCACACCATCAGATATAGCCCCTGAGTGTGTGTGTAGCAAAAATGTATCTGGTAGAGGCCAGCACCCCAGGCCATGACTAACACCCCAGGCCCCATCATCCCATAAGCCTAAAGCCTGGGTTGAGCTGTCAGCTTAATAAATGAATAGCCCCTTTATTTTGATCAGCATTGTCAAGGCTTATTTGAAAAGGGGACTCTGATTTCTCTCACAGTCTAGCCCAGCCAAAGTCAATTGGTACAATTTCAAGGTGAATTTATTCATTCTTTATAAAGTTCTGTGCACGAATATATCAAGACAGTTGAATAAATTGAAATAAATAGAGTTGGAGTTACATATTCTCTCAGTAATTGAAATAGTTTCCCCCCAATATATTTATAGTAATAATTCTACCTTTATGAAACCTAGTCTAGCTACAGAAAGGAAAGCATAGAATTACCATTTTGATAACATATTTGGAAAATGCAATTGGGCCTAATATGCTGATAAGGGCACCTGAAAGTTGTCCTTGCCTTTAACCATTCCAGGATAAACTTTGAGTAAAATATAGTTTTAGCATTTGCTAAAGATGTCTGATTAGCCATCACTGAAGTACAAATCTTTACTTTGAATTTGGTCATTTCTACTTCTAAATGATCAAACACTTGCTCTTACTGTCAGCTTTACTGTACTTTAAATAAGAGTTACATACATTACATTTAGTGAAAAAAGCATCAACTGTGTTGCTGTCCCTCCGAAGAAAGATAAAACTTGGTAATTGATGTAGAATTAATAAAATGCCAGTGATCTCAGATATTGCCATTGCTATTTTGATAAAATACAATAGTTTTAATTGATAGCATCCCTTTGTATTGGCTTCTATTCTTCTATATATGAGGCAGACTATGGGGAAGAGGCTACTGAAAGAGGAAGGCTTCCCTCTTGACTGAAAAAAAAATCTCACTCAGATTCTCTGCATGTGAAGGACAGAGAATTAATCTTGAACACTCATACAGTATGCTATTTTAGAAGAATTTTTTTAAAGTAACAAATATGTTATCTAGGAAATTTGGTTCTCCATAAAATCATTTATATGCCTTGGGAAATGCTGCAGTCTGAGGACTGGAGGGAAAAAATGCTTTGACTTGGTAATGAAGAGCACCTGGGGATGATTGGCATCTCTCAAAGAAAGGCTAACAATGGAGGTGGAACAGTTAGAAGATTTTCAGAGAACCACTTAGCTCAATGTTAATCATTTGAAAACTTGAGCTGATAGCTATGGGTTTCCTCCACTGACAAGCAATCTGAAATAATAATCCAACTGATCAACTGAGAACTCGAGTTCCATTCCTTATCTTTTTACACCTCATTTTTAAGTCCATGGTAGTTCACCCTCTTTTCCTTCAATGGGGACATAATCTTTGATGTGAGGCTCAAGGGCAAATAAACACTGCTTTGCCACTGATAAGAATACAGATGTATACAATGAAAGTGTGAGTTAAGGTCAAGATGAGGAGATATATAGTTTCAGCAATATACATTTCAAAAGACTATTTCACCTCTGAGGCACTTTTGGGGGAGAAGCCATGTTGTTATGGATTAAAACTCCTCTTTCTAAGTTCTTTCAGAATGGCCTAAACAGTGAACCTGGAATCTGAGCTCTTATTTTAGTAGCTAGTATCTACAACCTCGTAACACATTATACACATGGCACCTTTGAGGATAATGGAGATCCTATTAATATCACATTTGTGCTAACATCAAATGATGGAGAGTTGGCAGGCTTGACATGAAGAGAACCCGTTGCTTGATGACTGAGACTTTCCCTATTGCTTACATTACAAGCAGGCACTATATAACCATGTTTTGGTCAACAAGGTCTCACATTTGTAATGACTATCTCATAAGATTATATCATCGAATGATGTCATGGCCATTCTACTTTGTGTAAGTGGATTAAATTGTGTTTATCTAAAGCCAAAATTGCCTTGAATATTTGATGTTAACCTGTCTTTAAATGAATCAGTACTACTTACCAATACTGTCATCATTAGGAAAATACAACTTAGGAGGGAAAAACTTTATGACCCAAATGAAGTCATTGAAATTATACTCACCTTCTAGTTCTTGAGCTCACATTGCATCCAAACAAAGACTGACGTCTTGATAAAGCATTAAATGAAGTATTTGTTGCTGAAAGACTATGTTTAATTTTTCTCATGAGTCTTGCCTTAACCTGAGGCAAGTTCCTTCAAGTGCTTTCTTCGGAGGTTTTTCATAGGACTATGTTGATTTTTGGCACACATGGAGTTTTACTTCTTCACATTGATACTGAAAGCTATATTGATCTTGTATGATGTTAGTGGAGGCATCTTCCCCCTTATGTTGAGGTTTCAGAAAGATCCTCTAGAGTACGTGTCATTCATTTTTCTTGTAAATGGCAAGATTGTGACTATAGACTTCTTTGTGTTCTCTGTTCCTATAGTTTGAAAGCAGCCAACACGATGTGGATCATGTTATATTGCAAAATGTTGCTGGTGGGCAGATGTGGCCTCTGGACTGTAGGAGTATGTTGTTATAATAAGGAACAACAAATTGATAAAAAAATTCATTTCCTAATGAAGGCGTCACCTCCCCTATTAATTCATCAGTCAATTCTCATAAGTGATCTACAAAATATGAGTCAAGATGACATCCTAGTAATTGGCTGTGGGTCACAGTATCATTAAAGTCATATTCGTAAAGCTGTATGCTAAATTCACATAACATTTTTTATAATGTATCTACTCTATGATATGCATTTTGTTAAATCTGTGTATCAAAGAGCAGAAAAACAATTATTTATCAAATAAACTGAATCATTTACATTTATGGGAATTATTTATATAGAGAGAAGGTATTATGATTATTGAAGATTGTGACAGGTATTGTACTTTAAATTCAGTGGTTTAAGAACATTTTACGAGTTTATAAATAAGGCTAAATGACATATTGCCTGAACATAAAGTCACTGGCAATGATGGATTATTACATTGAGATATTTAAAACATAACTTGCTGCCAGCCAGTACCATAGTTCTGGGCTACCCACTTACAATCTCTAAGCTCTGACATTGGAGTTAGGGGAGAGAAGGAGTCTTACTCTCTAGTTCTTGCTGGCCTGGAACACACTATAAAAACCTAGTTGGTCCTGAACTCACAGATCTGACTGTGTCTGCTTCTCAAGTACTGATGGTGGGAGATACCAACACCATAACAAGACAAGTTCGTCAAAATTGTGGCTTTGTTGCAAAAGAAAGTAATTTAACACTTTTTTTTCTGAACAAGCTTGAAGATGAAGATTTATATAAGTCCAATAAATAAATAAATATGCCTTCCCCCCTTCTATTATTAATAGAAGTGACAAGGAGAGTTTGGAAAGCATACAAACATCATAATTACAAAAACCGTAAGAGTTGCCTGTCACGAAGAAAGACCTGCAAGTTTGTAGTACAGCAAATACTACAATGCTTTCAATAAAGTAAGAATGTTCAAATGCATACAAGTCCATTACTACTTCAAATGAGAAGACTCATCCTTTTGCTAAGATAATGAAGAAAGGTTTGAAACTTTGAACTTCAAGAAAAACTGACTGTTTGGTAACAGAGCCCATAGAATTTGTTTATTCACAGAGAAAAACAATCCAACTTGAAGCAAAGCACAATATTCAGTCTACGTGCTCTCAATATATATAAGTGGCATCTTATAGATTAAAATGTGAAACGTAAGTGAGGTATGTCACAAAATACATATCAACAAGAAAGGATTTAGATGAGGAAAAAATTGTTCAATTAAATCAGCAAGATACACTCCAAAATCTGAACAAACACCAACCATTTTGCCTTCAAAGACTGCAGGTTATTTAAAATGCACTCACCATATGGTTGAAACGTGACATGAGACTCTCAGTGTAGGATATCATGGAGAAAATGTAGAAATCAAAACTGTATATGGTGGTTTGAGAAGTGCTTAATACATGGCTATTATTAATTATTATTGTTATTATTGTTGTTGTTGTATTTATTTACATCCAAATTCTGCTCGGCTCCTGATACTCCATCGCAGAATTCCTCTCCCATTGACACTCCTCTTCACATCTGAGAGGGTGGCCTCATCCCTGAGCGTTCTCCCACCCCGGTGAATAAAGTCTCTGCAGGATTAAGCTCATCCTTTCCCATTGAGCGCAGACAAGGCAGTCCTCTGTTACCAATGTGCCAAGGGGTTGAGGTGGGGTGAGGCAGACCTCAGACCAGCCCTGCATGTTCTTTGGTTAGTGGCACAGTCTCTGGGAGCTCCCAGAAATCAAGGTTAGTTGGAACTGTTGATCTTCTTGATTGCCATCTCCTTTTGGGACTTCAATTTGTCCCCTAACTCTTCCACAGGAATCCCTGACCTCAGTACGATGCTTGACTATGAGTGTCTTCATCTGTCAACTGCTGAGTAGAGCATTTCTGAAAACAGCCATCCAGTCGGCAAGCACAATATTGCATCACTAGTACTGTTAGGGATTGTTGCCTGCTCATGGAATTGGTCTCTAATTGGGCAGGTCACTGGTTGGCCATTTATTTCTTCAGTCTCTGATCCATCTTGCCCCTGCATTTTTTTTTTTTTTTTTAGACAGGACCAATGCTAGGTCCAATGTTTTGTAGGTGGTTTGGTGTCCTCATCTCTCCACTGGGGATCCTGTCTGGCTACTGGACGGGGTCTCTTCAGGTTCCATATCAACACTGTTGGGCTAAGGTCACCAGCACTGACACCTTGGGAGCTCACAGTTTTGTATTCCAGGAAGGTCTGATTTTTGTCCCAATGGTTTGAGTCACTGTCTAGCTAACAATATCACTATCTAATTGACCAAGAAGCAGTTGGTACTCTTGAAGTTCTGGGTAAAGTTTAGAGACATTTACAATCAATAGGAGCTAGAAATTCTCTAAGAAATGGCATTTCAACGTCTGAAACAAGTGAAGAAATGTAACTCAGAATGATTAGCAACAGATGGTAAGGAAGCTATCATAGATACCCAAGACTGTGTCAAAGGGTCAGAGCTACGTTACAGAGGCCAGAGATTTGATCACTTAATGTAAGTTAGGCTATCCTTGTTACCATGGAAAACATCAAATATGTTTAAATCTGTGATTTCATTATGCTAAAATTATGTTCGGAAGATGATGGATAAACAATTTATTATTGAATGAAAACTTGGTTTAGTAAATACTGCACTTTTTCTGCCTGCCTCGAACAGACTGCCACCCTAAGTTACCATTAGTAGATGAACTAAGATTGAGTGAGAACATGGCCTAAATATGTATTACCTGAAACACTCCAACTTGCACCATGAGGCAGGTTTAGAATTAATTTCCCATATATAGTCATATGGTGTTGTAAAAGTTGTACATTTTAGAGCACATTGCATTACAGATTTTTGGATGAAAATCCTGAACCTGGTCATTTTCCTACAGACTAAACATCTGCTGGCTCTTGGCTTTGAGGAAAACTGACTGCTCATAGAACAAAATCACAGAGAACCAAGCAATAAATGCTTTCTTGTAGTCAAAAAGAATAAGACCTCACTCACAAAAATGCCCAAAATAAGCAAATAATCACTTAAATATCATCAAGATTTTCCTTCCAAATGCCAATCTTATAAAATTTTCAAGAAAAAAAGAACATCCTATACAAAAATGGAGGCGTGCAAGCAGCAGAAACACAAAGAATTGAGCAAGTTACCTGATTTCTTTGATAAAGTATTTCAAAAGTGGAAAAGAACATGATGCTAAAACATAATTTTAATGACTTATTAACCAACTTTGATGTGCCCAGCATTTTCTTTATCTTAAATTACTAAACCTGTGAATGAAAATATATCAATTGAATACTGGTTATACATTTGATCATATTAAAAAATTATTTATTAACTCTAAAAACATAATTTGCTTAACGGGTAATTGTGAGAACATTCAAAAGGAAAAACGTTACATACACATCATGTATCAAAAAAGGTAAATTTTAATTTTATTTCAGCTTGTTCTCAACTATTCTGCTTCCTTCCCTAGAATAATTGCCAAAAGTATTATTTTTATTTCATTCATATATAAAGAAAAAGAGGGAGAGATAGAGGCAAACAGAGGCAGGATATATGTGTGTATGTTTCATTCATTCATATATATATATATATATATATATATATATATATATCCATTAATTTACATTTGCAGATCATTTCTACAATTAGAGCTTTAATGGTTCCTACTCTATGCCTTCCATTTGTGTGTCTATGTATATGCCAAAAAAAAGAGAGGGAGGAAGAAAAAGAGGGAGAGATAGAGACAGACAGAGGCAAGATATATGTGTGTATGTCATATTATGTGTATATAAAGCACTTGCCTATGTGAGGAGGTAGGACAGAGGATGACATTGTCTCAATTCTTTTATCAATCTCCACTGTATTTTTTTAGTGTCTCACTGAACCAGAAACTTAATGTTTCTGATAGGCTGGCTTGAGTTCTATCTTTCTATCCACCTAGCCAGAGTTACTGATGGACTCTGCACTCAGCATTTATGAGGATGATGGGTCCTGGCTTCAGGTCCTCATGATAAGACAGTAGGTATTTTGCACACCAAGCCAATCAACTCTGCCCTACTTAATTCATTTCTGATCGTTTGCTTACTATATTTATAATGTTATGTTTGTTTTGAGACTTCATCATCACTCTCTCTGTGAACAGAGCCATAGGATATTATTTTACTTTGGAAAGTCAAATGTAGGGAGGGTATTTGTGTGATACATAGCCAGAAATGGAGGAGGTAAATCTTTGAAGAGAGAAGGAGAGAGAGAGAGAGAGAGAGAGAGAGAGAGAGAGAGAGAGAGAGACAGAGAGACAGAGAGACAGAGAGAGACAGAGACAGAAAGGCAGAGGCAGAGGCAGAGGCAGAGGCAGGGAGGCAGAGAGACAGAGAGAAATTTATTCACTGATCACTGGCAAAGACCCTGACTTTCTTCGCTGAAGGTTTCTCTGCTCAGAAGTAACAAAGTTCCACTGTGTTAACTGAGGAAACAAAAAGAGTTGACACACAGTTGCTCATGGAGATTAATAACCTGTCCAGACAACCATTCCGATTTAATCCAGGACTTTATTCACAACCATAAAAATTCTTACAGTAAATTGTTAGATTAAAAGTTGGCAGAGTCTGAGACCCTATGCAATCCAAATCAGATAGATTTCTACAAATGATAAGTCAAAATTTAAATTTACAAAGTTTTTGATGCATTAATATACTTGGAAAACAGTATTAATAATATTATGCAAGTACTTTTATTCCTTTGACAATCTCACTAATAATTTCTGCTTTCAAACTTCTGTCATTTGCAAGCTTGCTAAATGCAAAATAATTGATTAGATTTTGAATTTTTGTTTTACAATGAATGGGTTTTAAATATTATCTAAAGTACCTTATATCTCATTTCATACATTTGTCTTTGACATTATCTTTTAACCCTTTGCCCAATATTTCTTCCTACGGAACAGAAATATTTTGAATTAAGAATTAGTTTGTATAAATTTTACACATTATAGTTTATAATTCTAAACACCTATTAAAATTTGATTTGCGATTTTTTAAATAGGAAAGAATGTAAAAATAAAACTAAAAGATTAACTTACTAGTATTGCCTTTTATGGCTCTTGGATTATTTTCTCAATGATAATTTTAGGTTATATGTTTTACTTCTATTTGCACTTTTAGAATTATGTTTCATACATTTAAATCCTGGATACATCTAAAGTCTGTCATTTTTTTGAGATGAAATAAAGATTTACATCTATCTTATTTCTTTTTTTCAGGGCTTAGGGTATTTTTTGAAATAACCCATGTCAGAAATCTTAATTGAGATTTGGAACAAAAAAGTATTTCCTGAAGAATAACGTAATCACACACTTGAGATAAACTATTAGCTGAATTTACTAAACCGTTAAATTAAACATTTCAACTAATTACCAGAATTGTATTGAATGGTACGGTTTGCTTTGGCCACCAGGCCTTATGTGCACAGGGAGCAAATGGAACAGATTATTTACTGAGGTCATTTTCAGGGCTGTTATTTTCTGTTTCCACTTTATTTTTCTTTGTCTCTCTTTTTCACTCCTTCCTTTCTTCCCACATTCTCCTATTTTTCCTCATTTTCTTATTTTCTCACTCCCCTTTATTTTATGAGCATAAAAATTTTCTTCCAAATGCCAATTTTTAATGTGTATTGTGGCATTAGGTAATTTCTATGAATTATTGTCTAAGATTTTCTGTTGCAAACTCCGAACTCATCCTTTGCCTTTTCCCACCATTTTTGCCTACATTCTTCCAATCTCCTTTTCTTCTCTGAGTTCAACAAGCATCTACACTACTTAGGTGTTGATTATTGCTGGCTTTCAGAAAGTCTGATTCCCACTCAGCTTCCTGTTGCCTGTTGTCCTCACTCTCTTGGCTGATTCTACAAGTAAGAATTTGTTTCTCACTGAAACTCTTTGGGTAATTGTATCATTGTATCTTGAAAGTATAAAGAATGAGCAATTTTCTATACCTTAAGTAACACTTTTTATTAATTTTCTCTTTTCCCAGAGAAAATGTGTGTGTTTACACACACACACACACACACACACACACACATATATATATATATATATATATATATATATATATATAAATATATATATATATCAACTTATTTTCAGAATGCACATTTGCATTCATCACAAATCTATGTGAGAGCCTTTAATATTTTTAAAGATTTTTTTACTCATGTTTTTGTGTATATGCCATATGTGTGAAGGTATCATGGAGACCACGAGGGTATCTGATTTCCTGTTACTGCTGTTGTAAACAGTTTAAGTACTCTATGTGCTGGAAACTAAATTGTCTTCTTCTGCAAGAGTAGTGAACTCTCATAATCATGCAGCAACCTCTCCAAGAGTTAGCCTATAATATTTTTGGTTGAAAGGAAACTAATGACATATCCTTCATTGAATATTTTCCACTTTTCATTCATCACTACAGGAAAGAATGAAATTAAATAATTGACATATTTTATACAGATTATAGTTAATGTTTCTCAGTAATGCTTTTATGTTCTTCTCCTAGGCATTGTCACCCATGAATATTCTTTCTTATTATAATTCTTTGGCTTCTACTACTCAAGCTGACAGTCAGCCATATTGAAGAACAGATGTCCACTCTTTCATCCAATCTTCTCTCTCCTCATTTACTTGTTTCATTATGATCAGGACAAAGAAAGTACAGGACACTCATCATCATCAGAATATCACATGACAATTCCAAAATCTGTGGAACTCAATCTTGTTAAAGACCCATTTACAAGATTCCATTCAGCTGTTGGAGTCAAGTAAAGTGCCAGAGATTCAATTGAAAACAAGGGATGAGAGTATGTGTTTCCAGGAAACGTCTACTCAATGAGTGATTCTAAGAAATAAGGAAATTTGGCCAAATCTGTTTTATGTTGCATTAGCAAGAACCCCAGAACTATCATGCTGATGATTACTAGCTCTGTGGTACACTGTAGCCACCATAAACCAAGATTTTGTACAATTGCTCAGCTATTAGAAAACCTTGCAAGATAGTATTAGCTGATTTTCATAACAAAGCCAGTATGCTTTGCACATTTTCAGCAGAAATGAACAGTTGTTTAAACAAAAGGCATTGTTTTAATATCTTCACAAAGTTCTATATAAACCAAAAATTCTGCTCAAGCTAAAAAGTATATGTGGTCATCCAGTATGTTCTTCTTCAACTATGTCTACCAGGATCTGCTATCCGATTTCTGTATAAAATGTTTCTTATAAAACTAAGTTTGAGTAACTCTTCTTTCTGAAAAAAAAAAAAAGAAAAAGCAGTTCTGAAATCATAAACTATATACTCTTTAATGCCATTTCTTCTTACACAGTTCTTTTATTGTAGGGCATAAACAAATTACAGTATATAATTTGTATTAATAAATACAAAAATCAGTATCTTAAGTTAGCAACAATGGAGTACTTCCCATGGCAATTCTTCTTTGAGACAGAAGTTATGGGATGAGATAAAAGTAAAAGTCTATGTTCTTCATATGAAGATGAATCCATATATGGTACAGAAATTCTAGCTCTATATGTTGTTGTGACTCACTTTCCCTATTAATCCAGACTTTTGCACCATGTATCCTCTGGTCTTTATGTACCAACTGACTTTTCTTCATTACTTTTAATACAATTTGATTATTTGCCGATTTTTTCTGTAATTCTTTCCACTTCATAGTAGAAGTTAACTACTAGGGAGATTACGGTATTTTATTTTCACAAGTAGAGTACCAGAAGTTTGTTGGTTGAGAAAATGTTCATTGACAGAAACAAACTAAGATTCATCATTCTTATTTTTATACTTACATTTAATTAATTAATTAATTCATTCATTCATTCATTTTTACTTATTTACTTGAAATGCCTCTCACTGCCCCCTCCCTGTCATCCTCACCCAGTCACTCCCTCCCACAAACCTTCTCCCATCCTCTCTTCTCCTCTGAGGGAGTGCAGGCACCCTGTATACCCCTTATCCCAGTTCTCACCCCCTGCCCTTGCACATCCATGTTGAGGTTCTGTCTTATATTGTTTATTGTAATGCTAAGTGCTGCCCTCCAAGATTTGGAGTCAGCAAGTAGCCTTTGGGACTAGTTCCCAGTGAATTATGATTGGTAAATAAAGATGCTTGCAGCCAATAGTTGGAGATAAGATACATAGACAAGGTTTAGGTTTCCTTGGTTTGGGACCTTGAAAAAGAGGAAATGGGGAGACTGGAAAGCAGACATGGACGAAGAACATGCAGGAGGGACGAGAACCATGTAAAAGGGCTGAGAAAACATGGCCGAGAGAGCTGCTCAACTGGATCAAGAGCAGCCGTGATGGAGCATAGATTCTTATGTGGGAACATGAGTAGTAAAGGCAGGAAGGAACCCCATGCTAGGATTTATTAACTTTCTTTTACTATATATCAAGTCTCTGCAAGTCTACATGCATCCTCTCCTCATTCGACAGAAAGAACCCCTTGAAGAACTTATACCATGTCCAGGCCTCTGCCCCAGCTGTTGGAAACTCTCATTAAGACCAAGCTGTACATCTGCTACATTTGTGCTGGGAGAACTAGGTCCAATCTGTATATGTTCTTAGGTTGGTGGTTCAGTCTCTGAGAGCCCCAAGGATCTAGGTTAGTTGACTCTTGCTGGTCTTGCTGTGGAGTTCCTATCCACTTAGGGGCCCACAATCTTCCTATTCTTTCATAATTGTCCCCAAGCTTCAACCACTGTTTGCGTGTGGATGGCTGCATCTGTTTGAGTCAGCTGCTGGATGGAGCCTCCCAGAGGACAGCCATGTTAAACTCCTTTCTGCAAGCACAACAGAGTATAATTAATTGTGTTAGGGACTGGTGCTTTTTATCCATGGGATGGATCTCAAGTAGGAGAAATTATTGCGTGGATAGCACCTCAGTCTCTGCTCCATCCCCTCAGTCCCTGTATTTCTGGTAAACACGATACATTTTAGATCAAAAGTTTTGTGAGTAGGTTGATGTCTCTATCACTCCATTCAGGTTTCTGCCTGGCTAGAGGAGGTGGCCTCTTCAGGTTCCATTTTCTTAATGCTGTGACTCACAGCTTTGGATAACCCCATTGATTCTTGGGAGCCTCCCTTATCCTAGGTTTCTGTCTTATCATGGAGATGTGCCCTTCCTCTCTACCCCTGTCAATTGGTGATTTCCATTGATTCTCCTAGCCCTCTGGCCTTCTCTTCTGTCTCTCCCCACACCTGATTCTGAACTTCCCCATTTGTCTCCCCATCTCCTCTCCCGCCTAGTTTCCTTCCTCCATCTGTCTCTTATTACTATTTTACTCCCCCTTCTAAGTGAGAGTCAAGCATCCTCACATGTGCTTTCCTTCTTGTTTAGATTATTTGTGTCTGTAGAGTGTAATATGGGTATTCTGTATTTTATGGCTAATATTCATTTATAAGTGAATATATACCATGCATATACTTTTAGGCCTATGTTCCCTCACTAAGGATGGTATTCTCAAGTTCCATTCATTTGCCTGAAAAATTTGCGATGTCTTTGTTTTTCATAGCTGTATAGTATTTGATTGTGTAGATGTACCACATTTTCTTTAGTCATTCTTGAGTTGAGGGATATCTAGGCTGCTTCCAGTTTTTTTTGGCTATTACAAATAAAGCTGCTATGAATATAGATGAGCAAGTATCTTTGTGAGATGATGGAGTATCTTTTGGGTATTTGCTCAGCAGTGGTATATCTGGGTCTTGAGATAGGATAAATGGGACCTCATGAAACTGCAAAGCTTCTGTAAGGCAAAGGACACTGTCAATATGATAAAATGGCAACCTAGAGATTGGGAAAGGATCTTGGCCAACCCTACATCTGACAGAGGTATAATATTCAAAATTTATAAAGAACTCAAGAAGTTAAACACCAAGAACACAAAAACTAAATTAAAAATGGGGTATACTCCTTGGTTAGTGGTCTAGTCTCTGGGAGAACTGGGTGGTCAGGCCAGTCTATGTTGTTCTTCCAATGAAGTTGAAATCCTTTTCTGCTCATCCAATCCTCAAGGAGTGTATCGAAAGGGATCTTTGGCTCCAAATAAATATGTAGCAGAGAATGGCCTTGCCTGACAGCAAAGAGAGAGGAGGCCCTTGCTCCCCAGGGAGGTTTGATGTCACAGGGTAGGGAGATGCTATAAAGGCGGGGTGGGAGAGTGTGGAAGGGTTGGGGAGCATTCTCATACAGGCAAATGGGAAGGTGGAATGCAGATGTGGGATGGGGAAGTGGCAGAGGGGTAACCAGTAAGTGGGATATCATGGGATGGGGGGATTGGGAGAGGGCTAACAGGGAAATGGGATATCATTTGAGATGTAAATGAATGGATGATTAATAAAATTTGTTTTAAAAGGGGGGTAGTACAGACATAAGCAGAGAATTCTTAAGAGAGGAATCTTGAATGACTGAAAAGCACTTAAAGAAATGTTCACAGTCCTCAGTCATGAGCGAAATGCAAATGCAAACAACTCTGAGGATCTACCTTACACACATCAGAATGGCTAAGTTCAAAAGTACAAGAGGTAGCACATGCGAGTGAAGACGTAGGAACACTGGGAGTACTTCATCATTGCTGGTGGGAGTGCAAATCTCTACAGCCACTTTGGAAATTAACTTGGCTTGGCGGCTTCACAGCATACTTGGCATAATTCTACCTCAAGATCCATCATTCTTGAAAGCCTTGGTATTCAGCCTGGAAATTTATTTGGGGTGGGATGGGTGAACTCAACTCATGTAAACAGAAATATCACTTGACATTACTGAGTATCTAGTTGTGAGTAAAAATTCTCTACGAAATAAGAGAATCTAAGTAGAAAAATTGGGTCTTGTGTACTTTCCCTAATTCTGCCACTGCTGCTCCTTGAATGAAATCATGTTTCTACGAAGTCTTTTCAAATCAATGCTATACAACCATTATATTATAGTGAAAACTTTCATACCTAAACAAAACTATTGATCTGATCATTTTATGAGAGAAGTCAATAAACAGAAAGGCCATCAGTATTTCTCAATTTCTTAAAAAAAGTTTCACTTTCTTCTATTTTGTTGAGGTATCTGATCCATTTCTACCATCTTCAGCCTTTGTATATCATAATTTGGCATAAATATTTACTGTTTTATATGGATCAGTTTAACTAAAGCAGAACCTTGTTTGATATGTATCCATTCATTTCTTGTCTGGATGTCCAGTGCTCTATTATTTATGGTAGTGTACAGAATCCCCTGCTTAGGTAAATCGCTTTTGTCTGTCTCTGTCTATTCCAGGACCTTCAGGACTTTGCTGAATGTTCATTAGCATTTTATGTCTAAAATGAGCTTATTATTGATCATGGTATTTTAACTGAGTTTCTTATATAGCCTACATATAAAGGCCCCAACAATTATGATGAATATATATATATATATATATATATATATATATATATATATTCATATATATTCTACCTATCCATGTCATTTATTTTATTTGCTAACCATTTAGCATTTTCTTTCTTAAACAGAATACTATGGTTTTTAATCAAGGCAAAATTATTATTTCTTTTTCCCTTTAGTTTGGATATTTGGTGTCATATTGAAAAACTACTTACTTACAATCACACATTTTCATTAGGCTTGGGAGTATCATGTTCTATCTCAAAGAAAAATTTGTGAATGGTAAAGGACAGAAACTAAAGGTTTTTGTTCATGTGTAATGATTTGCTTTAAAAATAATTTAACCTGGGTTCAAAAGAGTTCTGGTTTTTCCTATTACTTTATGATGGGTTATCAATGAGTAGCTTTGCCCTATGCTAGCAAATTAGACCTTACCATGCAAAGAAGCCACAAAGATTCATTTTTTAAGGTAGAGATTGTCATGCTAACATGAACAAGCAATGTGATTTGTGATACAAGTCTTAAGACCATGTGGTGTCATTTGACGTAGAGGATGAATTTCAAGAAAAAGCCAATTACATATACACTGAAAAATGACAATATAATGTCCCCTGAGTCCACAGATAACAAAAACTAATATAAGAGACTGGAGTTCTCTCCTTATTCTGGAAAACCTAAACACTGGATAAACCTTAACATCGGGTATCAGAATTGTTTGAATGCATTTGATTTGTTTTTCACTAATGGTAAAGCTAAAAAACATACGATTGTAATTTAACTAAATTGGCATGCCATCAAGTTGCTCCAAACTAATGACAGTTATAGACTAAAGTTACATCCCTCCTTAATCATCGAACGTCTCCTTATTATGAATCACAGTGAATGCTGAGCTGAGTCAGACTTGCTCAATATTCTGAGAATAAATGAAGAGGGAGGACCAAAAATCAAATAAGAGATTCGAGTTAACACATCTCTTATGCAATTGACATTACAGAAGAGTAGGCAAAGGGAGCAAAGTGCCAGAAGATGGTGAGCATGACTGAGAAATGTATTCCTGTACATTCAACACCACCACTTCAGTCATGCACTAAAACCAACTGTGAGCCTGCTCTGAACATACATGACTGGCACTGTCAAGAATCACTCATGAATGGAGTCTATATGTACTGCCAACCTATTTTTAATGAGTTCTGAGAAAGAAATCATACATTGTTTTCAGTTGTGTATCAACTGCTTAGCCAACCAGTTACTAATAAATAGTTCCAAATACACAAACATAAAAGGACCCTGGTTAAAATTTGTGGACTTCTCACTTTTGTTTTACACAAATAGTGTTAGATATTTATGGAAGAGAAATCTAGTAAGGAAGTAGTGTTGATCAAAGATGTCAGAAAGAAGGTGGCAGGTGGCAGTAATTCTTTGGCATCTACACCGATTAATAAAGATATTTTGAATTTTGGGCATAACAGCAAAAATGACTCTACCTTGTGGAAGGGGAAAAACGAGTGAAGAAAGTGAGAGAATAGATGAACAGGCAATGAGAAAAATGAATTAAAATATAATAAAATGCATACCTTTAGCATCTATGGCAGAGTTCAATTTAGAAAAAGTCAGTTACAGCATTTGGACCTGAGTTCATTTGTATTAAACTGAGCTAACTTAGCTGTCCCACAGCATAATACTTGTAAGTTCAAGACTCTAGTTCAGGGTAGAATAGTATTTGTAGATTCTGTAAGATTTGCATCTAGAAAGAGATTGCTGCAAGTTTAGATTAATTTCACTCTCCTTGGTCACATTCTGACTGTCCAGTGATGACCTTAGACATATACTCAAGTAATGGCTCTCTGATCACAATGCACTTACATGATTGGACAGTTTGTGTTTTCTCATTGACACAGAAAGAAAACCAGCTTCATTTTAATTTTTTGCTACTAGGTGGTACTGAGTTTATTCAACATTCTTTTTATACACTTTCATGAGAATTTTGTTATGTGAGAAGCAAAACCATTCATAACATAAAAATACAAATTTACAGAATTTTCTGCCACAATAGTACATTGAGAAGCTGCAACTTTGGACTTAAGAGTTTTATTATACTCTGAATGTATTAAGCATTCCAGAACAGACTGTATATGACAAATTTCTTTCCATTGAACTTTCATAACATGCACAACCCCTTGAAATCAGGAGTTTATAACGGAAATACCAAAGCCGCCTTACTCTGCTGAACTGAACTGTGCTTCACTGATAAGAGGGAAATGTATCCTTGCCTTTGGAAGCCTTGTCCTCTCTCGAAATCACGGTTAGTGGGTGGCAGGACAATATAACACCATAACACTGAATTGTATGCAAAGAAGCCCAGATTTGAAATATGAATCATTTGCCAGTGGAAGAGATGAAGATGACAGTTGTAATCTCTTCAGATTTATAATTTACCATGTGGGGCAGGGTAGCAGTGATTAATCATTCTTAGGCATGGTTTTAGTAATGTAAAAATCATTTTGTAATATTACACAAATGTGAGGTTGAAATGTTTTGACTGTCCTTATCTCTCCTCTAAGGAAGTCTTGGAGAAAGATTTAGTCCTAAAAATGGATGCATCCATGTGCGTGCTTATTGCCATATATCCAACTCTTGGAGCTTATCTTTGTGTGTATTAGACTTTATATAGTGGATTGTTCACAGAATGAAAACGATTTTGTAGTGTGAGGACATGCATTCACCACAGAATGAAGTATCACAAAGAACTGTGGGTTTAGCTATCAAATATAGGAAAGACATTTGTCACTGCCTCTCTCATCACAAAGAGCACTTTGAGATGGAATTATTCAAGGTATATAGGGTCAGAAAGACTGAACTCACTCCCAACAATAAAACTAAATAATACTCTATTGTGGTGTGCTTTAGCAGTTGGCATTTTCCCATTCAAACACATCTGGAAAAGACACATGAAGAACAAAACAATAAAGATGGAGAGGTCCTTACCATAGACTTTGTGTAGGGTTTTGGTTTATTGTCACCTACAGAAAGCTTGTGAAATTGTACAGCTTGGGACACAGCACAAAACAGCTCCTAAGAATTTGAAAGGGTCTTTCTTTTGACTTCACATTCTTCCCTCTAATATTCACTCTCTTTCTCCTACAAAGGAGATTTCTGAGTGCTATTTTGTGATGGGTGAGAGCTGAGCCATCACTCTCTGGGGATTCCCTATTCCAAAATTCCACCTGTCTACAGTCATGGTCCCCAGGGTTCTGTCTGGATATAAATTTAAAGAAGACATAAAGAAAAAATTGCTATAGAAATTTGTAGAATGTGATTACTCTTATCTCATGGGAGCCGAGGTACCATTCAGGGCCATGCCTGATTCAGCAAAAGGGAGATTTTCATACAGAGTTGTAGGACTAAAATCACAATTTTAACGATAGTAATTTTTTTTGGGTGTATGTTGGGACAGAAATTAGAAGCAGTTACTTAGAGTGGACATAAGAGGAGTCACCTGGAAATATTTGTCAAAGAAGTCTTCCTCCAGATCCTAGACTAACTGTTGTCTCTCATATGATAGGGAGTTCAGTGCTTCATGGCAGAAATTCCTGTGTTTTGCAGAGGGAGTGTCATCTTTTGCCTGGTTACTCAACAGCAAGTGCAACAAAGGCTTGCTTACTTAGGAAGCAAATGATTATTTGGGGCACTAGGATAGACAATGACTATGGGAAATAGTTGGGAAGCTTTTCAATTTCTCTTCTTAGCTCTTTAGTCTTGCAGAAATAATCTTCTGTATAATCCAGGCAGAGTATTCAAGATTATTTGTTCTGTTTTTATTCTTTCTTTCTTTTTTTTTAATCTCGAATATCCCTACAAATATCAATTACCTGAAGTCTTACCTGTTGGCTTGGGGGAGTATTGAAAGGATAGAGCAAACCATTTGGAGATGTGAGCTATTTGGGGGAGATCATTGGGATTTATACTTCTTCCCTCTCTCCTCTCCCCCTTTCTTGTTTTCTGGATTCTCTGAAACTCTTTCTTCTATCACAAGTTCTTGTCATAGACTCAGTTCAACAGGACTAAAAAACAAACAAAAAACAACAAAAACAAACACAACCCCATCAACAGATATCTTTGAAATCAGTAGTCACAAACAAAACAAAGCATCACACTATATGTGTAGAGTTATCTCAGGCATTTTGCACTATAGCAAGAGGCTTACCCAGTTTTTCTGAACAATACTAGCCATGTCAGAGCAATAAATCAATAGCTTCCTTCTTGCTCTCATCATCCTAATAAAAATTGCCAGGTAGATTTGTTTAGCACTATTAAGTAACTGAAATCAGAAAGACATCTAATTAGCCAGAGTTCTCTGAAGTTCATGAACAATAGAATATCTAAGCAGTACAAAGATATTTAATAAATTACTTATGTGATAGGGTTTGTGTAGTTCAATAATTGATATCTGAACATTTGGGTAGCCAAGAACTCCTTTGCTGGTCTATCCACAAGTCTGGTTGGTTTAATAGTCCCTGTCTGGTACTGGAGACCCTGAAGAGTGATGAAGAGTTGCCTGTCTTGAGAGTACATTTGTAACCTAAGAAACTGGGTTTTGATTTCAGAAAATAGAAAGCAATAGAGAAGACACACTTAAAAGTAAGAAAGGAAATGCAATGGATAAAGCAAATAAAAGGCATTTCCCTCCTCGGATCTTCTTTTCCTGGGCCAGTGCTGGAAGTGCTACATATTCTGAAGGAGGGTTTTCCTCTGGTCAGTTGTTCTGTCCAAAACATATCCTCACAGTCCTTTGCAGGAACATCTCTCAGAGGCTTCTAGAGCCAAGCAAGTTGACAACCGAGGTTGACTCCTGATGATTAACCATCATGACTCCTAACATCAGCTATTAAAATTCCATATTTGGATACCATAAAACTTAATTTATTCCACAGTTGGTTTCCTGTGGAGACTGGAGAGCAGATCATCCTTAATGCTCCCAAACCAGAGCTATTTGCAAGGCTGCCATCATCCATGTCTTACAGGAGAGTGTTCACTTGTGTTCACTTTGCTTTTTAAACAAAGGCATCTAATCCACCTTGTAAAAAGAAAATGAAAGGAGAGTGATTATGTAAGTAAATGTTCATTTCAGTCATCCAGCCGTTAAGAGTTCAAAGAGAGAAAATACAATCAATTTGAAGTGGACTCCATTCTAAATGTCTGTACATCGCATTCTTTTACATGGTTTCCCTCACTTTTCCTGCTTTGGTCATTCTGACCTTCATGTCCCCTAAACACTACAAGCACATTAATATTTCTTTTTTTTTTTTTTTTTTTTTTTTACAAATGATATGATTCTATTTTTTGAAGATTTATATGACTCCACTAGAAAACTCTTGTATCTGATAAATATTTTCTTTTTTTTTCTCTTTTTTTTTTTATTTCTTTTTTTTTTTTTGAACATGAAATGCTTTTTTATAGCATGTTTTACAAGGGGAGGGGGTAAGAGGGTCCAGGTGGTGGAAAAGTACAAAATCTTCTTGGCCTGTGCCTTGAAACATGTCATGGTCTATATGGTACACTGCCTTGAATTATGATCTACCTGCAGTTCTTCAGAAGATATGGTACACTGCTTGAGTTATGGTCTCCCTGCTATTCTTAAGAAGACATGGTACTCTGCTTTGAGTCTATCTGCAGTTGCTAAGCAGGATCTTGCAGCTGCCAAGCTTCAGAGGACATTGTGCAGGTGGGGAAAGGTAGGGGGTAAGGGTAAGGGTGAGGGTCCTGGCTTCTGGCATCTCCCCCTTCTCTGTTTAGTTAGAGAAGGCGTCTTATGTTCAATCCCAACTATGTGAGTTTTGAATTTGGATGTCTAATTATGGGGGGTCTTAGACAAGTTCACAACCCCAAAACACTGATGTGAGACAAGTCACATCAATGGTCGAAGGCTTTAGGCTGTCGACGATGGGCAACGTCAAGGGACTCTCATGTGGGTGAAAGGAGGGTGAGAGCCCTGTCTTAGGCCATGTAGGCTGCACCCACTCCCAGCACCACGCACTCCTTTTCGGCTGCATTGGGTGGGCCCCTGGGAAGTGGACCTACAATAATCCCGTCATTGGGCTAACTCACAGCCATCCTAGTCTCTTGTAAATGTTCAAGTTACCAACCATTTGTCAGTTTGGGGTGTAATATTGTCATAAAGGAAGGCTCCCCAATGTTAGCGGCCATATCAAGGGTGGCCTTGGTTTAGGAAAAAGCCAATTTTTGTTGTGGTGATCAAGAGGCCAAGCTCTCTAGCGAGAGAAATGAGGGCAAAGCCAGGCATACCAGGAACCCTTCTGGAGGGCGTGGAAGTCTAGGGGTCGACCGTAGGGGGAGGCAGGGGAGCTGACAGCTGTGTCAGTCTCCTGCGGAGTCACTTCTGGATCCTCTGCAATTTTCAGCTGATGGTAATGAACTTCAACTGAAGCACATTAATATTTCTTGCTCTTCCTTTTCTTATTTCCCACCTGAAGCCAATGTGCCTTTAATGCGGACATCAGCTTATCTAATATCCTTGATCACTTAAATAGTGATCAAGCTGGATATTAAGTGTGTGTAAGTACAAGCAAAGTGGCAGCAATGAAACGCTATTATAATGGATTATTAATATATTAATTAAATTTATTAATTAAAGGACATTAAAGATAAGTGAAAATTCTCAAGGAGAATTTTTCTGAAATTTTTAGCAAAGCACATCATGGAGGTAGTCTTACATACAACACGATAAATATAAGCAGCATAAAAAGAAATTTCAAAGGTGGAAGGTACAGATTAAGAAGTTTCTATGGAATAATAGAAGGAAAGAATTATGTAAACCAAAGTAAACCTTTGAGAAAAGTAAGCATATAATGTGGGTCATTATAACATATGAAAAATGGAGGGTTTCAGAGAGAGAGAGAGAGAGAGAGAGAGAGGGAGAGAGAGATTTTGTTGTAATTTAGATATTCAAAACAATTTTTTCCTCATCAGCTTGAAATTAATAATCAGAGACAGACAGAGATTAAGTGACTTTTAAAATCAATCAGCTAACAGGCATGATACTGTGTGGGTCTCCGGTTCCGGAGAGTGTCCCATGACCATCTCCCAGCTGAGGACAGAGTGAGAGCAGGGAGGGTCCGCTACTGCTACTGTCTTTGCTGCCACCTCTGCCCGTGTACCCACTGTCAGTTGGTCTCAGGCTGAGTCTGGTGTGAGAGATCTGGGCCAAAGGGTACAGAGTGTGAGCAGGGAGGAGAGATCGCCTGCCCCCACTGCTGCCTCTGCTCGGTCACTCCCAGGTGCTGTACCTGTCTCTCCACACTGAGCCGGCTAGCTGGCAAGGAAGCAGCTTGCTGTCTCAGGAAGGTTCCCAGAGAGCAGATCTCTCCTCAAGTGTTACAGCTCTTGAGACAGAAACTCTCAGACACGAGGATAATTCTCGAACGCACACCTTTACTTCTCCTGAATAGAGCCAGTATATACAGTTTCGGGGCAGGTTATGGTCTGGCAGCAGATAATGCCTATTGGCTTGGTCTGAGAGCTTGGAGATGCCTCATCTACATGTGGGAGAGCCTGAGGCACTGTTCCTCATGACTGATGGTCACAGACCCCTCTTTGGGAGGGGTTGTGGAGGGCTGAAGCTGAATGAAAAGAACCAGGGCCTGGGGGCAGAGCCAAACACCTACCATCCTGATAAAGGTCTGGGGTTCAAGACTTGCTCAACCAGGCACCTAGCTGCTTCTCACAGCCCACCACCCCACAATACTGCACACCCACTAGAAATGTTACATGCTTGCACACATAAATACATAAACATATATTTGGGATAGGAATCTTTTTAATTTGACATATTTCTCACTATCAAACTCTGTAAGTTGTTGGACAAATACAGCATATGAGGATTTTCTAAATTCACCTCATTTTCTAGTGTTTTCTCAAATTTATCTAACACTAAATATCCTTCTCTTACCTCTACCATTTGATTAAGTAAATTACCTTTCTACTCAATCAATAATCAATGACTATTAATAGTCAACATTTCATCATCTTTCTAAAACAGAACCATTTTCACTTCCCAGCATCCCCCAATAATTTTGGAGTGCTATATTTAAAACCAAGATTAAATATGTTAAGGTACCACGAACTTTCACAAGAATTTTCACAAAAATGATCATTGTCTATGATTTCTATGTATACATTTTTACATCTTTATGCATGTATGTATACATGAGAATGTTTGTTTAAGTATGTGTGTGTGTATGTGTGTGTTTGCGTGTTTATGTATGTGCACCTGCATGTGTTTTGAGTGGAGAGAATGGCGCCAGATTTAATCCTAAATTGATTTCCACCTGTTTTTTGATATAAAGTTTTTCAAGAACCTGGAGCTCTTCGATTGGTCTAAACTAGTTGTCTATGAGCTGCAGAAATGTGTGTGTCTCCACCTTCCATTGGTGTAAGTTCAATTATATTCCACAGTGCTTTAGGCTACAGCCGTTAACTTGCCATAGTTACGATGCAAGCCTAGGTTTTGATATCTTCTGTCTCTAATTAATAACTTCTCTATATTAAAACTAAGATACTCACTTGACAGAGAAGGCGATAGTTGATTGTAGGGAACTGTGTGCACTTAATCCTTTGGTGTATCCCCAGCCTTGTTAGCATGTACTGCTATTCTCTTGCTTTAGGCTCAAGATAAACTTAAATCAGGCCTTGTTCTTTTTCACAGACTTTCTCATTCAAATTAGTCCTTGGCTCTGTCTTGTTCTCATTCAGCTACTTACCCTGAAATTCTGACTAATCATTTTAAGGGGATGCTTTCTTACTGGTTTTAGTAAGTTCCAGGAGAATTTAACTATTTTCTTGTTTTAATATTAGCCATTTTCTTGACTGGTGACAAGAAAACTGTTTTTCCGAAAGATACCTCCACAACACTGGTGTCCTCCAGAGCCTATACCTAATTGAGTTTATGGCCTTGGATATAGTGGGATGACATGTTTATCTATCAGTAGGGTTTATATTTGAGGAGAATACTGTGTCCCGCATTGCACTGAAGCCAAACTAGAGGCTTTTGGTATTTCTTAGGAGCTATCCACCTCTTTTGACCTCCAGGACCTATAGGCAACTATGTCTTGTTTCAGTTCCAGTGTGTACATGTCTTAATCTTAGAGTGTGACCTTCATCTATATCAAGGTGAGATTATCCAAAGAATCAGACTCTGGAGTATGTATCTTCTATTGAAAGTAGGTCAATATAAGAAGAGCCACCTACATTTAGTAACAACAGAGAATAGTATCATAAATATCAAAGACATGAAAAAGTTTTAAAATAATTAGTGATCAACATTTCTAATAGAAATTGTGGAAATTTTACTATATATTTCTTAGGAAGTGATTTTACCCTAAAACGTTTGTTATTCTTCTAGATACCGAATAGTAAACATTGTAAATGTGGGAGTTTAGACTTCTAGTTTGCTCTCAAATGCAGTTTCAAATCATTGTATTTCTATTAATTACATAACCTGGCACATGGACTATTTCAGTTTTTCTTTAACTTACTATAGTAGAATAAAATTATGTCATTTCCTTCTTTTATTTCCTCTCTTAAATCCCTCCTTTTAAAATTCTTCTATAATCATTCTTGCTATTTTTCAAGTTCCTGGTCGGTTTTCTCATTGTTTCACACACACACACACACACACACGGACACGCACACACACAAACACATACATATGTGTGTGTATGTACATATGTGTATATGTATAGTATACATATCTATATATTTATATATATGTATGTATAACAATACTAGTATAAATATTAGCAGTATATATACTGCTAATATATATATATATATATATATATATATATATATATATATATATACCTTGCTCAATCTGTATAATCTTATTTGTGTGTATAAAGTTATTTATGGGCTTTGACCATTTGGTATTGAATTAACAATTAAGGTCCTCTTCCCTGGGAAAGATTTTTTTTCTCCTACAGGATGTATTCCTTAGTTACATACAGATTTGCAAATGACTGAGTCCTCATAGGCTTTTCTCTGTATTGTTTGGCATGTCTACTGTTGTCCTTATTCACATCGTGTTAAGGCAGTCACATTAGTGAGATTTTGTAGGTGTAGCTTCTGGCATTTTGTGAGTCTCAGTCTCACAGCGCAGCCCCTTGTTTTATTCTTTCACTCTTTTCACCCCCCTCACCTCCTTATTACAATATTTTTTGGGTCTTAGATGTAGAAATTGTTTTGTAAATAAATCCAATATGCCTGAACTACATAACTGCGTGTTTTGATTTGTTGCATTTTTGTGTAATAATCTCTACCTACTGAATTTATCCAAAGTGTTTGTAAACATCTCCATTTTACACTTATGTTGTCTTTTGCTTTTTAAACATTTGCTATCTGAACATGCTCTGACTTTGCTGACTTTGTTTGAATTCTCTGAGGAGGATTTGTCAAGAGTCTTGAGGTGAGAGTCAGGGAAGATTTATAAGACGTTTTGTTAGCTAATGTATAAGAGATGTTTCCTGCATATTTATTGATGAAGCAATAATTGATAAAATTGGTACATTTTGTATTTCTAACTCCATTCACATATATACATATGAATATATGCACACAAATGAATATATACATATATATTGTGTATAACACATAATACGTAACTCAAAATAGTAAATTGAGGGCACTCATTAAGATTGCAAGTTCCAAGCACATTTAAGATAAAGAGCAGAGCATGATTTTGTCCGCAACAAATTCATTAATCTCAAACCTCTTAGTGTCCTTGTGTTGTTCTAAAATGGACTCATGTCCTTGAATGTAGTAGATAATGAACTGCTCTATCTACCTTTACCCCAATTCTTAACACTGACACCAACATGACTACTTTTTAGTTACCTATTCATAACACATCTGTCATACTTCCCTTTTTCTTAAATTAAATAGGAACTGTTTCAAAGCATGAGAACATTGGAATGAAGATTTTAAAATACTAAATCAAGCAAATCTTTTAGAATAATTCTATTTGAAGCTTTCAGAAAGAAAATAAGTTCAGAAATTTTAATAAAACTGGCTGAGTTTTAGTAACACTTTTCTTTCAAATTGATTGGACTCTAAGCCCAATCTAGCTCAGGTATTGGCCACTTCCAATTATGACCAATGGAATATTTAATTGGGCATTTTCAAGATGCAAATGAAATTCTAGAACTCACACTGCCCATCAGTGCAGTTTGATACAGAGGAGAACAAAATACCTTTTGAGGTTTTTATCTTTTTTATTGTTTCGGTTTTTTTTTTTTTTTTTTTTTTTTTTTTTTTGGTTAAGCACAGATGTTTCCATATCATCATGTAAGTGAGCTCAACACACTCAGATCAAAGAGGAAGGGTCTGCAGAAAACAATAAGCAAAAAACTGCTTCAGCAACTCATTGCTGCATCCATTGTATTCAGAAAGGCTTCAGAAGTTACAAAGAAAATTCTAGAAAGGAGACTTCAATCATTTCAGTTAACAGCTGGAGAAATCACATCAATTAAAAATTTTAAAACTATTCAAGGAAAAACAATTAAATAGATGGGTTCAGTAAAGCCTGACAATTAAATTTTCTGTGTCCATAAGGGTGCAGGGCATAGCGGATTATGATAAAGATCAGATTTCAAGTCAGAAAAATTTCCATTTTGAAAATGAGTAAAATAACTTACATTATATAATTGCCTGTTCCACTTTTTGGCCTTCTGCCTTCTTCCTGCCATGCTCTAGTAAACTGTATTTTAGAAAAGGGCACAGCATTATAACATTTCAGAATGTAACAAGATTACATATTTGTAGAATGCTAACCATGGCATACTTTTCAACCATTGCCTGTAATGAATGGCATTCATCTTTGAAATCTTTTGTGTGAATATTTTTCTTATTAGTAAAATCTGGAAACTAAGAAACTGAGTGTGTGTGTGTGTGTGTGTGTGTGTGTGTGTGTGTAATGATTCAGTTTGGAACCAGAGATGTAATGAACATGTATTTACTGCATAATATCATTTTGCAAAACATGGTATAACATATTTAACATTTAACAAAGATAGTTTTAGAGTAACAAGAAATAATAGTTTTATAGATATAAGATTACTATATAGAAAAAGTACACAGACAAGGTCATGGCAATGCTGGCAAGCAAAGGGAATTTTAGAAATTTTCCTGAGAATATTATACAAAAAAAGATGAAGAATGCTGGAAGTTCATCTTCAATGTTCTTTTGCTTCTGTTTATTTACTGGGAACCAAACTCTGTGTAAAGAAATATCACCTAACTTTTGAAAACTTTTTTTGTTTGATAAAATAACCATTTGATTCTTTTTCATGACCTTTATTATTTCATCACCTTTATTATTTTATTTGTAAAAGTATGCTTTTACAAAGTTGAAAATGATAAACAAAGGTCTAAGGATATTAATCATTTATTAATCATCTCTTTTGAATTTTTATGTAACTATATATGTAATAGTTTGCGCATACTTTGGTTTTGTGTTGACTAGTCAAATAGTACTCTGATATTTGATCAGACAGTCAACAGCCAAGACAGTCCAGTGATATTAATATTAAATTTAGTAGAATTTACTAAAAACTGATGATGTATCATTGAATTAACCTCAATCAATTAATTTGCAGTCTTAAGTGAAGAAAGCAGTCTTCACAGACAAAATTGAATTCTGGCAGCAATTGTGCTAAACTAGACGACTAACACTCTCTAGAATCTTCAGTCCAGTCCCCTAGCCAATGCTGAATATTTTGAATGTACTGAGTCTTTGAAAGCATAAAAGTCATTCCTAAAAAGACTGTCTATATGTTTTGTAGGTATGGAAGATATTGAATAAAATGCCTCTATTTTAAAATAAATAGTTGAATCTTGAAACTTTCATAATTTCATTAATAGTCATTAAAATCAAAGATAAAATGATGTTTTGACAATCAACCATATTTCCTGTAAAAGTAGGATAAGGCTTTCCTACAGGTAGGAATTTTTTTTTTCTAAAAAGAAAATATTTTTAATTATGTCTGTTTATTTAATTTGTAACTCCACACAGTACCAAATATACTGAAATAAAATTTAATGTTTATGGGAGAAATAAATTTTGTAACTATTTAGCTATAAATATTTATTTTACTTTTATTTCAGAAAAAATAATATAAAGTATTTTTTGTTTAAGTATCTCAAGGATAAAGCATTATGCTTTGTGTATTATCTAGAAATTATTTGTATTCTTTCCCAGCACATAGTCTATATTAAGTCAGGTAGATCAATTTTTATTTGTGTTTTAGTCATATCATTAAACGAAAAGCCCCAGGAATCATATATGATACCTGTTTGTGCTATCATTCAGCCATGTTAGGGCAATGAATATAGACATCTTTTATCATATACTGATAATGCATATTCCATGACTGGTAAGGAAGGTATTCTTGTCAGAACAACCTAAGAGAGACTCAGTATTGTTTATGAATTAAAAAAATGGGGAGATGTGGAGAGCTTTTAAGGCTGCTTGGCAAGAACCTGACCTTGGTCAAGAACAAGGAAATGAGCTTCAGGTAGGAATCTGACATTAGGCTATAACAAAGAAGTAATTCTGGCAGTAATTATATTCTGGCAGGAATATAAATCTTAGGCTAGAACAAAGAAGTAGGCTTCAGGCATGAAAATGACTTTGGGCCAGGACAGGGAAATGGCTCAGATATTTTGGTCTTCCTGAGAAGCCCTTAGAAATAGTGATCACAGAACTTTTATTGCCTTGCTTGTTCTTTGACTATTTGTGTTTATTGTCTTTCTTGTTCCTTGACTTTTTCATCTATTGTATTGCTAGTTTCTTAACCTAGAACTGACCTTAATACTTGCATATAATTAAAATGGTATACAAGCAAAAAAAGGAGAAGGAGGGATAGGATAGAGTGTTTATGGGGGGGGGTGGAAATGGGGAAAGGGGATAACATCTGAAATGTAAATAAATAAAATATCCAATAAAAATAGTACTTTCTATCTGAAATAAATTATTATAATTTTCATGAGTAACAATTAGGGTTATTGAAAGTTCTCTTTTAATAAACTTGGATATTATTGCTTTCCTTAAAGAATTATTTTATATATCTTAAAATATATTTTAATAAATTAAGAAAATAAGAAGAGAAGGAAGACAATGAGGAGGAGGAAGAGCAGGAGGGGGAGAAGCACTTGCAAATCACCTTCAAGGAAGAAATGTCTTTCAGTTCTATGTACAGGCCAAGGGTATGTTATATAGGTAGCACAAAACAGAGAATTTAGTTATTGAATATTTAATTATATCCAGAATTTTTTGTATATAGCATCAAAAGTATGTTAGAAAACCTATGAAAATACAACTTAGCTATCTGTCTATATTCCTGCTCATCTCTCCAGATATTCAAGAAATGCCTTAGTTCTTCTTACTAAAAATACCTATTTTGCAGCCTATTATGATTCTTACTATATTTTCAGAGCACTTTTGTCCCATTTTCCTTTGACAAAACAATCCATCAAACACTATTACTACAAAATTGTTGTATCATTTTGAAAGGTATCAGATTTTGACTTGGCTGACTTGTAGAATATTTGAATAGTACTACAGAAAACAGTTATTTTTCCTGCTTTCAATAGAATTTTAAGCAGTCTTCATACAGCACTTAGGTTTGTGTATATGGTCATTATTAAGTCACTCAAAACAGAAAATTTTGGGTAAAGAACAAATTTCATCTTATGAAAATAAATGTCAGAAAAAAAATCTTCATAATAAATTACAGTGAACAATTGGTAGAAGCACTTGCCATTCAAGCATAAAGACCTGAGTTGAATCCCCAAAACCTATATAAAGCCATGTACTGCTATCCTGCCCCTCCTACAATGAGATGGAAGGCAGAGACAAGAGAACCCTGGGAATCATTCAGTCCATGTGACCTGATATACTATCTGCAAAAACTATAATCTGCTCCCAAATGTAAACAATTGAGACCAGTTCCTGACGTTATACTATAATTCAAATCATCACACACACATAAACACACACACATACACACACACATACACCACAACACACACATACGTGCATGCACACAATCTACTACACAAATAGGTAAAAAATAAAATAGAAAACTGTAATACTATAAAATGAACCTAAGAATTGCCATTAGTTTTGATCCAAAATTTCTGTCCATGTAAGGAGTTACAAATGACCATTTTTTGTTGGTAATACTATAGTCCATTCGGTGATGTATCCTGATCAAAAAGTTCTGTAACTCCAATTATTACATATGAAGATTCATGATGAAAGAGTTATGATTATTGAAATTCATACTAATGCTAATGAACTAAAAATTAAAGTTCATTTTCCATTAAGTGCAGGTTTTAAATGCTGGGAGACACGGGTGACTAATTCTTTCAGCAACATTGAAGGTTTTCTATGAGAAGAAATGACTGACCAAAAACCATCTCCACCATAGAGTAGTTTGGTAAACCATCAGTACTGAGGTTGTTTCTAGGAACATGGAGGCATTAAGTGAAGCTACATAACTGGAAACCTATGAAGCATTGGTGAAACTGAGTCAATTTAGTCTCTAAAGCTTACTGTCCTTCTGCCAGGCAGTTGTACTGAAGGCTAATTTTATAGTAATATTTTTATTGCTAGTATGACTTTGGGAACTGGTGGTATGACTCTTGTCACTTCTGAATTTCAAAATCTTATGAGTTTCTCTAAGAAAGGAAGCATTCAGAGGGGAGCAGCTATACAACATCACTGAAGATTATATCATACATCAGAACATACACAATATCAGTGCAGCCTAAATGCATTCATGTAATTATTAATCTATGTACAATAATTGTGGCATAAATAATGAAGGAATTATATCCTAAAGTTTGTGATAAAAATGCTTTGGCATTTTTTAAAATACATTTATGTATAAAAGATTGAATATTTTGCATTGGGTGCACAGTCTAGATGAGAATTGGTGTCAGCTAGCTGCTGCATTCATGTAATTCTTATGTATTTAAGTATTTCTCTTCATCCATTCTATGATTATTACAAAACTATAGAGAAAAATGAGACTGAAGTAATTTATGTTTTACTCTCTCTAAACTGATGTTTAAGGAAATAATTATTATGTATCCCATGAAGCAAAATAATATTTCTTGTTTAAATCTTTTGATGCTTGGTCATAAGTATTCACTTATACCAAACCCATATCCTATTAAGTATAGATTGATAAGGGGGAAAGGCACAATTTTGTGGTCAGCATCTACATGCCATCATTTGTTTCTCAAACTTTTCAAAATGTTTATTTTGTGGCACACTCATTTGTGTGCAGGTTTTTAAAATTGGTTAGCTAGCACTAATTTTCATATGATCATATCTTACATACTAGCAGCAGCTAGCTGACACTAATTCTCATCTAGACCGTGTGCCCAATGCAAAATATTCAATCTTTTATACATAAATGAAGTAAAAAAAAAACCAAAGCATTTTATCACAAACTTTAGGATATAATTCTTTCATTGTTTATGCCACAATTATTGTACATGGATTAATAATTATAATTTCTGAACCTAATAATTTATGCATTAATATTTTGTCCCTGTCATGTCTTTAATTTTTGCAATTAATTGTTTTAATAATAGAAAGGTTAATTGCACCATTCATCAGAATCGCTTACTGTGAAATCATAGACAAATAGGAACCTTATAGATAAAGGGCAAACTTACTAATCAAGCCTGTCACTTCAGTAGGAGGTAAACTAGCTGCAGCCAAATACATTCATGTAATTTATAAAATCTTGGGGTTAAGAAAAGCCCACTAAAGCAAATAGAGCTCAAATATACTGCAAATCTCTACATCTATCCAGACTTATTCAGAGCAGTATTCCTGGACCTGTGTGTATATCTCTGTAGATTCATTTGTCTTGTAAGCACATGTATACACTGTTCTGTACCATTTATTAACTTATAATCCAGAAAGTGATATTTCAATGTTAGACTTCCATTACTGTAATAAGACAGCTGTAGTAAACTGCTTAAAAAGAATAAAGACTTAATGGTTCAGTGTCTCAGGGATTTGAGTCTATGTCCCCCTGGCTTCATTTCCTTTAGAACAGTGAGAGCTGAAGATCATAGAAGAGTTGGTGTAGGAAACCTGTGTAATTCATGGTAGTTGAGAATGGAATTTTCTTACAATAGGCCCCACTCCCTAAATCATCAGACACCTCACAGCTTCCCTATTGGCTTGTAATAAAACAATACTATATAAACCTTAGAAGCACATTTAATAATCAAACAACAGCATACCTCATTGTCTAGTAGCCCATATACCACAGTTTTTCAATATTGAACAATTGAAGGTACAGTGGTGACTAAATAATAATCAAATAAAAATGCCTTTGGGGAAGTGATAATTACTTAAGAATGAACAAATATCAATACATATAAATATAAATGTCAATATCCATCCAACAACCTCTGTTTTGCTATTTCTAGAACCCTTATCTCTGGTTACACAAGGATAGCCATGACTTGGAGGTCTTCTAGGAGTAGATATGCTACTTGCTGGCACAAATCTGGAGCTAAAAGTTTAATTTCTATAGATTCATATCACCAGGCATACTTTGTATCTTCTACTGTGGGGAAAAATAAGGCAGAGCTGGAGGAGGATGTTCCGGGGTATCAGATGTGGGAAAAAAGGAGGAGCAGCAATAGTGGAGTCCTGGAGGCTTTGCACACTGGTGGGTCCCACATATAGAAACTCTAAGGTTCCAGAGACTGGAGGCATTGGCAGAGGCAGGCCCCAATGACACAAGGAAGTCCTCGCTTCCAAAATGGTTTATTGTCATGGTGGATGGTGGATGGATCTGGAAGTATGCCCGTAAAACTCAGGGCAGACCTGAGTTAAATAGGGAGGGGGAAAGGGGGAGGATCTGGGGAAGCTTAATTTGCTCCGCCTTCTGGCCCTCATTAGTATGTAAATACCTAAGGCCTGAGGCCTATGGTCATGCCCTCTACCTGTGCACTTTGGGAGGGGCTGTAATAGCCTAGTGATTAAACAATGTAGGTCTATGGAGACAAGACTGTGTGTCAGGACTCTGGGTTCTGGGGGCATGGCTGAACTCCTGCGGGTTCTCACGTAGAGTCTCGGGGTTCTAGGCCCATGCCCAACCATCAACCAGAATATCCTCATGCTGTCCCACACTCTACTCCTCTTCTTCCTTTAAATATGTCTATCATAAAGACTTAGTTGAGTTCCAGTTTGTTTATTTCTAGTTAATTCCTTGATTCAATAACCATGGCCAAATTCTTGTCTTAATATCAGTTTAAGCTTCCGGAGTCTAGTTATTTCCTTCCCCGCCTATCTTCTTTGTTTTAATTGTCAGGATGAGTTTTTCTTTTCTAATGTTTTCTATTTCAGTTTCCTTAACATTAACTATAAACTTGAAATCACTACTCTTAGACTACACATAATAGAGTGACCATGTCACTAATGGCTTGGGAAAAAAACACAATAGCTTGCTCTCATTCTAATTAATAGGGTGGCCACCAAGTATATCTCTAGTCATGACATTGATTTGGTAGAAACTTCTCTTAACTATGGTACTTTTGGAGCGTGGATGACAAGATTCGTATTACTTGACATTTAGTCAACACTGATTTCAGGATAAGTCCAGAGAACAGAATTTTCCTTCCATGTCTGTTTTCAGAATTGTTTGCTGCACCAGTAGACTTCATTTACAAGGAACTTTGGAATAATTGTCAAACAATGAACTGGTAAGTGCTAGTATGATCTGTATCATTTACCACTGGAGTTCTGCTCATTCCACTTTCCAAATTGTTTCTGGCATAACCTCATCTTGGAAAGGCAACTGTTGTTCTTCTTTAGAGTCAGCCCTACACATTGGTATTTCGAGGAAAGTTCTTTTCCCATCAGGATAGGTTTTACCATTTTTTCAGAAGCACTGAATTTGTAGAAATTTCTTGTATGGAGGTAGACCTACACACATCTAAGTGCTATGTAAAAGACAAATTTTATTACAGAAGCAGCTACCCTAGCCAGTAGTAAGTATCTATATTTAAAATGTGATGCAGTTAATTCTTAGAAAGCTTTAAAGGCCTTGAGGATAGTAGAGAAGACAATGTATTCAATAGGGTATAATACTCCTACCAGGTTACCAGTGGTGACCAAATAGTAATAAAAATGCCTTTAGGGAAGTAGTAATAAGTTAAGAATGAACAAATATTAGTGTATACAAAGGTATATGTCAATATCCATTTGGAAAAAGAGATCATTCAACAGTCCATCATTCAACAACCTTTATTCTGCCAATTCTAGATTTTCTTGCCTCTGGTTACTCAAATGATAGAATCAAGCCTTTGGAGGTCTTGCTAGGAGTGGGCTCGGAGTGCCTTTTCTAACAAAGATGTAGGACTAAAGTTTTGATTCTACAGGTTCATATAAAAATCACATGAGTTTTTCCCAAGTAGCTTCCACTTATTAGTCATTTAATAACCAGCAAGCCTTCTAGTATTATATCATATATTCTTCCAGGGCTTGAAAAACAAGGTAAATTAAAATCACATTCTCAGAAATTTTGAATCCTGCACTTAATGTAGACAACTCAGTTTGAGCATGATCCACATTGTGATAGAAAAATAAGGAGAAATATGATAGTAAGATACTAATAGACCTTTATCAGGCTTGTCTTCTAAACTGTTTTAGATGTTTGTTAGCAATTTTTCTATCATGTCTATTGGTGAACTATGTATATCAGTTACAGAAATACTAAGATGTTCATAACTGTGCAATGACTAATGTCAATGGGATATTACCTAAATTATTCCAATATGTGATAGGCTTAACCCCTTTCTATCATGAGACAATGATTGTAGCCCATTTGAAAGGACAAAGGGAAAGTGAAGCCACCAGATGATGTTAATTTCTGGCAGAGAATTTGACTAATAGAAGAATGTCATAATGGTAAAAGGTTATATTGTTGTTAATATTGCAGCTAAAGAGGTGAGAAAACTATTACACACAGTTTGTGCTACAAGACAAAAATGCACAATTTATTCCAGATGTAAAGTGACACTATTGAATGTCACTAAATTCCATTTTGATCTGCCAAGAATCACTGCTCTCTTTATGTTTTGATTTTAAAGGTGCCTTAACACACTAGTTAAAAATAGGATAGTTTTCCTAGTGTGGCTTCCACACATTTCATTGTTACCGGAAAACCAAATCAAACTTTTTAAAGTATTTTCACTAACAGCAGTTTTGTCAGATTCTGTTCATTCCCATGGATTCCTCATTGGTTTACTGGCTTCTCATTAAAGTGCGGAGACATAAATAATACCTGTTTCTGAAGTCTGAGAGAAAGAAATGAACAGATGGGAGATCAAAGCAGCAGCTGAGGTGGGAATGTAATAGACACAGGCCTCCCAGTGATAGATGGAAAATGAAAACGTGAGTGCCCAGGAAAGAAAGAGAGGGTAGCAACGACTCATCTTTGCCATCCTGAGGATATTAAAGTAGTGGCTTATTTTCTGATAGGAATTTGCCCTATGAAATGTTCATATGTTTCCTTGCAGATATTTGTAGGAATTGGCTTTACGTGTCTAGTGTTGTAACCTTTCTAAAACGAGTTCTGGTCAAATTACATTGAAAGAAAATGAAATACAAGCAAACAAATGTGTTCAATGTGAAACATTATTTCCCTGGAATTAAGCATGTGCTTTGAATTGGGAAAGGTTAACATAACAAAAGCCTCCTTTCAAAACAGAACTCTTTGTCCCCTCTTCAATATAGTGGACTTTCCAAAAATGACACCACACAACAAAAGATGTTGTATGACACACTGGACCAATTGTTGTCAATCATATTAATGCTGCTGTCCTTTAATACTGGTTGAGGAGGCGCCCAAATATAAAAGTATTTGGCTGCTACTTCATAACTATAATTTTATTTCTATTACTAATCATAATATAAATATTTTTGGAGACAAAGCTTTAGCAAAAAGGTCACAGCCCACTAGTTTAGAGCTATAGCATGTAATCTCGTTCATCATATCCATGGTGTAAATTCCATTCTCTTTTTTTCAGCTGTATACTATTTTAAGGGCATCCACCAAAGACTTATGCAGACCACAATATATACTCCACAAAGATGAACACAATACATAGTTTATAAAACCGGAAACTATTAGGAGTTCATTTTGACACTTTAAAGAAATTAAATCTTTTTTTTTTTTACATTCTAGATTTTATCCCCCTCTTGGTCCACCCTCTGATTGCTCCTCATCCCATACCTCCTCCCACCATCTCCAGGAGGATGTCTCCACCCACCCCCAGCTGCCACACCACCAGACCTTCTCACTCCCTGGGGTTTCAGTCATTAGGTGCATCTTCTCTGATTGAGTCCAGACCCGGCAATCCTCTGCTGTATATATATTGGGGTACTCATATCAGCTGATGTATGCTACCTGGTTGGTGGCTTAGTGTCACAAAATATTTGCCTTCTATCATTTGGCTTAGTAGTAAGGCAATTTTAGCTCATGGCTTCACTTCATATGATCATAAAATTATATCACGTATTTGAAATGAAGTCAATTAGTCTAACATGCCATTTCCTCAAGTTCTAACTTTCAGCTTAAGCTGAATTAGGTTCAAAGTAATTCTAGACATATCTTCTTTTTACACTGCTGGAATTTATATTTGTTAAGACTCATGATACTTTATTATATGTATTTATTCACATCTTTCAACCTAGCTATAGTGATATGGGAACTTCAACTACCACTATGATAGTGAACGTGTTATACCCAAAATACACAAGCCATAATTAATGTTGATGAACTGAATATTTTATCACAATGACCAGAGAGAAGATGTGGTCCTCCATTGCCCTTGGTTACAGCTGATCTCCTGAGAGGCTCGTAGCCTGTCGTATTTGGGTGAGTTTGAGGCTGTCAATCTGGCCTGGGTTGGGAAGTAAGCCCGAAGGAAGGTAGAGCTCAGGGATGAGCATGGAGTGTAGGTCCACATTAGCTGGGCTGTGTGAGTGTGCCAGCTGGCATAGATATTTGAGTGAGAGTCTCACTTGTGTCTTTGGTTACTGTGGATCTACAGGGAGGCATACAGGAGAGAGCATTTATTTGGGTTTGGGTCTGCTTATCTTTAAATCAGGATTTTATCTGCAATACTCTAATTATGGTTCTTCTCCTGTCTTCTACTGCTGTACACTGAGATATGCCATATACAAAGAGGAACTTTTTGACCTTTCCTAATATTTTGAAGTGATAAATTGAAATTACCTTTGGAAGGCATAATTGTAAGCAATCAAGTTGGTATGTTCCTCTACCATGAAGATGTACTTTAAACAGCAAAATGACTTTTTGTCTTAGCTGTTGTTCTGCATTAATTAAATTAGAACGGTTTATTGTTAATTATTTATCATTTTAAATTGTATATCTTCTAAAATCAAAGAAACATATAACCTGTGATTTATTATTCATTTAGCATGAAAATTGCTTTTGTGTGGCTGTTTCTTTAATAGATATGGAACTTCTGTTTTGATGTAAAACATCAACATATTGCTTGTACAAGATGGAATATTCAGTTTAAAAACCTCCTAAAGCTCTATTGCTTCTTTTGGAATAATATTTAATGCATTTTCTATGCCCTCCTTGATAATCTAGGTGAATAGAAGGTATCACACATAGCATACATAATGCATACATACACATCATGTATATAGAAATTAATATGTGAATTTTATACATATGTTCCTATTTATTTTTACACGCCTTTAAAGAATGTAACATTAAATATTTAATATTTGTATTGTAATTATTGTGATTAAAATGATCAAGGCCATAGTTGAACTCCAAAGCCTGATATGTCTGTATCAGTATTTCCACAACATCTATACAGGAAATTGAGGTTCATATATCAGTAAATCTTGTGGGCTAATAAGCCTAGAGTCTACACTGGAGAGTCACATATAGACACATACACAAAACAAATATTGGAAAGTAAAATTACCGAAGAGTTCTATTATAAATGAGGATAAAGACATCCTAATAAATCAAGTTGAATAAAAGACTCTCTATAGATAACTGGATTTTTTTTCAGATACATTCTATTGTCTTCAACTAACATAATGAGGTTGAAAAATTTTAAGTAAAGCTTACTACTCTACAAATCCTGTAACTATAAAGTTGCAAATAGATAATGCCGTCTTTGGTTAATTTGCCGAAGTGTGTCTCAGTGATACTTGATGAAACAATAAACACACACACACATAAGAAGTGTCACGTAGCTGAACACTGTGTGTTTTGAGTTGGATTGTGCATGCAAAAGTGTGAGAGAAACAGAATCAGAGAATATTTTCCAAGTTTATGTTTTTTTTCTTCACTTGTTTTCAATGCCATTTCAATAGTAATAACTCCTTGATGATATGAACCTTGAAGAAATAAAGGATGCTACCATTTTATTCAATACATAGTAATCAACACTTTTAGTTCTTGTATAGTTCATAATCTAATGTAAACTGTCTTCAAGTTACATTTTTTCCCTTTTTAGTTTATTCTTTAATTATTTTTAAAGTCCAGACTTATCTCCATCCTGGTCTACCCTCTGACTGTTCCACATACCACACTTTCCCTCAGTCCAAGAGGAGGTTCCCAGTCCTCCCCCACCCCACTAGACCCCTCTACATCCTGGGGACCCAAGTCTCTCTACTGTTAGGTACATATTCTCTGACTGAATCCAGTCCTGGCATTCCTCTGCTGTTTATGTGTTGGGGCCTAATACAAGCTGGTGCATGCTACCTGGTTGATGGTTCAGTATCTGAGAGATCTCACGGGTCCAGGTTAGTTGAGACTGTTGGTCTCCCTATGGGATCACTTACTCCTCAGATTCTTCCAGGCTTTCCCTAATTCAATCACGGGGGTAAGCAGCTTCTGTCCATTGGTTGGGTGTAAATATCTGCATCTGACTCCTTCAGCAGCTGCGTGAGCCTTTCTGAATGCAGTCATGATAGGTTCCTATTTGTAAGCACACTATAGCACCAGTAATAGTGCTAGGCCTTGGGGTCTCCCCCTTAGCTGGATCCTAGTTTGGATCTGTCACTGGACGTCCTTTTCCTCAAATTCTTCTCCATTTTTTGTTCCTACAGTTCTTTCAGATGGGAAAAATTACAGGTCAGTTTTTGACTGTGGGATCGCAATCCCATCCCTCCACTTGTTGCCCTGTCTTTCTACAGGAGGTGATTCTACAAGTTCCCTCTCCCAGCTGCAGGACATTTTTTCTAAGGTCTTTGATTCCTAAGAGTCTCTCACCTCCAAGTCTCTGGTACATTCTAGAGGGTCCCCCCATCACCTACCTCCCAAGGCTGCCTGTTTTGAATCTTTCTGCTGGCCCTCAAGGTTTCACTCCTGTTGTCACCTTCCCATTCCCAATATCTGATCATGTTCCCCTACTCTCCTAGCTGTTGCCTTTCCCACTCAGGTTCCTCCTTCCCTCCCCTATCTCCTGTGATTGCTTTCTTCTCCCTCCCAAGTGGGATTGAGGCATCTTTACTTGGGCCCTTCGGCTTGTTAGCCATTTTGAGTTCTGTGGATTATATCCTGGGAATTCTGTACATTTTTTTTTTTTTTGGCCTATATCCACTTATTAGGGAGTACATACCATCCATACCATTTTGGGTCTGAGTTACCTCCCTCAGGATGATATTTTCTAATTCCATCCATTTGCCTGCAAAATTCAGAATGTCTTCATTCTAAATAGCTAAGTAGTATTCCATTGTGTAAATGAACCACATTTTCTGTATCCATTCTTTGATTAAGGGACATATGGGTTGTTTCCAGTTTGGGCTATCACAGACAAGGACTCTATGAACATGGAGCTTGTGTCCCTGTAGAATGGTCGACCATCTTTTGGGTATATGCCCAAGATTGTTGTATCTAGGTCTTCAGATAGATCTAATTCCAATTTTCTGAGGCACCTCCAGATTGATTTTCAGTGTGGTTTTGCCAGTTTGCAATCCTGCTAGCAATGGAGGAATGTTCCCCTTTCTCCACATTCTCACCAACATGTGCTGTTACCTGAGTTTTTGATCTTAGCCATTCTTATTGGTGTAAGGTGGAATCTCAGGATCATTTTGATTTCCATTCCCCAATGACTTAGAGCTTTGAACATTTCTCTAAGTGCTTCTCAGCCATTCGAAATTTCTCAGTTGTGAATTATCTGTCCTATACCCCATTTTTTGATTGGAGTGTTTGGATTCTTGTTGGTTAGCTTCTTGAGTTCTGTATATATTTTGGATATTAGCCCTCTATCAGATGTGGGGTTGGTGAAGATTTTTTCCCCATCTGTAGATTGCTCATTTGTCTTATTGACTATGTCCGTTGCCTTAAGAAGCTTTCCAGTTTCATGAGATGTCATTTATCAATTCTTGATCTTAGAGTCTGAGCCACTGGAGTTCTGTAAAGGAAATGTCCCCCTGTGCCATTGAGTCTAAGGCTCTCTCCCACTTTCTCTACTATTAGATTCAGTGTATCTGGTTTTATGTTGAGGTCCTTGATCCACTTGGACTTGAGCCTTGTGCAAGATGACAAATATGGATCTATTTTCATTTTCTACATTCAGATTGCCAGTTAGACCAGCACCATTTTTTGAAGATGCTTTCTTTTTTCCAATGTATATTTGGGGCTTTTTTGTCAAAAATTAAGTGTCGACTAGTGTGTGGTTTTACTTCTGTATTTTCAATTCAATTCCATTTACCAATGTGTCAGTCTCTTTTTCTAGTATTTTACTTGAGCATTCTTATACCTTCCAAGGCACTCACATATGATTTTAATGCCATTCCATAGGTAGAAATATAGAAATATATTGCAAAATCCTAATTTAAATTAAATATTACAAATGCATCCATTATTTAAAAAGGTAAAATCATAAACATTAAATTAAATTTCAATATTCAGAAATATTGCCAGGCAGAATATGCGATCTGAGAGTGGCAGACAGGTTTTGGTTTGTCCTGAATGATGGCTACCTCCTATCATTCACAGTGAAACATTGTACATTTCTTCTAAGTATGCACTCGACTGTAACTTTTTCTGTTGAGTAGGATTTTATAGAAATAATGTAATGTTATTTCTAAGATTACACCATATAAAGACTGTGGCACCTTATGATGTCTGTCTTTTCCTGACATACACTTTTTTAGCTGTTTTACAATATACACTTAAAACTGCTGTGTTGTAGCAATTCCATAGTGATGATTTGATTTCCGAAGTGTGTCTGTCTGTCAGTCTGCCTAAGTATTTATGTTTCTATTTATCTCTTGTCTGTGTGTCTCTCTATATCTATCTATCTATCTATCTATCTATCTATCTATCTATCTATTATGTATGTATGTATGTATGTATGTATCTATCTATCTATCTATCTATCTATCTATCTATCTATCTAATCTATTCTTACATCCATACAGCTATCATGTATCATCTATGTGTCTTATACTGCTCTCTAATGTACGTATCTATATGTTCCTTTAAACTATAAAATCTTGGGACAGTATAATTTGTTTCACTCTAATGACTGTTTTAGGTAAAAGCTAATAATATATGCAAACACAGAATAGAAAAACACAAAAATATATTAAACAGAGGACCAACTCCTTAGTGTCTACAAGAACTGAGTAATTGAGTCTTCTTGTATTCTGATCTTCAATTTTGTAAGCATTTTTATATTTTCTTCATTTCAATCATGAGACAGTTTTAATTTTTTTTCTACTAAATACATGAAATGGTCAGGAATGGAAAGACCAATGTCAGTATTAAAATAAATACTCCTCTTTAGTAAGAGCCATATTTTATTAAGCACCTACTTAAATCACTTTTACTCTTTGGAAAATCAAGATCTTTCCTTTAACATATGTGTAAAGATTTCCCTGATACAAGAGCTTCAGCAAGTTACCGATGCCACAATCCTATTCTCACATCATTTCTTATTATGAAACATAATAATCATACCTCACAATCTAGGACAATATTCCCTGCAGCATAAATCACTGTAACATTAAACCTTAATATTTATTGCCTGTTCTATCTTGCTGCTGACATTCCTATTAATGTTTCGCTTAGCAAGTCAAAAAATGATACCTAGGTACTTTATAGTACTGGAAAAGACTGAGAAAAGTCTCTGTACACAAATCAGCTGAAAGCATAACGTATCTGTTACAGCACAGGAAGATTAAACACATGGCAGTAAAAATCCTCACAATCACGGTAACTGGAGTTAAGGTTGTTTCTATTGCTTTAATAAATCCTTTAAGTATGCCTTCAATCTCTCAGCAATTCCTGACAAAGCCATGTGCTGTTGTTGTGGATCTGCCTACCTAGAGAGTCCTGATGGTGAATATTTCATATGGCTTATCACTTCTCCATGTCCCTAGCATGGGAGAACCTAGTGTACTGTGTGCTGCTTAATACCTTATTAGTTGAAGATGGATTTGTACTCTCAGCCTTTAGCTACCTAATTTCCTGTTACAGAAGATAGAATTTTTATTTTTTTCAAATGATGAATGAGGTGATTATACTTCACAAATTTTAAGACCATGGACCATTAACTGAATCATTCTGAGCACTTGTCATTTTACACATACATTTGCAATTTGGAAAGAGGTTTGCAATTTCACAATACCCGAGTATTACTTTCTGTGAAAACTTTGCTCATATGAGGATCAGTCTGTGAAGGGTTAACACTTTTTTGAAGAGAAGTAATTAATTGCTCATACCAAAGTGTGCATTTGAAATAGTTTTCTATGTGTTCTTTAGTCTTTGTATCGATGATATAATAGCAATGAAAAAGTTATTTTTTATTGATACCAAACATTTAGAAGAATATAAATGTATGATTAATATGTTTAGTCAGTTGATAGCTACTTTTAATTGTCACTATTTAGAGTCACCTGGGGGAAGGGCATGTGAAGATATCTGTGAAAGGTTGCCTCAACTATGCTAATTAATGTGGATAGACTTGCCTGCCAAAGATAGCACCAGTCCGCAGGGCTGCTATTCTGAGCAGAATAAAGAGAAGGACAAAGCTAGCCAAGCATGCACACATTGCTTCATCTCTCTGTGCTTTCTGATGGAGATATGATTGGACCAGCTTCTTTTCCATCATTTCATCTCACTCTGAGATGAAATAAGTCCTTCGACCCATAAGTTGTTTTTTGTCACAGTGTAAATGAAGACTGCCATACCTATCATTTTAATGTAGAGTTATTATATGAGTTATCAACATGTGGATGTTAACAAGAACTTAATACAATGCTTCTCTTGCTGGATATTTAAAGAGAGATAATTTTGCTTTGATTTCACTGGACATTAATTATAATATGTATATTTGGGTTAATACTTTATATTTGATAGTGATCATACACACACATACACACACACACACACACACACACACACACATATATATAATTTCATGGCTGTCCTCTGAGACAGAAACACACATTTACACCCAACCAACGGACTGAAGTTGGGGACCCCTATGACTGAATTAGGGAAGGGATTAAAAAGCTAAAAGAGAGAGCAACCCCATAGGAAGACCTCCAGTCTCAACTAACACAGACCCCAGGGAGCTTTCAGAGACTGAGCCACTAACCAGGAACATACGCAGGCAGGTCCGAGGCCCATGGCACATGTGTAGCACTGGCCTACTTGGTCTACCTTCAGAGGCAGAAGATGGAATATATATATATATATATATATATATATATATATATCTTCTTAACTCGTGTTCATGTCATACAGACAAACACATTAATTTCTAGAGTGTTAAAAAATATTGCACACTAGTACTGCGATGGCCTTTCTTCTTCTCTTACTAGAAGGTGATAGGTCTAGCCTTATGCAGATTTCGTGTGGTCAACCATACAGCTCTGAGCTCATGATTGCAGTAGCTGTGTTTTTTTTTGTTGGAGATCATTTCTAGTCCTTATCTCTATCTTTTGGCAAATAATATTCTTTCAAATCCTTTGCAACATTCTCTAGTGTTTAAAGTAAGTGGTATAAGCATTTAACCACCTATATTTACTGGTATGTTAAACAAGGTACTGTCCTCACATTCACTACCATCCACTCTTCTCCAGTTATGGCAGAGAGTAGCATTTGTTTCTGAGTATGAGCACATTTTGCTAGAATGTAGTTCAACAACATTTCAACTTAATTAAAAAATAATTGTGCTCTTTCTTCCGAAGGCCTCTGGCCTCTTCAACCATATTTATTTTTTCTGTTTATAGTACCAGATAGGAATTCTCCTGTGTGGAGAGGCTTCAAATCCTCAAATCAAGTCACAGAGCTATTGGTAGCCACCATAATACTTGTGCCATTATTTCAATAGGGTTAATATTGTAGTTCATACGGATAAAGGCTTGGTATAACCTGAAATGTTTTTTTTCTCTATAACCACCCAACATTGTACCTTTTTTCATTACAAAAGCTAAGCAAAAACTTTCTGCATGTTCCGGGTACTTTTTTTCAATATATCCAATATTTTCTTTCTGATCTTGTTCAAGGTAGACATGGTTTATTTTGTTAATACTTAGATTTTCTCATTATAGTACCACTAATGTTAAGAAATGTTTTCTATGTGGAGGGAAGGATGGCTTGTTGATGTGGAGAGCCTCACCCAGAAACTCTGCCCTGGCACTGAATGCATTTTGAGGCTGTATCTTTAGAATAAGGCCCTATGTATAATGCATTCTCCTTTCTCTCCTCTGTTTTTCTCTGTATCTCTTTCCACACCTGTTATATCTAGAAGTTAAGCCAGTTATATCTTTTTACATGCAGAATATGATTGCTGGTAATTACTAATCAAAAGTAAAGATTCTATTTATGAGCATTCATTTTGTTTCTAAGACTAAGTCTATCTTATTCTCTAAGTACAGTGGAAAATGATAACTCTAATACCTTTGCCTGTATATACTGTATTATTGATCAAGTGATATATATATATATATATATACACACATTATATATATATACATTATATATATACATATATAATGTATATAATTTAAAGCTATATTGAAATATATATCAAAAATAATCTGTATTAGAATTCTTTATGAGAGAAATGTGGGCTTTACACATTATTCAGTAAAATGATTTAGAAGTCATTTTGAATTTCAGTGGTGATTTAGTCCTGTGCTAGGTGCTGAAGAGAATTGTGTGGTATTCCATGCAACATGTAATGTGTGTGCGTGTGTGTGTGTGCGTGTTGTCTAGTTAAGACTATGTGAAAAAATTATTAAAAAATCAAGATTATGAATAAAGAGATTTCATGAACTTTAATGTTTCTCTCACATAACTTTGGAATATTCACAAGACTTAAACTTATTATTTTGAGTACTTATTTCATATAAACACAAAGTTTTAAAGAAGATAAGCTATGAAAACAAAATACGAAGTTTACCTATTAGTTAAAAGACTTCAAAGGTAAATAATATTTTTTGATTTCCAGGAAACTTCTTGATATCACACAACCTGGAAGAACCTTAAATCCAAGACAGCCAATAATACTTGCTTAGTTAAAGCCAAGATACATTTTCAGGTCAGGAAATTGTTCTCACATATTAAAAAAAAGTGGAAGCCAAGAAACTTGTGCTGGGTCTAAGATAGATTAGAAATGTTGCAGTAAAAATACTCAGTAAGCCATACAGGGTTAAATTGCTCAAGTCAGTGGCTAGAGAGAGGGATTAGCACAGAAGAGCACTGTATGCTTGTCCAGAAAACTGGGATTTTGATTCTCAGAAGCCACATGGTGGCTTTGATCCATCTGTAACTCTACTTCCACTGTAGGTGTCAGTTCCTCTGCTGAGACCAGCTATAGACAGGATGTACTCACATACAACCAGGGCAAATACTCATAGACATAAAATAATAAAATAACAATTTAAAAGCCATATATACATATACATATACATATACATATACATATACATATACATATACATATACATATACATATACATATACATATACATATACATATATATATTTGTATTCTTCAGGAAATTACAAGTTGGAGACAGACATGATGTCTCTCACTCAGTCTGACACTAACAGTTTTTTATCCCAGAACTACAACAGATTGTTCTTTCTCTGCTTGAGCCCCAGAAGGGATTAAGTTGTGTTTAGGGACCATGTGGTATGAAAATCACATCAAACTGGTTTATTGAGTCGTATGAACTCAGTGGGGGTATAAACACGGAGCAGTTTGTGTTTCTACAATCACTGCTTTGACTGCAATCTGTCAAATTGTGCTTATTGACATCTCTGATGGATTCTACAATGTTTCAATCACTCTGGTTATTTAAATTCCACTTCAATACTAAACCTTACTGTCCTTGTACTTAAATATGATCTCTTCATTTGGAACTGAAGTGGAAGCCATTTCCTGTGGCAGTACAGGATGGTAGGGGAGAGAAGGAGCTACCTGCCTTGGAGAACTTCTCCTTGATTATTAATGTTTTCTATAGTGATATGCTAAAGAAATGAGTGAGAAGAAAATAGGAAGTATCTACATGTAGTTTGAAGGTGCATTGTTGCTCTTTTCTTAGTAATATTCTTACTTAATGGCTAAGAGAACAGGCTTCTGATAGTAAGATACACATTTGAAGTCACTTAACAGCACTATTGTCTTCTGTACTGCTGAGATGTTTCAGGAGCTTGGTACAATTTCAAGAAGAGACCTTAAGTATCTTGTCACTCGGCCTCTTGGACTCAGCAACCAACTGTCACAGATGAGATATTTACAGGGTAGATTCAACCCTTTTCCTTTTATATGGTACTATTGTTCCCTAGGATCCCCCAAACAGCGGAAAAATATGATGCTTTCACAACTTTGTCTTTGTCTTGACATCTTCTGCCAAATCTCTGATTCTGTTCACATAGCCTCAGAGTTAGCAAAGAAAGACAAATGTTTAAGCAGGCAGCAAACTTGGAAACCAAATAATGCCCTTCTGTTCTTCTTAGTTCTTGCAACTTTCACAAGTGCCTTTCATCCCAATCCCCTTCAGTTTATTGTGGGACAAGATGACACAGACTCTCTCCTCAAACATTGCTTTGCTAGAGACTCTCATTTCCGATTGCAAAGCCTCCTTCAAATATTTGTGTTTAAGGATTGAGATTACACTTGAGATAGGCAACATGTAGAAGAATCAGTATGGCCAGAATAATGATGTAATCTCAGTAACAAAACAATAGGGCTTAGGACATCATCTCCTTAGCATTGATCTGTCCTTTGCAACTTGCTAGATTTGCCAATTCATTCTTATATGAATGAATTGGATATATATATATATATATATATATATATATATATATATATATATATATCACATACTAAGAGTCTTTCTCAATTGAATTTAATCTTAGCAAAATTCAGGCATCAAACTGATAGAGTGACTCTGGATATGTATTCACCACATTCCACATTCTACTTCATGGTCCTCATAGTAATGTAGCTATATAGTAAGTCAAAATGCACTCAGTCCAATTTCAAAAGTCCCCCTACCCCATCAGTCTTAACAATTTAAAAGTATAAATTCCAAACTCTTTTCTGAGACTTCTTTTCTCTGAGTCGTAACCACCTATAAAATCAAAATCCGAATGCAAATCACATGCTTTCTGCATATAATGGGAGAAAATATATGTTGTCATTCCAAAAGAGAGGAAATGGAACATAGTGAGAAAATACGGAACAAAACAAGACTGAAGCTCAGCAGAGCAAACTGCAAATTCTGCATCTCCATTTCTGAGGTTACAGAGTTCTTCAGATAACCAACTCCTCTCATTGTGCTGAATCAACACACTTTTTTCTCTTGTGCTGGTTGACATGCATGGTGTGCTTTGACTTCTCCAAATCCAATCCAGGATTTACTTTCACAACTTTACTCAATAGTTCCTGTAGGCTTCCAATACTCATACTCCAGGCCTCAGCAACACTACATATCTATGGAGGGAAATTTCATAACCCCTTTTGTATCCCTGACCCTAAAGCCAGAAATATATGACCAAAGACACCCAGTTCTGTGCCTTGATGTGGCAGGAACTTGGCCCACCCCTTTAAATGAATTTGTATCGGATTTCCATTGGGCTTTCTTCACTATTTAAGCTTTTCCTTAATTCCATTTCACAACTGAAAGCTTAAGTAGGCTGGGTCTTGCCCTTAGGTCACCACTCCCTTTATTCTACTTAGCACCAGGCTTTTCTTTTAACTTTATACCATCTTGACTTGGGCACTTTGCTCTTTTCCATTATACTTTCTTTTCTACTTAAACCTACATTTTGGTATCTGTTTGACTTCCTAGCTCCTTTTTGTTTTATATCTCCATAAGAGTGGTTCCTAATAACCACATAACATAGTCAATCTCCTGTACCAATGATATTAATTCAAAACTCTTCAGTTTAAAGTCAGGCTGATTTTTAGGACAAGACCAAAAAACATTTATAGACTTTGCCAAAATATCACAAGAATGGTATCTAGGCAACTTACTAATATCCTTTTCCTCTGAAGCTTCTTGATCTAGGCCCCAACAGTTTAAATGTCCCTTAGAGCCATCATTCAGTGATCCTATTAGGATGGTCCAGTAGGCTACACTTAAATCATGCAATCACTTTCTAAACTAAAGTCTATCATGTCCTTCAATCAAACAGGATGTCAGTACTGTCACAAAGAAACTTTGCAACCTGATACAAACTTTTGTCTTAGCCACTGTTCTATTGCGGTAAAGACACACCATGACCTATGACATTCTAATGTAAGAAAGTATTTAATTGGAGGCTTGCTTACAATTTCAGACAAGTAGGCCATTATTATTCTGTCAGGGAGCATCATATTTGATAGATAAGTTACTGGAAAAGAAGCTGAAAGACACATCCTGATCCAAAAGCAGAGAGTGAGAGAGGGAAAAGAAAGAGGAGCTGGACCTAAGAGTTTTCAGAACTTCCACATCCACCTCTGCTGAAACACTTCCTAATAACTCTAACTCTATCAATGAACTCCACTCCCTGGGTACTAAGTATTCAACTATATGAGCCTATGGGAACCATTTTTATTCAAACTACATATATAGAGATATTTCTATATAATATATATATATTACACACATGTACACACACACACACACCCTAGTACACATACATATTCAGTATCTTATAATTTACTGAGAGTAAGATTTGTCTAATTTCCTTGACAATGAATCGTGCCTTGCTTGGCAAGTAGGCCAATTGTGTAAAAGTACTTTAAAGATTGGCTTATTATTACATTGGACTACATTTAAGGTGTGTATGTGTAAGTGTGTACATGTGGGTATGTGCACATGAGTACAAGTACATGCAGAAACAACTCTGAAGCTGGAATTACTGATGGTTGTGGACCACTTTTGTAGATGCTTATTACTGAACCCGAGTCTTCCAACTGAGCTACGAAAGCTCTTAGCTACTGAGCCATTTGTCCAGCCTGTGGTTGTATAATTTGAAATTTATTTTTAAATCTAAATTTATATGATTCCTATCGCCTTTCATTGTTGTTTTCTTTGAAATTGATACACCTGAGAACAGTTTTGCCTTGTTTCATATGCTCTATGTTCCATGTAAAGATTTCAATGTACTAATGTGACCAGAAGTCAACATTTAACTTGTACCATATACAACTATAGATTCCATATAATATAAATTCTAAGAAACAGCATTTGCATAATTTGACCTACCTTTGACTTAGTTTTAAACATATAACATAACGAATGAATGCGTTTGAATGATCACTTATTATTTTTTTTATTTTTAAACAGTATATCACTAATAAAATGCAAGGTGACTTTTTAACACAATTTTGTAGAATTAATTATGACAAATTATAGATCAATTTAACTATGCTAATTAATTTTGTGTGTGTTATCATGTTAAAATACGGTGTGGTCATTTGGTAAGCTCTTTTTGCAAAATGAGGAAATATAACCTTATCACCAGTTAACATATCAAGTGTCTAACTAAATTTAGCTGAGACTTGTCCTTTTATATGAGTCCCCACTTATCCAAGTTGACTCCCATTAGCCACTCTGCCATAATGGCTTGTGGGTAGACTGAACAGAAAATTGAATTAATGCAAGCCATTTCTCAATCATTTCTCATTCTCATAAAATGATTAAAGCTGATGTAAGAGGGCTCATTAAAACGGAAAACATTAGGCTCATTAAAAAGCCATTAAACCATCTCACTTCCCTGATTTATTTTATCATAACCTTATTTAGCCATTGTTTAAAAGTCACTACACCCCAAATTTCTGTCCTTATTATGGGGCAAATGTGATCTAAAGTGCACACTCTGAATATGTGGCCATTTGAAGATCAAAATTGTCTCCAGCCACCCTCTCTAAGTTCATAACTTTCTAATGCCAGCTGATAACAAGTACAAGTGGTAGCTGTGCTATCAATGATCATTGAGAACAGATTTACCTTCCAGTGTTTATTTTGTCTATATTTAACCTGCACAAAATTGTTCATCTTTCACCTCCTTATTATTTAAAGTTGATACTAAATTACTACATATGCAGTTAAACTGAATGACCATTAGTTATTGTGGAATAATAGTGTGATTTTTGTTAAGGAATATTAATATCTATTGTTAAACCAAACAAAGGCTCTTCCAGGGGAAAAATAATCTTTTTGAGAATTATGAGCTCAAGCTTTAAGGATAATATAATTCTGAAGCTAACAGATTTTTAATTCTCTTTAAGAAGATTTCACAAGAATGACTTTCTAAGAATTAAATTAAATAAACTGCCAGGTTTGAAAAAAAAAGCTTCTGTATTTATTAGAATTCATAGGGAAAAATAGTCACATTATGTAGTACACAGCTGGAATACCATAACTAGTGAAACAGACTCAGGAAGATCAGGAATTTAAGGCCAGCCTCAATTACATGGGGAATTCCGGGGCAGGCTGGGATACATGAGACCCCTGCTTCAAGTAAACAAGCTAACAAAGAAATAAGAAAACTAATTAGGATAGATGAGAAATACATGACAAAATATACTGCATTTATGAATACCTTGCACAAGTCTATTCAGCTTTAGATAAATCCTGAAATGTCAGTGGCTTCATGTCACTGTCATAATCTGACACGGATCTCAGATTTGCCCTTCTCATAAGTGGAAGGTGGTGGACATGTTGACAAACTGACCACATCCTCCTTCAAGGAAGAACTCATTTTATTGTAATAACAATCAAAACAAGCTGCCAATTTGATGTTGTACGCTCTAGATGAGTAATTTTAGTAATTGCATAAAGAGAGGACCATGAAGTGTCATACTAGAATATTCTCTTCAGTTTTCTTTAATAATCATAAACCCTTTCCACTACTTTCTGTCTCTCTGTCTCTGTGCCTCCGCTCTCTCTCTCTCTCTCTCTCTCTCTCTCTCTCTCTCTCTCTCTCTC
>NW_021620607.1:220325-307668 GCF_004785775.1 Grammomys surdaster | reverse complement strand
CTCTCTCTCTCTCTCTCTCTCTCTCTCTCTCTCTCTCTCTCTCTCTCTCTCTCTCTCTCCCACTTACAATCTTATAGCAGTTTAGCTACCGTCATGGCAATTGATGAACTTCATGACCGATTGTGGGAATGTGAGGGATTGTGTCATTCACGGAGATACTGTCAATGCGGTAATACTCAACATGAACTGTTGCTATAACACAGTAACAACATAATTCATCACCAAATGTTTCATGGTTTGTTTGTTTGTTTGTTGTTTTGTTATACTGGTTTTAGATTTCCAAATGGCACATGCCTGGCCCTTTCTGCTATGTATAGTTTATGGTTATAGTATTTTCTGTTGCCTTCTACTGCAATTTTATACAAGATTAAAGAAACTATAAAAGAAGCTGGACTTTCTCTTCTATCTTCAGTTATAGCCTAATAGGTTGACCTTAGAACTAGGTAATAGCACCATGTGAAGTAGTCAAATTTTCTTATCTATTCTTTGATTTTCAGTTATTTGTGGCCTCTGTCATTCTAAGACAGAAAGTTTATCAGAAAATTCCAAAATTAAACTTACATTTTCATTATGCCTTTCATGAAATAATACGATGGTATGAATATCGTGATGGAATTTCAAAACAACTTCTTCAAGTATGTCTGGCAAGATGACATCCATTTATATTAAAAACACATTGGCTTGCCACACCTCTTCACATCCACTGTCTTGAGGATATGGTCATTTCTGTAGCATAACCAAGTGTTTGTGTTCAGTGAGACCATAAGGTAGCTTAATACTTACGCCAGTACCTGTATCTTTTACCATATACTATCTTATCTAATATGTATAGCATCATCTGATGTCATCATAAGATGGATAAATACAGCAAAAGGAGATATTTTGAGAGAAAACACATTCCCATATACTTTATTAGCATGTTTTTGTTATTGTATTTTAATATTTATCATGATTATTTATCATTCACTATGCCTAATTTATAAATTAAATGTACATTAATATTAATGCATGAGTATGTGTGTGTGTATTTGTAGAAATAAAACAGTATGTATAGGATTTGTAGCTGTCTATGCTTTTGGATACTTCCTTGAGGTCTCGGAATTTGTCCTTACTAAATAAACAAGTATTCCTACATTTCATTTGAGTATCTCATCCAATTGCTGAGTCAAATTTTATGTTTGTCCCATTACAAACTCATTAACATCATTTTAATTATCATGACTACAACACACTATGTATGTACCTAAATTATAATGTGATCACTCAGTTATATTTCCTTTGTGTAACCAGCTTTTGCACAATCAATTATATCCCCTTTGAATAATGAGTAAATAGAGGTCTGAAAAATTAGAAACCTCACTCCAGGTAACTATCTTGCAAGGTTACCTGTGGTTACAATTTACATACATCTGGCCCAAAACCTGTCAAAAATAGCTGTAGTACATTTCTTAGAAAAGTCACTTTCTGAGCAATTTTCTCCAACTATTTTTTCCTCATAATTTAGTATCCTTGTGTGGAGTAAAAAAGACCAAATTTAGCTAAATTCTATATGGTGGTTTTAACATGAGCTCACATGCATACTCACATATGTGAATATAAAAGAATTGCCTTTTTGTGATATTCAGATATTGTTTTTCTTTTTAAGAGAGATACTCCACTAAGAAAGAAATCATATAAGCAAAATGCCACCGAGAGTGCTGCTTATATCTCTCTACACTTCAACTCAAAATAATGAATCACAACGTACAACGAAGTGAACTAGCTAGAAAAATTTACAAAGTTCATAGTATGCCAACATTTATTAAAGTGCCTTTCCACTTGGGTTTACTACACACACAAGATCTTGAGCAAATTGAGATTTGTATCACACGGCATTCTTCTAATTAATGGAACAATGCTGATGTTGTAAGCTTGCTTTGCCAATACTATTTGGGTACTTTTACTAATATTAATAAAGATAACATTGATATAAATGTACGTCTTAATAAGTTAGGAAGTAGTTGAATAAATTGACAAGGACATGACTTGAATGATTCAAGATTGATGTTTATTTTGAAGAAAAATATACTTGGAGATACTTAAAATCCTTTTGAAATCTTAGACACCGTTGCATGCCCAGCTCTAGATCTGGTTTTCAGATTAACCCTTCTCAAAGTGACTGCATAAAAATCTGACACCTAATCATGAGTTTCTATGGAAAAGTCTTTACAATAATGGGCAGCACTCTCTTTTGTGTAACCAGTGCGTTATTTTGTCATAGCTCTAAATCAACATCCTTATACACGTAAGCTGACTTGATAAAGATGACATGGCACAAGGGAGTCACTGGGTAATATTATTGCTTTGACCTTACTTTCATGAATGTGATGCTTCTGCTGATACTGTAAGCACACTACTGTCCCTCCTCTTTATAGAAGGAACAAAAAGCACTACCTCACTAGAGTTAAATTTTCATGATTCCATTGTTATCCAGAAGGATACACGTAACAACACTCATGCCCTTGTGATCAAACTCCTGACTTCTGTTTTGATGTGTTCATAGTTTCAACTGTTTTCTAGAAGGTCATTCTCACCTGTAAAGTTTGTGTGAATAACTCTTTCTAAAACACTTAATTTTATTGTTATGATTAAATTAACATTACTTGTATCTAACATTCATAGGTATTCAAGTTAACACATTTTTCAGGTAATAGAGCTAGGATTCAAACTGACCTTTTGTGATTACTTAAAATAATCATTTAAGAATTGTATGAAGTCCCCATTCACCTTACATCCTCAAGAAGGCTACTGCATTTCCTGCGTATTAAATTAGGATTTTGACCTCTTTTTTAAATTACATTTTTAAAAGAATACTTTTTAACTTACAGAAAATTTATGACAAAAAGAAGAGAATTCTACAATACATTTTAGCAGGTAACTGCGATTAGTAACATTTCATTTTAATGTGCTACATTTGTTAAAATTAATGGGCCCACACTACATTAGTATCTGAATACATAATTTATTTAAAATTTCTTAGTTTTTACCTATTGAACTTTTTCTTTTTAATTTTCTTAGCTAAGATGTTTTCTTACTTTTTCAATTTTTGGATCTCTCTGGTGATTTTAAGAAGTACGAATATTTTCGAAAACATCCAACTATTGAGATTTTTTTCTGAGGTATTTTCAAGGGATGAGGTTATGAGCTTTTCACAGAAATGCACCCAAAGAGCATAAACTTGACTGTTGAACTTGACCTTGGTCACCATACAAACCTGTCCAGTTTCCATACAATAAAATGTTTGTGTCGTTTCTCTTTTCAATTGTCTGCTTGGAAAGAAGTCACTGTGGATCCTGACTTTGAAAGAGTGAGTATTTACACTAATTTTCTAGAGTGAGCAACAGTCACAGCAACTATTTGGAAGCATTCTAGTGCTTGAAAATTAAATAAAAACAATTATGTAACTTTACTGACATTTATGCTTTGACTAAAACCTTGCTTTTATATTTGTAGAAAAAAATTTCTGCCTTAGCCTTTGGTATCAATTTGTCATTTTACATTTGTACTTCATGATAAAACCACTATTAATATTAATATGGGTTCATTCTCCCTCCCTTCATCTCTCTTCCTCCCTCCCTCCCTGCCTTCCTTCTCCTCGCCCTCTGTCCTTCCTTCCCTCCTGCTTCCTTGCTTTTTCTTTCTTCCTTTCTTTTATTTCTTAAATAATAATGCACCAATGCACCGGTTACACAAAAGAGAGTGCTGCCCGTTATTGCAAAGATTTACATCCCAAATGTTGCTCTGTGTCCTGGTCCACCCTCATAGAGTTCTTCCCTCATTCCCCTCCTGCTTTAACTCTGAGTGGGTACCTGTAGCATCCTCCCTCCCCACTACATCACTTTCTACAAGATTAAGCATTCCATCTCCTGCTGAGGCTAGACAAAGCAGTCCTCTGCTACATATGTCCCAGGGGCCTCTGACCACCCCATGTATGCTTTTTGATTGTGTGCTCTCAGGGGTCCAGGTTACTTGACACTGTTAGTTTTTCTTTGGGATTGCCATCTCCTTAAGGTCATTCAATCCTTCTCCTAACTCTTCCAGAGGGGTCTGCAACCTCATTTCAATGCTTTGCTGTAATTATCTGCAACTGTCTCAGGCAGCTTCTGTTAGAGCCTCTCAGAGGACAGCCTTGCTAGGCTCCTGTCTGGAAGCACAACATAGCATCAGTAAAAATATCAGGGTGTGGTGCCCACCCATGTGATGGAATCCCAATTTGGACAGGTCACTGGTCAGCTGTTCATTCAGTCTCTGCTGCATTTCTGTCCCTGCATTTCTTTTATGCAGGAGCTATTTGGGGTTCAAAATTTTGGAGGTGGGTTTGTATACTCATCCCTCCACTGGGGATCTTCTCTGGCTATTAGAGGTGGTCTCTTCAAGTTCCATACCCCAACTGTTGGGCATTTCAGCGAAGGTACACTGAGTCCTGGGAGATTCTCTCAGCACAGGTCACTGAGATTTTCTACAGGTTCCCCCAACCCCCAACTCCCTGAACTGCATATTTCCATTCATTTTCCTGGCCCTCTGGGATTCTTATCTGTCTTCCCTCATATCTGATTCTGCCCCTTTTCCCATCCCCTCCCCTTTTCCACCCACTTTCCTTCTTCCTCCCATGATTATTTTCTTCCCGCTCCTAAGTGAAATTTGAACATCCTCACTTGGATCTTCCTTCTTATTTAACTTCTTAGGGTCTGTGGAGTGTATCATGAGTCTTTTGTAATTTTTGACTAATATCCACTTATCAGTAAGTACATACAATGGATCCTTTTGGGTCTGAGTTACTTCACTCAGGATGAACTATTTCTAGTTTCATTTTTACATCATAAAAATCAGCTATTCCTTAAAGACTTTATGGGTCCTCTTTAGGACAATAGTACTAGAATTTAACATGGCCACAAGAGATGTCTATTTGGATTCTAATACTTATAATATTCTAATATTTAATACTCTCAGCTCAAAGAGAACACAAATGGGTGTATTATACATTCCCTATATACATTTTAATTATCGTACCACAGATAACCAACTTCATATAAGCAAGAGATAATTCTACAGTGATATTTTCAATTCTAATCTATAGACACATGAATCTTTCGAGGAGCTTCAGCTCATAGGTTTGTGAATTCCCAATCTTATAAAGATCTGGACTATTTCCCCATACAAATCATTTACATAATTGTTATTCTTCTGTAGTTACTGATAAGAGAAATGTTATTGAAAATAAACAGTCCACTGTAAGATTTATCAAGTAAGATATCATGCGATATGTTACCTTTATTTTACAGATTTCATCTCTTTCTAAGTTATTTACTTAATTATCGCCATCTACTCCCATTCCCGTAGTTACTTACTCACATTTTTCTTTGTTATTTTTAAACATAGTTATATTTTCTCACATGTTATATTTTTCAAACTTTTCTGTTACTTCCTTTATTATTTGTTGGGCACCCTTGACATCCTAAATGATTTTTCTCGTTACATATTTTAAGGTTCAGTGTGTATGCCATAAAGTTCAATAGTCCTTGTCAAATGTTTACAGCCACATGTCAATCATTATAAAACCCTACAGAAGCATTGCACTGCCTTAAACGTGATCGCCATCGATCTGTTCAACTTTCTTTTTCCTTCAGTTTAATCAACATCTGAACTTTCAGCATCTGATCCTTCACTTTGACTCATTTTAAAGTAGCTTCTTTCACTTATCAACAAGCATATAAGTTTCAATGTTTTAATAGCTTGCATTAATATTTTTCCTTAATTTGCATTGTGATATTCTTTTATTTGAAGCGATCAGTGATATATTGGGGGAAAAAGCCTCATTTCTTCTAACAAATTTATTGATTGTCCTTGGTCTTTTTTCTTATATTTATTTTTTTCCTATTTTAAAGAGCATTATATAAAATCAATAAAAATTTCATATACTGTGTTTTGATCATATTCATCCCTCCCACACTACTCCAGCATCTGCCCTCACCTACCTACCCAGTCAAGGCCTTTTTTGCATTACTTGTTATTGCATATATATATGTGTATGTATTTATATGGTATATATGTATATACATACACACATGTCAATATATCCTGCTCAGTCTGTATAATGATACTTGTATGCATGTTTTTAGAACTGACCATTTGATATTAGATAACCAATTTCTCTGTTCTTCCCTATGGAAGACCGTTTCTTCTGTTTTAGGCATTCTTTAGGTTATAGCATTCTGGGTAAGGTTAAGACAATTTGGGCTTTCTCCTGTCACATTTGCCATATATATATTTGTTGTCTGGTGGCTCTCTTGTTTAGACATGTTGGTCAGATTTTATGGGTGCAGCTTCCGACATCACTAAGATATACAGTCTCACAACAAACTTCCTGATCTTCTGGCTGTTATAATCTTTCTATGACATTTCAGCATTTCTTTCCTGAGCGTTAAGTTGCAAGAGTTGTTCTATAGATATATCTGCTGGAACTGTGTTCTACAACTCTGCATTTTGATTGGTTGTGTTTTGCAGTAGCAAGAGAACTTTCACTGCTAAGAGGGAAGACTACATTTGCCTAAGACTATAGGAATGTCCTTAAAATATTTATACATATATTTTTTCTTGTTTCTTCATTGTAATCACCTGAAGGGTACTTTGTAATAAATCCATAAATCTGTGAAGACACACCTATCGCTATATGATATTGACTATTCCGATAATTTTTCAAAATTATCCTAAAATCTTTCTGCCTGTGTAATGCTTCCTCAGTTCTTAGAGACTAGATCATGTTTTTCGAAATTTACTTATCTATCTATAGTTCAAGTAGAATTATTTTTTTCCTACATGGAGTCCAAAAAATAAATTTATATTTGTCTATATTCGTTTGGTGTTAGGATGGGACAGCTATAAATGGAAATCTTTGACATCTTGATTATCAAATATTGGTTTAAGGGAATTATAAAAATTGACTTGCAAATATTAGATAGGATAAGGCATTTTTGGCAGTAGAAACCAATATTAAACAAAATACTTTATACTGAAAATGAATATATACTAAAATGTTACACATTTATTAAATGCAAAAACAAATGAAAATTAACAAAAGATCACTGCATAGGATATTTAATTAAAACATTTTACTTCTACCAACATGGCAGTTTTAATTGTTTTTTTTTTTTTTTTGGTAAAAATTTATTTTGCTCTTTAGCCAATGATCTTGTGCTTACCAATGTCCTCTAAGTTTACCATTTTATAAGCTCAGTTTTTACCTCCAAAATGTCATAATGATGTGGAAGACAAAAACAAAGTGATACTTTTATTTCATTTAAGGATGCATGATTGGTATCATAGATTGCTCAAGATGACAAACAAGACCTCATGGCAACTTGTTTAGAATGTTGATTGCACCAACAGTGTAGAAGACTTGGACAATGCATTCTCAAAACTCATCTATGTTTCATATTTTCAGATTATGTTCTAACATTAGAGAGCCATTTTGAAGATTAATATGCTCATTTATACAAAACATCTGGAAAGAAATTTGTATTTAGCAATAAACTACACATACATTAAAGGGTTAATGACTTCAAAGCTCCAGGTGGGCTAAGGAACTCGAAACAGGAAAATGTAACTAACGTCATATAGACTGTAAGCATCCAAGAGGCTCCTCATAAGGAAGTCCAAACGAGTATCTTAGTCCTGTGCTATGGTTATGAGACACCATGATCAAAGCAACTCTTACGAAGAAAAGCTAATTGGGGGCTTATTTACTATGTCATAGGTTTATCTTATTACCATTGTGTCAGGGAGCATGGCAGGTACTTGAGCAATAGCTGAGCGCTACATCCTGATGCATACTAAGAAAGCCTAGACTTCAAAGCCCATCCCAGATGACATGGTACCTCTAACCAGGCTGTGCATCCTAAACCTTCTAATTCTTTTAAATAGTGCCACTCTCTGGTTACTAGGCATTCATTCACATGTATGAGAGCCTGTGTAGGCATTCTTAATCAAACTAACACAGGCAATTACCACCTCCTAAAATGGGGACACCCTTTCATTTGAAAAGAATATCAGACATTCATGATGAGGGCAACATACCAATCTCCAGTAGTTATTATATCTTTGTGACTTTCATCATAAAAGACATTTTTCCTGCTGTATAGTAATCCCTAATTCACCTAGCATGCACACACAGTCTGTATCAGGAAGGAGGGACTCTTGCCCTTCATTTTTCTGATTAAAGACAATATGTTGCTACTGAGGTTGGTTTGTTCTTTTTCTTTTATTTCCACATCACCTTCATCAATCTTAATCTAAGGTAACTGGAAATTTAGATTTGTAGTATTTATTTACTTATTTTGTGTCTATCTGTCCATTTTTCTGTCTCTCCCTATTTTGTCTCTGTCTCTGTCTCTCTGTATCTCTGTATATCTATCTCTGTATCTCTATCTCTGTCTTGCTTTCTCTATATTTCTCTCTCTATCTTTGATGTACATGCACATATCAGCGTTAGGGTTAGGGTTAGGGTTAGGGTTAGGGTTAGGGTTAGGGTTAGGGTTAGGGGTTAGGGTTAGGCAATATTAGAGATCAACTTGCTTGTTCTACCATATGTGTTCAATGATCAAATACATGTCATCGGCCTTGAGGGCAAGAGCGTTTCCAGATGGAATGATCTCTCTGACTTACAAATAACTCTTTCAAAAACAACAGTATTTTTACACAAAATACAAGTAACTTTAATTCATGCATTACCCTTGGTTCTGCCTCTGTCTGTCTAAATACAGTTGACAACCTCATGTTATACTGTCTGTGATATTAATAATTTTATTCTATAGAAATTATGTAGTAGCCAAATCTAACTTTTATTTTCCTTATATGTACATATCAGTAATATATATGTATATATATATATATGTATATATATATACAATCTGATATAAATGTGAAAAAGCTTATTCACTGTAATTTTTGTAAAGATTATTATTATTATCATTGAGCCCTATGATATGCTTGATGTTCCCTGATATGTTATGAATATGAGTATTATTACATGCATGAGTCAATGGATGAAATAACTGTAAATATATTTACCTTAATGTGATAGACAATTTTTAATATCATCAGATGCTTATCATTGAGAGAATATAATATTTTTTATGTGAAGACCGAAATCTCATCTAAGTTTTCCAACGATGGAGTTGTGTCCGAAATTATTTATCATACACTAAAATTTTAGTATTATGTTTCCTAGCAACAGGTTCACATTTGTTTTATCAAATGAGTACAACTTTTTACTTTAAATTTTTTTATGTTATTCAAATGATATATCAGTTACATTTATCGTATTTTGTTAATTTTATCATATGAAGTATTTTATAACCTAAAATCTCTCAACATCATTATGGGTGCATTTGCAATTGAATCATATTATTATTCTAAATGATATGTTCTGTAACTATACTGCTCAACAGAGCTAAAACGAACGCATAAATTTGTTTACTATGTGGTTTCATCTTATTTATTTACCATATGCATAAAAATCAGACTCATTTGCTAACATAAATCACAAGTTAAATATAACTCAGTGAATATTTAAATACTTTCTTAAGTTCGTTCTCTAATTAATGGCAACATGTTATTTAGTTTTTCTTTTCAATATATCCTGATAAAAAATAATATGCCCAGGAGAAAAACAAAACAATATGCGTACCATAATAATATCTGCCAGACTTATCCAGAAGTATATTCCTACACATACTCTTTCAACTTTTTTCTCATGTGATATGAAACCAAAATTTGAAATATTAAATAAATATTAAATAAAGTGAGAATATGAGCTCACTTTTTACTATAAAAGTCATGTGTGAACAATTAAAAAATAGTTCCAGATCTGACTCATAGTCATCATGCTGAACAAAATGTATGAGACATTAGAAGTGATATTGACCATTGCATGCCCTAGGGATAGTTCACAAGAGTGGGAAAGATAAAGAAAATTATTTTTTCCTTTCAACTATAAGTTAGAATATGTAAAGGACAGAATTCAGATAAAAGTACATCTTGTGCTTCTGAGTTGTGAGTAAAATACCATTCACCAAGTGGCCATTTGGGTAAAATCATGAGCATAAAATTAAGAGAAAATCTGTGATCAATTGAGAGATGTTGGGAAATGTTCCTGGGATAGTAGGATGTTTATATTTTAAAAGATATAAAGGAAGACTATGTAAAGAAATGTTTTTGATTACTTGGACACAATAACAACTTTTCTCTATTGACTTATAAATAAATTCTTATTGGATTCTGATGGAACATAGAAAATATCAACTCTACATGAGAAGATGTACTTGGACATATGGTTCAATGGTCTGTCATCTGAATGTAAAGACAGAAGCCTTCTGTAACTGGGTATGTGGTGGTACTCTAATGCTGGTTTTCCAGTTCTGTGGGTGGGTTTAATACATAAAAATTACTACAGAGTAACTCAGAACTTTCATTTATTGTAAGGTTAGAGAGAGTTTTATAAAGTTCCTTACTGTGTTGATACTACACAAAAAAGGTAACATGACCAACTCTTGTTGGTAGAAGCTGCATATGAAGCTTGTTATTAAGTCGAGGTAGAGAGTATCAGAGGGGTTGATGTTGAATTTCTTCTAAACCCTGGGCTGTGTAAAATTACTGCACATGGGATGGATACCCAGATGAAAAGTTCTCCAGATAGCCCCTCCTTCAGTTTCTGTCACACACTTTGTCTCCATATTTGCTCCCTTGAATATTTTGTTACTCTTTCTAAGAAGGACTGAAGCATCCCGACTTGGTCTTCCTTCTTCTTGAGCTTCATGTGGTCTGTGAGTTGAATCTTGGCTATTTCAAGCTTATGGGCTAATATCCACTAATCAGTGAGTGAATACCATGTGTGTTCTTTTGTGATTGCGTTACCTCACTCAGGATGATATTTTCTAGTTCCATACATTTACCTAAGAATTCTTGAATTCATTGTTTTAATAGTTGTGTAATACTCCATTATGTAAATATACCACATTTTTTGTATCCATTCCTCTGTTGAAGGGCGTCTGGGTTCTTTCCAGCTTCTGGCTATTATATATAAGGCTGCTATGAACATAGAGGAGCATATGTCCTTGTTATACATTGGAGAATCTTCTGGGTATATGCCTAGGAGTGATATAGCTGGGTCCTCAAGTAATGCTATGTTCAATTTTCTGAGGAACCACCAGACTGATTTCCAGAGTAGTTGCACCATCTTACAATCTCACCAACAATGGAGGAGTGTTCCTCTTCCTCTGCATCCTCTCCAGGATTTGCTATCAACTGAGTTTTTTATCTTAGCCATTCTGACAGGTGTAAGGTGGAATCTCAGGGCTGTTTTGATTTGCATTTCCCTGATGACTAAGGATGCTGAACATTTCTCTAGGTACTTCTCGGCCATTTGAGTTTCTTCAGCTGGGAATTCTTTGTTTAGCTCTGTAACCCATTTTTAATAGGGTTATTTGTTTGTCTAGAGTCTAATTTCTTGAGTTATTTGTATATATTAGATATTAGCACTCTATCGGATGTAGGATTGGTAATTATCTTTTCCCAATCTGTTAGTTGCCAATTTGTCCTATTAACAGTGTCTTTTGCTTTATAGAAGCTTTGAAATTTTGTGAGGTCCTATTTGTCAATTTTTGATCTTAGAGCATAAGCCATTGGTGTTTTGTTCAGGAACTTTTCCCCTGTGCCCATGTGTTGGAAGCTTTTCCCTGCCTTCTCTTCTATTAGTTTCAGTGTATCTGGTTTTATGGCAAGGTTCTTTATCCACTTGGAACTGAGCTTTGTACAAGGAGATAAGAAGGGATCGATTTGCATTCTTCTACATGCTGACCTCCAGTTAAACCAGCACCATTTGTTGAAAATGCTGTGCTTTTTCCACTGGATGGTTTTAACTCCTTTGTCAAAGATCAGAGTTTTGTGGGTTCTTTTCTGGGTCTTTAATTCTATTCCAATGATCTTCCTGCCTGACTCTGTACCAATACCATGCAGTTTTTATCATATTGCTCTGCAGTACAGCTTTAGGTCTTGGCTAGTGTTTTCCCCAGAAGTTCTTTTATTGTTGAGAATAGTTTTTCCTATCTTGGGTTTTTTTGTTGTATGATAATATACATTAGTGACTTAAAACTTCTGTCAGAGAACACTAAACCTGATAAACAACTTCAGCAACGTGGCTGGGTATAAAATTAACTCAAACAAATCAGTAGCCTTCCTCTACGCAAAGGATAAACAGGCTGAGAAAGAAATTAGGGAAATGACACCCTTCACAGTAGTCACAAATAATTTGAAATACCTTGTTGTGAATCTTACCAAGGAAGTGAAACTTCTGTATGACAAGAACTTCAAGTCTCTGAAGAAAGAAACTAAAGAAGGGCTCAGAAGAATGAAAGATCTCCCATGCTCATGGATTAGCCGGATTAATATTGTAAAAATGGCCATCTTGTCGAAAACAATCTACAGATTTAATGCAATCCCCCCAAAAATTCCAACTTAATTCTTCATAGAGATAAAAAGATCAATTTGCAAATTCATTTGGACACACTTGAATTCTAAATCAGGTGGAGATATGTTGTAGATGACTACAAGCACACAGCGTCTTCTGGATACAACAGGGTAGTTACACAGACAAGCCAACAGTATTTCTGATAGGATACACGAAGGCTGTGAAAGCTCAAGCAAACCAAACCCAGGATTGGAGTTAAGGCAAGAAGGGCAGAAGGTTTTACACCTCCCTGGGGAGCTACTGGCAACTGTTAGCTTCCAGCAATATGGCTGGTAGCTTTTCATTAAAGATGTGACATCCAGTAGATGACCACAAGCCAAAGAGTATAAAGCCAGAACTAGATGTACTGGATGAGATTTAAAAATTAATAGAAAAAAAAAAAGAGGAGCAGATATATAATAGCAAGTAGATTTATAATAAATTGAAAGAGGGGAGGATATCATCAAGTACAATGTATAAATTTTTCAAACAATTAATAAAATACCTGGAAATCTGCACTTACCGGAAAGATCTAGGGAAAATTAAAACCATTATGAAATCTAACATAAATTAACAACTTAATAAGCAACAACAGTAGAGCAATAAAACATTGATTAAAACCTTACTACTTGAATTGAGTATAATTGTGAAATACAGCTATTATTTAAATATATACAATATACACATTAATTTAAAGTCATTTTTTTGGTTTTTTGCAAAGTTTTATTTTTATTCAATACATTTATTCATCCAGAGTGTATATGTATATGTGTAAGTGTGTATATGGTCACTGGCCCTTGTGTGGGGTGAGAGAATAAATACAATATCAGAGATTCTTTCTCTAGCTTCTGTGATAGATGAACAGCAATAGGAACCTGGAGAGTACTCAGAGATTTTCTGCATCTTTGACCATGACATATTTAGGAGGACCTAGGAAATCTAAACACACCAGGAAAGGAGGCAAAGACAATTAATCATTATTAATTAATTATCTCAAGGTTAATTAATATAAAAAGCAGAATTACATATTGCATTATACAATAATATTTTGACATGCAAATTAGGATACATTTTATTTTTCTATAATAAATTATCAAAATATAAAGAATGATAGACTGATAATGTTTTATATATAAATATTTCTAACTTCTTGAGTGAGAGATCTTGACCAGCACTGGGTAAGATGAAATCAGTGTAACAATTTATTGCTTCTTTATTTCTTGATTTAAAGAAAAGTATATACTCTATTTTAAATTCATCTTCGTATACAGAAGCAGATGTTATATATCCACAACAAATTGAAATGCAATCTGATTGTTATTCTGTGTAAACTACAAGCATGTGTATGTCTAAATTATAGTATATCAATAATTTCAAAAGTGAAATAAGGTAAATGACAATAATTTAATATTCATTTAATGATTTTATTCCTGGACAGCAGTTATTTTTTTAATAGTGAAGAAAACATAATCGTAGTCTTCTATGCTGACTTCCATAAAAAGAAATATTCTCTACTAATATAACCTTAGCAATGATACATAATCCAGTAGATTCATTTAATAGACTCTTGCTAATGTTCTGATTGATATTTTTAGGGGTTGAAGAATAATTCTTTGACCCAACAAAATAAACTGAATGCATTAGGATATTTCTTTTTCCTCTAATCTGTATCAAAGAAATATAGGAAGAGATTTAGTACCACAGATAGAAAAGTAATATAAGTGAGGTCATAATTTACTTCACTGCTTTATTTCAACCTAGATATTCATTGCTCTAAGACATATAGGTTATTGAATTTTACTACATACACCTCATGCTGGTTTCCTATCAAACCGAATATCACTGGATCCTCTCCACCCAGCTCCCTACATGAAATTGTCCTTTTGTGCGTCTCATAATCGGCAGCGATGTGGCCAAGCATCTGGTGGTGACAGGCAGACATCTTTGATTTATTGGCTAATATCACTGCTTGTTAGTGGATGGTTGAGCAGGAGACTAAAAGAGCATAAAATCAGAGAGAATAAATTATGAAGGCACCGAACTGTGCCATTATAAACCCTTCCTTGTCACAGCTGTGACATCTCCTAGGAAATGGAGGATGACAGCAGCATTCATTCTTCAAAGGACCAATACTTTCTACTTGTGATCCTGACCATAAATAAATAAATAAAGCAAACAAACCACACAAGCAAGTGGGAGCTCAAATAAAAAATGTCTGTCCCTCAATAGAGCACAAGGGTCCCAGTTCCTTCCATTTGAAAGTAGAGCAGAACAAAGCCCACTTGGATTAGAGGCACTCATAAGCAAAACTTGCAGATATTAAATAAATATGTTCATTCCAAGTGCTTGAACCTGAGCCATTTGACGAGTAGAATAGCTCCATGAATTTTATAGTCACCCAATAGAAATTCCTCTGAAGTAAATTGGTTACACAAGTTCTACTCTACTAAGTCAACTTAGTCAATTCTGTCATACCATAAATATCTGTCTAGTAAATGATATTCAGAATGCTTAATGCCAGTTAGTATTTGGACAAACAGCGCTCTCAAGTGGATAACGTTTATAACCTGGCTTTTGATTTTAATCAGATGAAGTCATTAAATTCCATCTGAATATAAATATTTATTATGAATGCATAAGAGCAAGAACAATTCACACTGTTGTAGAGAGAACAGGTTTCACTGTGTTCTAAAATGGTGATGCCTTAAAACAAAGAGACTTGTACATGGGAAATTAACTCTCTTGTAAATGACTGAGTCAAAGTTTGGTAAAGAAAAAGTATAAATGATTGTGTCCCTCATTTTCATGGAAGCTAATCCAGCTACACACTTCCATTAAGTCATTACACAATCAATTAAAGGATGACTTTTACTGATGGCATTTTTAATACAAGTCTCAGCAAAATCAAACTGTGTGGCCAAAGAAATACAAGATAAAGGATGTGAAAGAGAACAGAATTTTGAGAGAAACATTGAAAGGGAAGAAAAGTCAAGGACCTCAAAACAGTATAAAATGGCTATTGGCCACAAAATACCCTATAATATACTACTGTTAGTAAATAATTTTAACTCAAAGATTTTAATTTTTTCCCATAAAATGATAAGCAACTATTGTTTTAAATAACTTCAATATTGCAAATGACAATTATCTCACAAAAAATATAGTAGCACAAAATATATTTACATTACATAACAACAATAAAACTTTCTTAAGGTTTCAGAACTTTAAAGGCAGTCTTGGTAGCCCATACCATTAATTCCAGAACTCTGTAGGAAAAAGTAATTGGATCTTTCTGTTTTAGGGCCACCATAGTACAAAGAATAATTTCTGGGTTAGCTTGAGCTACATAATGAGACCCTGTTTAAAATTAAAAAGAAATCTAAAAAAGGTACATTACACCAAAATTGCTTTCAGATGAGATAATTCAATAGGGATGAGGGAAGGAGTACAAAGTTTAATTAAAGTCTGGGTAGGTACATTTCAAGGACAGCCTACTGTAGAGCCATCTCATTTCTTTTTAGGCCAAAAACATTTTCTCCTAATAAACGAAAGATTTTCAAAACAAATCTATCCAAAAACTTATGCAAGACTTTGTATTTAATTTTAAGAATTTTCTGTAAGTACGCCACATAAACAAATGCATTTTAACATTTTATACTTATTAAAAGGAGATAATATTTCAAGTAGAACTATGAAAAACTGACACATTTTAATATTACCCTTGAAAGCCAAAACTGAAATACGAGACAATGGTGTGACATATACATATATATATATATATATATATATATATATATATATATATGTCCTGTTGTTACAAGTACCAATATACTGAAGGGGGTTTGTACATACAACCTCCAAGATATGATCAACAACTAAGGAAGCTCTGGCTGAGGTGTTGTCACTAAAGAGTTATAGCTCTCATCGCTACACCTTGAAGTGAGAGTCAGACTTCTTGTTAGTGTGTGAAATGTCTAAGGCCAGCATTCTGAACACATCTTTTCATGCAAGGGAATTGACCTTGAAGTTGAGTTCTTGAACTCGAGTACTTTTGAACAAGTTTAACTGCATTTGCACCTGGTCCTCAAAGTTTCATAGCAATTCATTTCTCTGACTCTCAGTCATACTAATTCCCATTAATGTGGTTGCAATTGCAAATAGTGTGCCCTGTGAAATGCAATATCCTTATTAACTTCTATGTAGATGTTCTTTTGTACAGGGATTCTAAGGACAGTGCTGAGTGCTCCAGATAGATTCTGAAATAATGTCTAACATGATATTTTCCACCCTAATGGTTCTCTTCTGCCTTTTTCAGAACTAAGTTAATTTTTTGCTCATGGATTTAACCAAAGTTAACTGAATATATCATGTCTTAGACCATAAACATAAGATTTTCTCAGAATTTGTAGAACATGAATAATTTCACTTGTATTTTAATAGTACACATCCACAAACACACACACACACACACACACACACACACATTCCCACACACATATGGCTACAAAAATATTGCTATATTTATTGTATACAATTTTAATATTTCATTTGACTTCTAGTAACAAAATATATTAATATAGCTTGATACTGTTGTGAATGCAAATCTGTGTATATTTAAAACATTGAATTGGCAAATTATGCATTATATTTTATACTTTATATATCTAGACATTTATATCTAATATTCCTTGTATTTATGTACTTGGGAACCAGAAATTAGGCTAAGAAGTTCATATATTATTTTAATTTGTCTTCAGAAGGTGTCTAGTTGGTATTATAATTACTAGATTTGGCCAATCTGTAAAATAACCAGCTCACATAATGCTACTTCTTGAAAATGATTTGAATGTGCAGTGTGCTTAACATATGAAATGCTACTATTTCACTATACAAATAATCTATTTTAATAAAGATGGATCATATGAATTTTGCAAAAATAGTGTTTATTCCTTGATATAAAACCCCGTCTTTAAATTTTTGGTTTGGAATTTTGACATTTCTCTTTTACACATTTTGTCTTGATTCATCAAGTATGTAGAAAATACATATAAATATTTCCTGTATTAGAGGTCATGTAAGCTTTAGCACAATACATATATATCCTGCATGAAAAGGAAATAATGGACCTACAAAATTCAAAGAACATAGTTAAGATTTTCATAAGCACTATGACAGTCTCAGAAATGTATACATTCAAATTGCATGCATTTTGCATTAAGAAAAGATAAAGCAGCACTATAGCAATTTTGTCTATCAAGCTTAACTTCTTTGCTGAGAGGTACATTGCAATTAAAACATTACTGAGGCGAATTCTCAGTGGCTCAGCACTAGACACTTCTTACACACTTGAGTGGTTACAAGTGTAGCCATGTGCAACCATGTGTGGTAAATCTGTCAGAACTAACAGCGGGGGCTCAGATAAGAGTTCTCCATCAATAAACCTGCTTGATAGGTCAAGGTCTTTGAGTTGTTATCATAAGTGGCACCCAAGAGTGTGGCCAGTATTAAGGATTTGCTGGTATTTCTCCAGTGTACATTTTACTAATTTTGCATAGATTTATTCTGTTGGTCATTTGAGGTTATGGCAGAATTTAAACCTAACCATAGCACTTTTCACAATGTGAGTGCTTTGGTTCTCGTTTGATGAAAGAGAACACAATATGTCTGAAGATAGAATAGAAAACTCTTTTCCAATTAGAGTAAGATACATTGTGGAACCAAAAAGCAATGAAAAGGTTTAGTATAATCCCATCTATATCATGAAATCGTCACAGGAGTTTATATGTTAGATGAGTAAAGAATTATGATCACATCTCTGATAAAAGGTTTCAAAGCTGTACTTGAACCGTCTTTTTAATATCAACTTGGTCTGACTTACATATCAGTCAGCTAGGCATATTACATACCGATTTCCTGGGAATGTCTCTGATGGCTTCAGAAGCTCACACCTGCCTTTCATATCATATATTATATTGTTATAACATGGATTCTGACAATAATCTAATGAATAGTGTTACATTTTACAAACCTAATTAATGCCAGTTATTCACTCATAGCTTGTCAAGTGGACTAAGAGTATCAATTCTATGAGTTACCTAACAGTGTATATTTCACATAGTGTATGTTAACAACCTATTTAAAATGATACAATATGATTGAGAGAAAGTGTAAATATAATTTTTGGAGTTAGAACAAGTCCAATTATCTTCATCTCTCTTGTTTGTTTATTGTATAATACTGCTTATTCAATTGAGCTATTAGGCTTCAGAGTGTAAGCATTTTCAAGTATGTTTACAGTTGATTATTGAGAAAATTGAGCTATTGGATGTATATAACTTTAAACTTCTAAATCTGTTAAAGCTGTTAAATGAAAATTAAAGCAATAGACCAATTGACAATGATATCAATTCACTTAAGGTTTTATGGAACATTTTAAGCTGAATTTAAATTAAACTTCTTAAAGCCTTTGTATTCATTAATGTCTTTAAAATTTAGTAGGAATAGATTTGGACTTATAAATTATGTCTTTTCAGAGCCATAACTACCCAGAAACTTCGCAGTAGGAGTTGGCAGTACCACATATTGCTCACAGTTTCTTGATGCCTAGCATGGTTGAGTTTTCGTTTCTGTGTGTGGAATGGGCAATGCATAGGAGATGGAGTGTCTCCAGTTTTAATCACTTCACTTTCCATTTGAAAAGTAATTCATCATGAGGAGTCAGTGGGGTATACAGAGCACTAATTGCAGCAAAATATCAAGGACAGTTTTCCTCTGTCTTAATTAAACATTAATGAGTAAAGTTATTTGCAAATGCGTGCTGCAGGGATGGACTTGTCTGTCTAGGTTTGGTAAATACTGACACTGGGTGTCAAAATAAAGCACCTTAATTGATTTATACAGAAATAGTTTAAAAAGATTACACCTGGCTTGACATTTCCCTAGGATTTTATAGAGTAGTTTCTGATAAATTATTTATAAAGAATCTTTCCCTGACCTGTCCTAATTACAGGAGTGATTGTTTCCAAACTAATCAATTTGGTGAAAATTTGATTGTCCTCTTCTCTCTTTTCTATTAATGTAGAGAACTCTACAGTAGATTATAATTCTCTTGAGTTTCCTTATATTTTTAGCGGGAATATGCAAAAAGACATTTTTACTTCAGTATCAGAAATGTTGTGTAAGGTATTAGAAGGTATTTTCATATTGACTTAATTTGGAATTAATAACTTTTGTTTAAGTATCTTAAATTATATTTTAGTACATGGGTAATCTACATATTTTATTGGAACTATGATTTAGTATTGTAAACAAAATATAAAATCCTGGAAGAATATTCAAATAAACCTTGTCTCATGTGAGTTTGACTTTGACATATTTCATTTCATAAGTTAATACATCAAGAAAAGCTAAAACAAGGGGGAGGCTTTTAAGTTATTCTGTGGTTATCTGAGTGGTAGTTACTACTCTAATGTGTACATTGGTTGAATGATAGTTTCTAACTAAATTTTTCCATGTATTTCTCTGAGCAAATACCAACCACTATTTATTTTCCTGATCTACTAAGTAACTATCTACATTAATTATTACAGCCAGTGTATTAAAATAATTTCCTTAAATGAACAGTTTACAGCTATATATAAAAAAAAAGCATACAGTAGTCTGAACCTTACCATAGAATTTTGATTGGTATAGATCCATGTAGATATTTTTTGAAAAATATAAAGCATTATGGATACACTTTAAAAATATCAGTAATGTAGTAAATATCCACTTTTTTACGTGGAAAGAGAAAGAAATATTATCTGATATGCCTTAGAGTGACTAGTAAACATAGAATAAACTGTTTTCAGACAGTGCTGTTAAATATCACTCTGGAAGCTCCAGGAACTCCCCGTTTCCCAAACCATATGGCTTGCTGCAAATACAACTGGCTTACAGCAAGCAGTGTAAGCACACCTCACAGTCTCCCACTTGGGAACCTACTAGAATGTTCTGAATGCTGGGTCTTTAATGGAACTTCGGTTCCACACACTTTGTCATCCTGATGTATTTTCTTTACAAACCTCTAATAAAAATGAAGCAATCCTTGCCTTAGTCACCTGTACCCTAGACTTCAGAATAGATTAATTTTCAACTTGAGATGCAAATTATGCTTACAGGTATTTTATACCATTCTTAAAAACAAACCAAATCAAAGGCAACCCAAAAAGTACTTAGAAATAAGAATTTTTCCATTTTAGGAAAGTAAATTCAACATTCCTTTCATCTCTCGAAATCTCTTAGTTAAAGCCATGCAAAAGCAATAACAATAATAACAAGGAATAGTTCATTCTTGACAAGACCTAAAGGGAAATGGGACTGCACAAACTGAAAAAAGTTGAATCTTCCCAAAGTAGCCATTGTCAACAATATTATTGTATAATGCAGTGGAGAGGTTCTTTTGATTATACATTTCAAAAAGTTAAAAAAGCCCCACAAACACATGCATAAATGCCATAAGTATCTGAGGTACAGAAACAACCACTTCATTCCAGTGACAGAAGCAAACATCTCCATTTGTGAAAACGTTAGAAGAGTTCCCGAGATAAAAGCATAAATTTGACTAAATTTCCTTAATTTCAATGATGAGCAGAGCAGGGAGTAACAGAGTATGAGCAACAGGTGAGAATGTCATTTGTGGAAGACATGAAAGACGATTGTGAACAATATGTGTGAAGTGAAAAATACCTTTCACTTTCTTCTCTGCTGTAAGAAAAGTATTTGCTCTTTTGCTACATAAACGCAGTCATATGGAAAACTGTTCATATGCAAACCTAGAAATGGTATTCCTATGGATTCTATTCCTGTAAATTGGAAGGGTGAAGGGAAGAAAAGGTATTCCTATGGATTCTATTCAAGTAAAATGGAAGGGTGAAGGGATGAAACACATGAAAAAAATAACATGAAGGAAGAAAAAATGGAAGGGAAGGTGTGGAGGAAAGGAGAGGGAAAGAGAAAGAGGAAGAAGGGAAGGAAAGAGCAGAAGATGAAGAATAGGAAGGAGGATAGGAGGACAAGAGAAAGAGGTTAGAATAAAAGAAGGATTAAAAATTAGGAATGAAGGATGGACAAGGAATGCTAAATAGAAATTATTACTATTGAATAAATATACAATAGCATCAAAATATAATAAGATATCAGACCAAGTATAATAATCTTTCTTACTACATGACTTAACATCAATAAAATTTCCTTATATCTTCTCTCTTGATTTTATAATGCATATTCTTTCCTATTATCTTTAAAAAAGATAGACCTCAAGATCAATAAAATTTCTAAAGTCTTCCCTATAATCACATCATACCAAATGCCCTCATGCACATAGATACCCATTCTCATGCATTGTTTATTATTTTTATTCTTCTACTTTTATTTCCCTTCCTGTACCCCTCCCAATTTCCCCTACACCTTCCCTCCCAAATCAGATCCACTTACTCTCCTGTTTTTCTTAAGAAGATAACTTTTGAGGATTTTAGTACCTAGGGTTTCATGCTTCTTACTTTTTAATTAGTTAAAATATTTTTGATCTTTTGTTCAAATTCTTTTATTGAGATAAAATTAAAATATTTACGTATCTATGTGAAATAACCTAGTAAAGGCAATAAACACACATTTCATCAAACAATGATTTCTATTGGTATGACATTATTGTTATTTTCAAATATATCATAGAACATTCTCAACAATAATAACCTGACTGCAACATACATACAAAATTCTACAGCTAATTCTTTCTGTTTGTATGTTTAAAGGAGTGATTCAAGTAATTTATTTCCCTTTCTCTTTTCTACATCTCTGTTAACTTTCTGGTGATGGACATATTCCACTCTTGGATGAAACCATCCTAAACTTCCACAGAAATGTAATATCTCTCTTTCTGAGTATGGACTATGCCATTTAGCATAATCACACCTGTTTCTATATACTTTTCTACAAATAACAACATTTCACATTTGTTTCTTAATAATATTATGTTATCTACAATGTATATATGTACATAAATACATACACAAAAATTTTCTATTCTGTACTGGTGAACAATTGTTTGATTATGTTGCTTCTTAGTAGATTTTTAAGGTAAACTTCATAATATTTTCTACAATATCTCAACTCATTTCCATTTTTCCAACATTTCTCCTTTCTAAAGACTCTTTATAGCATTTTTTTTTACTTATTTTGATTTGTTCTTCTTTTTCATTCTTCAATATATATATATTTTAACTACTGGATAGCCATCATTGTTGCCAAAGTGGCCTGATGTCTCTCTGGGATGGTGGTTTGCTTCCTATTGGTGATAAATCATGTTAGGCAATTTTTCACACAACTGTTGACTGTCAGTATGCTTTCTTGTGTGAAGTAGTCATTTTGATTATACAAAGTAAACATTTATTTAACAGTTACATAAAAATATAAAATATATTAACCTAAACTTAGTACAAAGGCATGGGTTTTCTGTCTTTACCATTATTAATGAACAATTCTGAAAACATGAACCAGTGTTCTTTAATTACAGAAAGAACTGAATATGAAAATTGAATGGAAAAATGTAAATTTTTCCCAGATAATATGAATATATAGCCTGAAGCTTTAATTAATTAAAACCAATAAATGTTGGTAATAATGATTAGGAGATTGATTGACTAGCATAAGTTACATAACATAATTTTGGGCTGGTGAGATTGCTCAGTGGTTAAGAGCACTGACTGCTCTTCCAAGGTCATGAGTTCAAATCCTAGCAACCATATGGTGGTCACAACCGTCTATAATGAGATATAATACCCTCTTGTGGGGTGTCGGAGAAAGCTACAGTGTACTTACATATAATAAATGAGTAAAAACTTTTGGGCTGGACTGAGTGGTACAAGGGGAAGTTACATAATTATAAGTAAATTACTGGCAAGTTACATAATTGTAAGTAAAATTAACAATTTCATAGAATTTCAGTATATAGTTGAGGAAGAATGTTACCAATGTTCCAGATATTGGTGTTTGTTTCTATCAAATATTTACTTTTCCATGCAATGTAGAGATATTTTGTGATTTTAAATTCTGAGAGATATATTATCAAATTTCATAATAGATTATTTTATTAATAAATTGATGTTTTTATGTAATTGGGTGTCTCATTTTAAGAGTTTCATAATATATTAAAATACCTTAAACATGCAATCTTTTTTATAGTTTCTTTTATTATTTTATATTCTAGTCATTTCTCCTCCTTGTATGCCCTCCCACAGTACCCCATCCCATTCTTCTTCCACCCAGTCTCCAAGAGGATGTCCCCCAACCCCACAGGCTTCTCCATTCCTTGGGGGCTCAAGTATCTGAGGGTTGGGCACTCCTCCTACTGAGGCCAGGCCAGACAATCCTTTGCTGTATATGTGTTGGGGGCCTTAGACCAGCTCCTATATGCTGCCAAGCTGTTGGCTCAGTGTCTAAGAGATCTCAGGAGTTCTGGTTAGTGGAGACCGCTATTCTTCTTATGGGGTTGCCCTCCAACCTTTCCCAAATTCAACCATAGGGGTCCCTAACTCAGTCTAACGGTTGGGCGTAAGTATGTGCAAGTATCTCAGACAACTGCTTGTTGGGTCTCTCAGAGACAGCAATACTAGGCTCCTGTCCGTAAGCACACCATAGCATCAGTAATAGCATCAGGTCTTGGAGCCTCCACTTGAGATGGATCCCAAATGGAGGTGGTCACTGGACCATCTTTCTCTCTGTCTCTTCTTTTTAGTCCCTGAGGTTCTTTTAAACAGGAACAATTCTGGGTCAGAATTTTTGACTGTGGGTTGGCAAATTCATCCCTCCACTTGATTCTCTGTCTTTCTACTAGAAGAAAGACTCTATGAGTTCCCTCTCCCCACTGTTGGTATTTCTTCTGAGGTCCTTCCCTTTGAATACTGTGAATCTCTCACCTTCCAGATCTCTGGAGCATTCTAGAGGGTCTCTATCTCCCACCAAACAATGCTACATATTTCCATTCTTTCTGCTGGACCTCGGGGATTCTCTCTTGTTTCCCTACCCAATGCCTGATCATGTTCGCCATTTCCCTTCTCCCTCCCTACTCCCACATAGATCCATCCCTCCCTCTGCCTCCCATTATTATTTTCTTTTCCCTCTCATGTGGGAATGAAGCATCCTTACGTGGGCCCTTCTCCTTGTTAACCTTCTTGAGTTCTGTGAATTGTATCCTAGGTATTCTGTATTTTGGGGCTAACATTTACATATTATGAAGTACATACCATGCATGTCTTTTTGGGTCTGAATTACCTCATTTAGGATAATAATTTCTAGTTCCATCCATTTGCTTGTAAATTCATGATGTCCTTGTTCTTAATAGATCCCATTGTGTAAGCAAACCACTTTTTCTGTCTCCATTCTTCCATTATGGAACATCCTGGTTGTTTCCAATTTCTGTCTATCACAGTTAAGGCCTCTATGAACATAATGGAGCATATGCCCCTGTGGAATGGTAAGCCATCTTTTGGGTAAATGCCCAAAAGTGGCATAGCTGGATCTTCAGGTAGATCTATTTCCAATTTTCTGAGGAACCTACAGATGGATTTCCAGAGTAGTTATACTAGTTTTCAATCCCACAAACAAAGGAGAAGTGTTCCTCTTTCTCCACATCCTCACCAACGTATGCTGTCATCTGAATTTTTGATCTTAGCCATTTTGATTAGTATAAGGTATAATCTTGGGACACTTTAAAAAATGTTTATTTTTTTTTTACACTCCAGATTTTATTCCACCGCCCTACCCTGTCCACACTTTGACTGTTCCATACCCCATACCCCCTCCCCACTCCCTGTCTCCAAGAGGATGCACTCACTGCCCACCCACCACCAAAACAGACCTCTAAACTCCCTGGGGCCTCCTGTCTATTGAGTGTTAAGTATATCTTCTCTGACTGAACTCACACTCATTCCCTGATGAGTAAGGGCTTTGAACATTTCTTTAAGTGCTTCTCAGCCATTCAAGATTCCTCTGTTGTTAATTCTGCTTAGCTCTATATCCCACTTTTTGATTGGGCTGATTGGTTTTTTGGAGGTTAGCTTCTTGAGTTCATTACATATTTTGTATATTAGTGCTCTACTGAATGTGGACTTACTGAATATTTTTTTCCCTATATATAGGTTGCCAATTTGTCCTATTGACTCTGTCTTTTGCCTTATAGAAGCTTTTCAGTTTCATAATCTTCCATTTATCAATTATTGATCATAGAACCTGAACCATTGGGACTCTTTTTAGGAAATTTCCCCCTGTGTCAAGGTATTCAAGGCTCTTTTTCACTTTCTAATCTATTAGATTCAGTGCATCTGGTTTTATGTTGAGGTCCTTGATCCACTTGGACTTGAGCTTTGTGCAAGGTGACAAATATGGATCTGTTTTCATTTTTCTACATACAGATTGTCACCACCTATTGAAGATGCTTTATTTGTTTCATTGTATATTTTTGGCTTCTTTGTCAAAGATTAATTGTTTATAATTGTGTGGGTTTATTTCTTGGTCTTCATTTCTATTCCATTGATCGACTTTGAACTGTCTGTCTCTGTACCAATACCATGCACCTTTTATCAGTATTGCTCTGTAGTATAGCTTGAGGTCGGAGATGGTGTTTTCCCCAGAAGTTCTTTTATTGTTAAGAATTGTTTAGCTATCTTTCCTTTTTGGTTTTCCATATGAAAGTGAGAATTGCTCCTTCCATGTCTGTGAAGAATTGTGTTAGAATTTTGGTGAGAATTGCATTGAATCTGTAGATTGATTTTAGTATGGTGGCCATTTTTACTATGTTAATCCTACCAATCCATGAGTATAGAATATCTGTGATTTTTCTGAGGTCTTCTTCAATTTTTTTCTTAAGAGACTTGGAGTTATTTTTACACAGATCTTTCACTTGTTTGTTTAGAGTTACCCCTATTATTAATAGTCATATTAATTATATATAGTCATAATATATATAATATACATGTATTATATATATTATAATAGTCATATTATTTGTGACTATTTTAAAGGGTGTTGTTTTCCTATTTTCTTTCTCAGCCTGTTTATCATTTGTATAAATGAAGGCTACTGATTTATTTGAGTTAATTTTTTATCCAGAAACTTTGCTGAACTTGTTCATCAGCAGTAGAATATCTCTGGTGGAATTTGTTTGGTTGCTTATGTATACTAACATATCTTCTACAAATAGTGATACCATGACTTCTTCTTTTCCAATTTGTATCCATTTGATCTCCTTCTGTTGACATATTTATCTAGCTAGAACTTTGAATACTATATTGAATAAATACAAGGAGAGGGGGAATGCTTGTCTTGTCCTTGGCTTTAGTGGGATTGCTTCAAGTATCTTTCCATTTAATTTGATATTGGCTGTTGGTTTGCTTTTATTATGTTTAGTTATGAGCCTTAAGTTCCTAATCTCTCATAGATTTTTACATGAAGGGGTATTGTATTTTGTCAAGTATTTTTTCAGCATCTAATGAGATGATCATGTTTTTTTTTTCTTTGAGTTTGGTTATATATTATATAGTGGATTATGTTCACAGATTTCCGTATATTGAACTATTCCTGCATCCCTGGGAAGAAGCCTACTTAATCATAATGAATGATGATTTTAATGTTTTCTTGGATTTGGTTTGCAAGAATTTTACTGAACATTTTTGCATTGATATTCATAAGGGAAGTTGGTCTGAATTTCGATTTCTTTTTTGGGTGTTTTTATGGTTTAAGTATTAGAGTTATTGTAAATGTATAGAATGAATTAGGTAGTGCTCCTTCTGTTTGTATTTTATGAAACAGTTTGAGGAGTGTTGGTATTAGCTCTTCTTAAAAGGTCTGGTAGAATTCTGCACTAAATCTATCTGGCCCTGGGCTATTTTGGTTAGGAGATTTTTAATGATTTCTATTTTCTTAAGTGATATGGCACTGTTTAGGTAGTTTATCTGCTCTTCATTTAACTTTGGTAGTTGGTATCTAGAAAATTGTCCATTTCATCTAGATTTTCCAGTTTTGTTGAGTATAGCTTTTTGTAGTAGGCTCTGTTTTTCATTGAGATTCCTCTGTTTCTGTTGTTATGTCTTCCCTTTCATGTTTGAGTTTGTTTATTTGGATACTGTCTTTGTTCCCTTTAGTTAGTTTGGCTAGGTGTTTATCTAGTTGATTTTCTCAAAGAACCAGCTTTTGGTATTGTTGATTCTTTGTATGCTTCTAATTGTTTCTTTTTGGTTGATTTCTGCCCTGGGTTTGACTATTTTCTGTTGTCTACTCCTATTGGATGTGTTTATTTCTAGGGCTTTCAGGAAAGCTGTTAAGTTGCAAGAAAAAGAACTCTTCAACTTTTTTTTAAACCAGGGCAATTGGTGCTATGAATTTTCCTCTTAGCACTGCTTTCAATGTGTTCCATAACTTTTGTATGCTGTGTCATCATTTTCATTGAATTCCAGGAAGTCTTTAAATTTCTTTCTTTATTTCTTGCCTGACCAAGTTATAATTGAATAATAAGTTGTTTAGTCTCAATGGGTATGTGCATTTTCTCTTGTTTTTGTTGTAATTGAAATTTAGCCTTAATTCACAGTGATCTGATAGGATGCCTGGGTTATTTCAATTTTACATCCATTGAGGCTTATTTGTGACCATCTATATGGTCAATTTTGGAGAAGGTACCATGAGGTACTGAGAAAAAGATATATTCATTTGTTTTATAGTGAAATGTTCTGTAGATATTTGTTAATTCATTTGTTTCATAATCTTTATTAATTTCACTGTGTATCTGATTAGTTTCTGTTTCAATGACCTGTCTATTGGAGACTGTGGGGTGCTGAAATCACCCTTATTATTGTGTGCAGTTCAATGTGTATTTTCATCTTTAGTAAAGTTTCTTTTATGAATATGGGTACCCATGCACAATTTGTTAACAAATGTTCAGAATTGAGACTTTCTTTTGGTGTATTTTTCCTTTGATAAATATGAAGTGTCCTTTCTCATCTTGCTTGATAACTTTTGGTTGAAAGTCTGTTTTATTGGTTATTAGAATGGAAATTCCTGCTTGTTTCTTGAGACCATTTGCTTGGAAGACTTTTTCCCAGCATTTTACTTTGAAGCAATGTCTGTCTTTATCATTGCAGTGTGTGTGTGTGTTTCTTTTTTTTTAATGCAGCAAAATGCTAGATCCTGCTTGCTTATCCAGTCTGTTAGCTTATGTCTTTTTTGGGGGGAATTGAGTCCCTTGATATTGAGAAATATTAAAGACAGATGATTGTTAGTTCCTGTTACATTTGTTGTTGTTGTAGGTGACATTATATGTATATTGTTCTTTCCTTTTGGTTTTATTGGGAGATGAATAAGTTCTTGTTTTTTCTTTGATGTAGGTACCCTACTTTAATTGGTGTTTTCCTTCTCAATTCTCTGTAGGACTGGTTTGTTAGTTAGATATTGTTTAAATTTAGTTTTGTTCTAGAATATTTTGGATTCTCCATCTACGATGTTTGAGAGGTTTGCAGGGTATAGTAAGCTGAGCTGTCTTTTGTGTTCTCTTAGGGTCTGCATGAGCTCCGTTCAGACTCTTCTGCATTTAGGGTCTCTGTTGAGAAGTCTGGTGTAATGTTGATCGATCTGCCTTTATATTTTACTTGGGTTTTTCCACTACAGCTTTTAATATTCTTTCTTTGTTGTGTGCATTTAGTGTTTGGATTATTCTGTGACAAAAGGATTTTCTTTTCTGGTCTAATCTAATTGGTGTTACATAGGCTTCTTGAACATATATGGCCATCTCTTTCTTTAGGTTGGGTAAGTTTTTGGTCCTTTGAGCTGAGAATCTTTGCTCTGTTCTATTCCTATTATTCTTAAATTTGGTATTATCATCCTAGATTTCCTGGATGTTTTGGGGGTAGGAGATATTTGTTATTTTTTGTTTGACCATTGTGTCAATATTTTCTAAGGTATCTTTTATTTCTGAGATTCTCTTTTGTATTCTGTTGTTGATGCTTGCATCTGTAGCTCCTGACCTCTTTCCTAGGTTTTTCATTCCCATAGTTCCCTCTATTTGTGAATTCTGTATTGTATTTACTTTCACTTTTAGATCTTGGAGTGCTTTGCTCAATTCTTTCACCTGTTTGATTATGCTTTTCTACATTTCTTTAATGAGTTTATTTGGTTTCTCTTTAACGGCTTCTACCTGTTTACCTGTGTTTTTCTATATTTCTTTCAGTGAGTTATTTATAGCCTCCTTAAAGGACTCTATTATCTTTACAAGATAGGATTTTAGGTCAGTATCCTGGTTTTCAGGTGTGTTGATGTATCCAGGGTTTGCTGTGGTGAGATAACTGGATTCTACGGTGCCAAAGTGTATTGGCTTCTGTTGCTTATGATCTTGTGCTTGCCTCTTGCAATCTGGTTATCTCTGCTATTAACTGGCCTGGTTATCTCTTTCTGAGCCTGCCTCTAGTGTCTTTGGGTTGTTGCTGGTCTTCTGGGAGACCTAAGGCCCTGGTTGCAGCATATCTCCTGATAGGCCTGCAGACTGTGGGTCTGTTGCCATGAGTTCAACAGATCTTGAGGGAGGCCTTCAGACTGTGGCGTCTGTTGCCCTGGATGCAAAAGAGAGAGGCCTTCAAACTGCAGGGTTTTCAGAAGAGCACACATGCTGATGATCTGCTGAGGTAGAGGCACTGGCTAAAAGGAAGGTGGAGTTTGAGCAGAGGGGATGGGTCCAGATTCCACTCGGCTACTTGAGGGTCTCAGCTGGTGGAGTTATTTGGGAGGGTCTCTTAACCTGTTGTCCTGGGTACAGCAGATCTCCCTAAATACACAACCTTTAAACTAGGCTTTTAATCCCAGCAATTGGGTTGAAAAGACAGGTGCAGTCAGCAAGTTCTGGGCCTGCCTATTCTGCATAGTGAATACAGAAAATCTAGGACTATGTAATACAAGATATCCAAGCTTCCATTTTCTTAATGGAGAATTTTAGCTTTTGCTACATGGGTTATTCTCTGTTGTAAAGTATAATTACAGGTTCCTACTGTATATTTCAATATAACATATTAGCCTAAGCTTAGACATTTTTGATAGTTGATTGTTTTATTTATTAAAGATTTTTATTTTCAAAATGTTTTGAGCAAAACTATTGTATTTTTCAATGAGTGATATCTACAAGTGGAAATAATTGAAGAATTTACAAAGACATATGCATGTATGCATGCTGTACAATGACAGTGAAGTTGACTTTCAGTTTCACATTTACTTGCAATAGCAGCAAGGATTATGCAAAAAAGCTGGCTAAGATTAAATGCATATTAAAGGACTCCATGAAAACGGTTATTAGAAAAGATGTTTGTACAAAAGTGGGAATAGAATTGCTATGTAGAGGATGGAAAAAAGTTATTAAAAAAAAGAAACCCTGGTATGTGGTATGTCAAAGAAATAGTACAGATCCATGTGACAGCTACCAAGAATAAGGGCTGTGATAGAATTTAAAGCAGAGGTGTTAAAATCCTGGGTTTGTTAATCATGCAGTCTTACATGGACTTTGTGTTCGCTGCACAAAACCACTCCAAAAATTTCAGCACACTAGTGAATTAATGTTATATATTTTTTGAGGTTAATATATTTCTTTCTTCCCTTTGCTCTCTCCAAACACTTCCTTTCACTCCTTCCTGCTCTCCTTCTGAATCATGGCTTTTATTTCCCACTAATTGTTGCTGCATGGATGCATGCATGCACCTTCCCAAATTCCTACACCAGCTGAGATCCTCAAATGTACATACATACATACATACATACATACATATTTTTCTAGATATAATCTGTTTAGTCCAGAGAATGTTACTTGTATTTAATAAAGCATATTTTCTCTTATCTCTGCTTATATTATTTTTATCTTCATATTATGCTCTTTTATGATTTTAAGCCCTACGTTGTATCTTTCTTGTTATACTGTAATGTGTGTGACAGAAGCTAAAGAATGAATGTCATTTATTCAATATTGACTTATGTTGTTGTTGCCTTAATGAGTCTGATTAGAGCTGTATATATTTTTGATTGTTTATTTCAATGTATCTCCATTGATCACTGGTCTTTGAATTGCTAAATTGAGTTTTTGTGCTCTTTCCCCTTATTTCCCATGCCAGTGTACAAGAACAAACATTTTATACAGATTATCTGAAGTCTGAAGCCTTCATACGATGCATTAAAACTGAGCCATAAGCTCTGAGTTATGAGGTGCAATAATTAATTTCCTCATTTCTTCACATTTCCAGGCTGGTAAATGTTAATCAATTCCTGCTGTTCTAGAGGTCAGACATTTAAATGTTAGAAATAATATCCATAAGGAAATACATTTATTGATATTTAAGCTATTGAAAACAAAAGGATAGACAGGGAAACCACTGAGCACAAAGCTAAATTAAATTTACTTGCTCTACTCCAAGAACTGATTTCTGTGACTGCCATAAGAATAAATATCACTTAATAAAGCTTCTGTTTTCCAGTTTCTGACTTTTGCAAATCTCTACCTTGTTTATTGCAATGTCAGCATTTACTTTCTTTTAATTACTGTGGAGTTGTATACACTTGTGGAGCTACTACCAGGCATTTCCTTATTGCATTATCTTTCAATTGTCTATTAAGCACATGTTTTGTTAAAGATGCTTTATGTTCATGTTTCATACGGAAGGAAGCAAAGGGGAAAAACTGTCTTCATAGAAGATATTTCACATAAAAGTGTCAAAAAAGCCAGCCTAGTAAATTGTATGGTGCCTTACAAGTGATGACAGTTATGGATTGAAAGAAAAGGGAAGTTCATAGGTCAGAGTAAAGGAGTCTAAGAGTATGGGAATAGAAGCCCAAGGGGCTGTCACAATTTCAAATAATATCAAGGAGGATATTCCAAATGGACAAAGTATTGGTAATATAATACATTGTCAATTGGCCAAGATCTGAAATCAACTAGGAGATGAATGTCTGGGTATGCCTATGAGGCATTATCTTGATTAAGAGATGTGATATGATAATGCCTTCTTTAACTGTGGGTGGGAGTACTCCTTGAACAGGGATTCTGGGATATATAAATAGAGTGCTAGTAATCATTACTCTCTGATCTCTCATGTTGCTGTGCTATGACCAAAGGTTTCACATTTCTGCTGCCTCTCTTTCCCTTATGTAAGTGGGACACTGTACTATATACCTGTGAATCCAAACATACTTTTTCCAAGAAAGCAGCTTTTGGCAGGACATTTTATTACAGCAACAAGAAAGCACACTAAGATGATAGATGATGATATTGGACAACATCCTAAAATACTGAGTCAATAATCAAGCACACACCCTGCTGTGTTGCCTGGAAAGAAAAGAAAACAGGATTAGGGAAAAGTATGGTGTGTGAACAAAAAGAACCAGAATAAAATAGAAAAGAATGAGAAGTCATTTCTTACAGGTACTTTGCCAGACACTTGAAAGCTTTCCTTTATTTGAGAAGAATAGGCATCTATTTAATAGGTTGGAAAAGTAACTTCACCTGTATTAGTCTTCAATAAAGTAATTCTTGCTACTCTTTTATTATTCTGTGATCATAATAAATCATTTTCTTTCCTTTTCTTCCTCCAAACCTTCTTGTATACCCTACTTGCTCTGTTTCATATTCATGTACCCTCTTTTTAAAAAATTTTCCCATGCTTAAATCTTTTGAGAAAGCATTGATAGGAAGATAAAAGTAGGTTGTTTTCATCACTCTAACTAACATTGCCACCTGGGCAAAAAAATATGGCAGTTCAGACCAGCAAATTTAGGAACTGTATGAATGCCATAGTTAGGTCCTAAAAGAATATAAATTAGACATTAATTTTAAATATGAAACAGTTAAATACTTTAAGCTGTGAGAGACTAAGGTTTTGGTGATGTCATCGCTGAGACATGTAGAGAAGTAAGAAGAGTATTCTGAGCTAAGGGCAAAGATTTGAGATGATGAACTTCTTGTCTTCCTTTTTAGCATCTAAACAGAAGTGAGAAAAATGATTGTGCTAGTAAGTTTAAAGTCTAAGAAACACCCCATTTCGAAAGGAGGACTTTGAGAATCACTTCATATAGACGATCAACGAAGCTGTGTACCTTCACATATTATACCAAACATATCATAAACTACATATCTTGTAAACAACAGATATTTGTCTCAGTTCCAAGAGCTAAAAACTATAAACCAAGATACCAACAAAGCCATTGTCTATGGTGATGCATTATCATAGTGGTCACCTTATGGCATTACTATCCTATGGTAGAAAACCAGCTAGTTCAGAGAACAGTTTTCTTTTCAATTTAAGACATGATTTCTCTGTGGATTAACCCAGGCTGTCTTGGATTCACTTTCTGGACTTATTTGGCCTCTGACTCACCAAGAGCCATCTGCCTCTGCCTCTCTCTCTCTGCCTCTCTGCCTTTCTGCCTCTGTCTGCCTGCCTCTGTCTGCCTGCCTCTGTCAGCCTGCCTCTGTCTGCCTGCCTCTCTCTGCCTGCCTCTCACTGCCTGCCTCTCACTGCCTGCCTCTCTCTGCCTCTCTGCCTCCTGCTTCCTGCCTCCCACCTCCTCCCTGACTCTGCCTCTGCCTCTGCTTCCCAGTTGCTGGGATTAGAGACACACACACCACCATTCTCAGCTAGGAAACTTGGCCGTTTTTAATAGGGATCACTGAATATTATCACACTGCGTGATTCTATAGTATATGAAAAACAATTTCTAATACCTAGCAAGAGCTCTATTATTATGTCTTGTCAGAATGCTAGAATGCAAAAATACATATATTTCTCTTCTTCCTGTGTGCGCATCTGAGAGACATTCTTCCTCTTTCTATTTGATCTCAAATGAAGTACATATATGCCTTTTAAGTTCCTCCCTATTTTATCATGTCCTTTCATTGCCAGCTGCTTCCTTAATCTAGCTCTCTAATGGTTTACATCTAAAATGTTCCCCAAAGATTCTTGTTTTGAATGTACAGGCTCTAGCTTTGTAGCACTATTTTGAAAATTTGAAGTGCTTATAGAAGTTGGGGCCTGGCTACATGAAGTACATTGCCGAGACATAAGGTTTGATGGTTATGCCCTCCCCCGGTTTGCCAACCCTCCTTCAGTATCCATCATGATATGAAGAATCAACATCATACATTCCTGTAACTAAATGTTTGCACCCATTCCAACTTTGATGGACAGAGCCCCTCAAAAGTATGAAACAAAATTAACCATTTCTTCCTCGAGTAGCTTCTTTCAGAAATGGATGCCAGAGAAATGAAGAAAGTGACTAATTCAACTCCTCTCATTATTATCATCAAAGACAGTTACTCCTCTCTTTGCACATTCAAAATGCAAACTTACAATGGCAACCGGTCATCAGAGACTTTACGTTACTCAGTGTGTAATCCTTAATAGGTCCAAACAACTTAAACCTTTAAAGGCCATATTTTTGTCTAATCCTACACTCTTAGTAGCCTTCCATTTACATCTTACTTTATTACCTGTTGGCCATGGCTTCCTCTATGCTTTACATCTTTAAAAAAAATTAATCTTGTATGTTGATGTGCTAGAGATCGGTTTTATTGTTATTTATTTACATAAGAAATATACTTATCTCTCATTCATTTCACCTGGACTCTGCCCTTCCCTGCAACTTCTGCCTTCTGACTGGTGCATTCTTTCCCCCATATAGTGTTTCCTTCTGGTTCCTTATCAAATGTATTCCAATGCCTTCTCTTCTTCTTTCATTAAAAAATCTATTCCATACTCTTTATGGTATCTCACCATCTTTAAGCAACATTTGACTACTCCCTTTTCTTGCCCCATGCATGTGTATGTGTGTGTGTGTGCGTATGTTTATGTATATATCATAGATATAGATGTAGTGATAGTGATATAGAAAGAATATAGAAATATAAAGACATGCATATACATATCAGAGAGAGAGAGAGAGAGAGAGAGAGAGAGAGAGAGAGAGAGAGAGCTTTGCCATTAGCTTTATTCTATCTCTTAGCCCATCAATCTTGGCTATCAAACTCTCCATTCTGATTCCTTCCACATAAAATCACAATTGCACATCCAAATCAATATTTCTATTAAATCACGTAATCTTGGATATAAGTTCTCCAAAGGTTCACCATTGTCCCTAGTTCGTGCACTATGTTGAGATACTTCAGCATAATAAGCCCTGTGTTTAGCAACTTCTTCATGCTTAGCTAGAAATAATAATGAAGTATGAGCATAAGGTTAAAAGAGGTCTTTTCATCTGTCCTATGTCCATGTGCCTTTTGCATGTTGAGTTATATGAACATTTTAATTATGGTCAAATTAAGTAATTGTACATATTTTGAAATACTTGAAGCAGAAAACTTCTGATTCACTTTCATTCTAAACAAATAGTAAATGTGAATCCTTAACCCCCCCCTTTTTTTTCAAAAACTGTTTTCTTACTTAGATGAAAAAACAAAAGAACCAGTTAGTAATGAAAATAGTAGCAAAAACCTTTAAATATTAAAGCACACCACACTTCATATCTCCAATCACCCTCTATCTCCAACACTGTTGACACACTATGACTTCTTATAGTGGTTACAAATTCTTATAAAATGCATCACTATATTTTCTCTTTCTCTTGTTCTTTTACCTTGGTTCATTGTTTTGTTTTTCTTTCATCAAAATGTGTTCAGTGGGGTAGTGGTGGTGCACACCTTTAATCAGGCACTTGGGAGGCAGTAGCAAGTGGATTTCTGAGTTTGAGGCCAGCCTGGTCTACAGAGTGAGTTCCAGGAAAGCCAAGAGTATACAGAGAAATCCAGCCTCAAATAATAAATGTGTTCAGTCTTTTTATAAATATACATGCAGTGTAGGAGCAAGCAATAATTTTCCATTTAGTCTGGGACAATTAATAGGCAAAAACTTAAAAGTAATGACTTATCACACTTACTGTGTAATGTACAGTATATTTTACTATGCTGTTTCTCATTTGTGTTATCAACATTAGCATGATTCTATCTCTTTCCCATCTGTGTGTGTGTCACTCAAACATAACCATAGAACATGGAGCAACTTCACATTCTTCACTATGGCTCAACTCCCTTGGCCACCCAATTAAAAGAAAAGACTCTTCTCTTTATCTTAATCCTCTACCTTTTGTTTACTGCTTTTCTTCTGATTTCATATGTCGAAAGCTTGTCTATCATTCTTTCCTTCCATAATACTTTCTCTTTTTGGATCCCTCAGATTTCTAACACTGTCCTATAGCCAGATTCCATGATGTGACTTGTATAACACCATCTACTTCTGATATGAGTCCAAAAGGTTTTTGACACCTACCTTGGCGTGTGTTTGAAATAAGTCAAAAAGAGGTGTTATCCTTGGAGTTATTTAAAACTGTTTTAAGTAGGTGGCTCATTCCTGCAAGGAAGATAAAAAGGAACCTTTACATAACTTTAAGATGAGATTCTGTACTAGGAGTGATTATACTATATTTTCCAAATATTTTGAATATATCTATTTTTATGTTAAAGTTGACATTTGGTTTTCTATAAAACACACTATTACCTAGCCAACATAGTTATTATCTCACAGTATTAATTAAAACAATAGCAACAGAATCTTTGAATTCATAAATCTAATAGTCATTTCAAGATGAAACAGAAATAGTTCCTACTTAATGATTGTGTGTTTCTAATTATCCAGGAAAAATATAATTAACTCATGTCATATTTTTGATGATTGTATGGGAAAATATTTTAAATAAAGAGAACTTAAAGGAACACAAAACAAACAATCTGGTGTTGATTCATTGATTAGCTTGTCTTTCAAAAAATGGTCTTTGCAGTCATGGAATGGACCTAAGACCTCTGTACATATATAACAGTTGTACAGCTGGATCTTCATGTGGGACTCCTAAATTGGGAGCAGGGGCTGTCTCTGATTACATTGCCTGCATTTGGATCCCTTTCCCCTGACTGGAATGCCTTGTCTAGCCTCAACAAAAGAAGATTGAGGCCTAATATTACTGAAACTTGATATACCAAGTTGGTTGATATCCATGGGAGGCCTCTGTTTTTCAGAGGAGAAAGAAAGGAAGAGTGGATGGGGAGTGAGAGGGAGGGACTGGAGGGATAAAAGGGAGGGAGAGCTAAGATCAGGGTATAAAGCAAATAAATAATTAAAATGTGTTTGATAGCAATATGTAAGTTCTAAAATTTTTAAACATAAAACTAGAATTTCCTCCTTATAAGTAACAGGATAAATATATGAACCTAACTCTTTTTTTGGTTGCATTTTTTGAGAAACTAATGCCAATGTTAAGAGATAGCATAATCAAAACTGAGATATTTAGAGAAACATACATTGTAATCACAGGAGAAATAATTCAGCATGGAGAATGGTGCCTGAGAATTAGCTGTGTAAAGGCAACATGGTGTGATATAAGGTGTGTGATGATATCTGTCATCGTTGCTTTTTCAGTCTTTTAAACTGAAAAAACACAAATGGAGGGGGAAATGAAGTAACTCCTGCAGGGAATTACAGACAATAACTTCGTGATATTTAAAGTGGAACTATTTTAATATGTCATGGTTTTGACTTGCAGTGACATGACAATTCAAGTAGATTATCTCTGAATTATAAATATAATATTTATAGATATTTAAATCTTCCATTTCCTTCCTGAATGTCAAGAAAAAGGCCTGAATATATGTCAGATAACTGTAATTCCACATTGACTTTATGTTGTCCTGATTATGTATATTTTAGTCCTGCAGAGTAAAATCTGCACCAAATATGAAGATTTCTGGCACATCTATTTAAATCCTTTCAATAGGCATTTCTTTATACAGTTGTAAAACTGAAAAGGACGAAACATTTATATGTGTATATTATTTTAAAATAACTTAGGGTAATTGCTTTTCTCTTTTCAACATTTATGAGGAAAATATATAATATTATCCCTTAAAGTGAATGCATCTGTTCTAATGAGATCCATTGATCATCAGTGTGTTTTAGGGCAGGGGAAACATGTTTGGAATACAATTCATTCTGAGTCAGGTATAGTGCACATATTTAAGAATGCAGAAATACAAATGACTGGGGGGAAAATGACAAGTCAGACACTGAATTTCTTTTCTTTTCTTTTCTTTTCTTTTCTTTTCTTTTCTTTTCTTTTCTTTTCTTTTCTTTTCTTTTCTTTTTTCTTGAAAAGAACAGAATACAATTCCATGTGTTTGGAATAGCTCCAGGTAGAAAAGTTGCCAACGTTGGAAATTTTTCTGTGTCACATTGTTTTAACACATAGAAATAAATTCTATTTTTAAGTAAAATTGAAATTCAACAGAGGAAAGGATTGACAATAATAATGATAGAATTGAGTATGTCTGATGAAAATAGTCTTAAATAATAAATTATATTGGAGTTTTGCTCATAAATTAAATTATTTGGATTACTCTATGTTAATAGAATTCTGTCTGAAAATTATTAAGATTGACATGAATAAATATAGAGAAGGATGTACATTTATAGTAAAAAAAAAGAAAGTGTCAGCTGTTCCAGAAATTTTCCACTCATATCTCACCTTCCCTTGGTACTCATCATCTGACTGGGTTGCTTTGTCTCACCTTGATAAGGGGGCTTTAGCTGTGGTTTACTGTGTTTTGTCCTTTTTCATGATTGTCTCTTAGAGCCTGTTCTTTTTTGAAGAGGAAACAGATGGTGAGTGGATCTAGGGGAGAAGCAAGGTTAGGGGTAGCTGGGAATAGTGAAGAAGGGGAAACTGCAGTCAAGTGTATTTTGTGGGATAAGAATCTATTTTCAATAATAAAAATGAAAAAAAGAGAAATTACAGTCTGATAGTTGTGAAAAGCCAAATGAATACCATTTATTGTTCCTAAGACTTGTTTAAAAGACAGTTGTAGCTGATATTATTATCTGTATTAGTCAGTGTTCTGTAGAGTCACAGAATTCATGGGTAGTCTCTATGTAGTAAGGGAATTTGTTGTTGACTTACAGTCTGTAGTCCAACTCCCCAACAATGGTCAGCAGCAGCTGTGAATAGCGTTTCAAAGATCTAGCAGTTGCTCAGTACTACAAGGCAAGCAGGAGAAATCTTCCTTTTTCCACTGTCCTTATGTAGGTCTCCAGCAGGTGTAGCCCAGATTAAAGGTGTGTACCAACACACCTGAATCTGGGACTTGCTTTGTCCTAGATGAGCTTGAATTCAGAGATCTCCTTGCCTTGATCTCCTGTAATTCATAGATACTATGTCTCAAGATCTCCATGCCAATATCCAGGTCAGAAACTTGTATCTCCCAGCCTCAAGATCAGGATTACAGGTGAGCCTTCTAATTCTGGATTGTATTTCATTCCAGATATAGCCAAGTTGACATCCAGGAATAGCCACTACATTATCCTTTTAAATTTCACAAAGATGACATTTCTCATTATAACTTACACTCCCACTCCCTTGGTAGGCTGCTATTTATCAATTTTACCTAAGACATAATAAAATAAGACAATACATCAATTATCTGCTAAAATGCTATTGTATATAGCCCCTTATGTAGTAAATTCCTTTACTCATCTATTACACTATCTGTATATTCATGGTGTGGTATAATGTTCAAATCAGGATATTTAGTATTTCTAACCCTCTACATACTTTGAATAATAATTAAGGTATAATTATATATACTTAAGAGGTCCAATATATGCTGTATTCACATAAAATGCACTAATAATAAGTTCATAACAATTATGATTACGTTGGTAACTTTTCAAATCTGGGAAAGTGAAAAACCAACAAAAGATAACTTCAGGATGGAAGAAAAGAGGGATTTATTGTGGTTTGCAGTCTGAGGAAAGAGTCCCACTAGTTGAACCATCATGGTGACAGGACCTTGAGATAGATGATAACATTCCACATTGCTTTTGTGCTTAGAAAGCAGGGATGAGACTAAAGCTAACACACTTTTTCATTTACATTCAGTATAAGACTCTATTGCATGGAATGGTATTGCCCACACTTAGGAAAGTCTTTCTAATTTAATTCATCCAGCCCAGAAATTCTCTTAGGGGCTCGCCAGAGAGAGGTTGTCTTCTAATGATCCTAGGTCCTGACAATCAGTAGTAACTGTGACAGTGATCATAATAATTCAGAACACTAGTTTTAACTTTCATAGTAGTTTTTACCATTTTCTGATATAGAGGAATCTAGATTCTCATTTAAATGAGATGCATGGAGGTTAAGTAACATAAGTGAAACTTAACAGATAATAAGTGGTAGTGATCTTCAGAGCTGACCTAAAATATCCTTCACTCTCTTGTGTCCCAATTTCATAATATGTATACTGCATTGGGAAAAAAATGATGAAACACAGATAAATTAGTCAGCTAATCCACAGTGAATTACTCAACCCATAGGCTTCTTAAGTTAAAATATCACTGTCCATGTGTACAGCTACCATTGTTGCTTACTATGGACAGACCAAGGCTTCCCATCTAGTGCCCTCTTTACCTTTTAGGTGATGTAGACATCATTCATGACATGTATCATAACCCAAATCAAGCCATTCCTTCCATGTATTTATCCAGGTTATTCCAACAAACTGTTTGTGGAAATCTGTGTTTAAAATATCTTTTCAACACTTTCTGGGTCAATTGTTAAATATTTCTACCATGATCATTTGGCTTTGATGCATGTGTTTTTGTCTCTGTGGTGAGATAGAGCATCATATATGGAAGTCTGTGGTAGAACAAAGCTTCTGATTAAAAGACATCCCTTGCAAACAAGAAAAGGACTGGGATCCAAAAGTAACTTTCAAGTGCCTGCTGTCATACTTCTTCTGGTGAGATGAATTGCCTAACAAGCATGCTTATACACATGTAATTTAGGGACCGTTAAAGATTCAAATATATACCAAGGGATTTCCTTGCCTGATGATGAAGTTTGAGAAACACTGAGATCTACGGTTTGAGGGGATGTGAAGTATGATGATAGAGACCTTCCCATTGCATGTCTGAAGACTTGTGTCCCAGAAAAGCAGGCTATTTCTTGCCTAAAATTTTGTAGTGGTTAGCTGTCCAGTAGATAATGGGAAGTCTACCCATTTTGAGATGAATGGAGCTTCTTACCTAGCAAGGTTATTATAAACTCATCTAGAAAGATATGAAGACACTTCTGAGAGAAGGGTTGTCTGGGAGCAGCAAAAACAAGGCTGAATGTCAGTTTTCACAGTAATTGATGATGAAAATATGTGTAAAAAGAACTCAAGATACACTGCTGAATACTAGAGGTTTAGATACATCCTTTCTAGTATGGATTTGGCCACTATTAGAACTGACTACGTCTCCTGGAGCAGTATCACAGAATCATTGTACAGTAGATGAAGAAAGGGATTTCAGGGTTATTTATACGAGACAGTTCTAAATGGCCAGAGTTACAGCTTGCTAAAAACTTTCCATTGGCTGAATCTTCTGAGAGCTCTGGCTTTAAAACTCCTACCTTGGAGTATGATCAGATTATATTGGTAAATGTTCTCTAATCTGACCACACTGGCCTAAAATTTTCTTCACTTCTGTGTGCATTATGTTATATAAGTCACTTAGCTTGTCTGTGGCTCAATTTTCCTCATCAAAAATGGGGAAATATTATCATTCTTATATAATTATTAAAATTTTGAGTGGGTTAGTATTTTTGAGCATGCTTAGGTATATGCTAGGCCACACAAAGTAGAGTACCAGTATCCAGCATTGCACACACACAGAGAATGATTGAGGAATGATTTCTTTCAGGTCAAAATTCAAAAAATTATTAAAATCTTCAACATAGGAAATACTAAGATTCTAAATGCTTACAAAAAGTTCTCTCTAATTTGCCAATAAACTCACAGCCCAGAGATTTTGTTGTTTCCTCAAGTGCAATCTAGACAGAGTTAAGTAGTTTTGTATCTTTCTCACATAATCATATTTTTTAAGGTATAATATTCACAGACTTTATACCACATAATATATAATGAGAGAGAGGCAGAGACACAGAGAGAGGCAGGAAGAGAGAGAGAGAGAGAGAGAGAGAGAGAGAGACTTTATAATCTGATTATGAATGAGACATCTGATATCCTTAGGGCTGTTCCCAAATCTTTATTTAGCCCAACAACTTGACAGTATTCAACACCATTTCTTTTGTGTTCTTCCTTTCTTTGATCCAGCAATCTAGCTGCTTTCCTTTCTATACAAACTTCAACAAAAACAAACTCAGAATAGATCCTTCTTCAACACCAGAGCATCTCTTCCATCATGCAAATAGTCCTATGAGAAAATGGGGTATTTGGCACAAGTTTAATAGTTACTGATGCAAGAAATCAAAAGCCAAATTCTGGGCTTGAGTGGTGAAGCACAGTTATTTCTTTCACAGGGAAACCATAGATTGGGGTCCAGGATCTGCATATATAGCTCACTTCAGGTTCAGGACACATATACCATCATGTAACTTCATGTAACTACATTCAACAATAGCTTCAAGTACAGGACACATGGGAACTTGTACCCTCTGTGGACACAAATACTCACATGGCCATACAAACACACAGACACACATGCATAATTAAAAATAATAATGATGATGTCTGTTTTTACAAAGAGGCAAATGATGCTAAACATTGTTTTCAGACACCATAATCTCTGACATGGTTTGAATAACAGTCACTGACCAGGATTCAAAAAACTCAATAGGTGACAGAATCCAATGAATCTTTGCTAGTCTTCACAAAGTCCTTGCCTATGATTTTCATTGATATGGAGATAAGGGGCCTATCACTATAACACTGCTACTTAAGCAATTCATAATTCAAAAAGTGATTGATATTGATTTTTGAAGGTCAGCATCTTATGTGTTACCAGGAAGAGCAGTGAAGAATACTTAGTGACACAGCCTATGGTAGTCAAAGAGACGTGAGAAATGTTGAAATCTGAGAAAACCACAACATTCACTTTTCATTTTTCTAAGATTTTGTTTCTTAACTTTTTGGGCAGCTGATTCTAGTTTATCCAGGGTTTAAGTTTGGATTTATATATGACTTTGATATCTTTTTTAAAATCTCTTTTTCTAGGACTGAAAGAGTCACATAGGAACTGAAAAGGTAAAGAGAGAAAAACTGATTGATATGAAATAGAAAGGTTTTTGACAAGAAGAGATACAAATCTTTTCTGTTCCCTATGTTACAAATTTGAACAAATCAAAGATTAAAAATCTTCTATGCAAGTTGCCTAAAGTCCCAATTCATCCTCAGATTTTTAACACAACCAATTTAAACACTTTCTATTATCTCCCAGGATCAAAAGAATCAATCAACATCTTCTACAGTCTTATGGGTCCTCAATCATGCTTGCCCAAGGCAATGAAAATCAAATCAAAGCTGCCTCTATAGGGAGGGGGTTATAATGCAATATATCAGAAAGTATGCGATAGCAAGAAGCTTGCATAAAATGAAATTTAATTCATGTTCATTGAAAACTATATCCTTACAGAGATTATATGGAGATCTCCTCAATCTGTTCTTTTTTACTCAGAATGAATTTTTAAAATGTCAACCTGTTATTTTTTTCTCGGGCAGAAAATTAATTTTGTAATCAGTCCAAACCCTGTGCTCTCTTCATTATGATAGCTTTAGATTCTAATGTTCAATTTAGACAGTTTCATAAGAAATCAGGGTTCATTTTGAAGATAATAAACATAGATCTGAAAACACACTTTCATCTGTGCATTTGCTAGCAAGATTATTTATGCATATATGTGATACATGTTCATGTGTCTGGTGACAAATATCAACAAAGGGTGTTGATTTTGTAAGTTTGTTACTGTCGTTTGTTACTTTCTTTCTGTGCCCATGTTGGGAAGGAAATTTTATCACAGATATGCACCTGTGAATAACAACAGTGAATGTATAAAATTCAATACTATTCGGTTTCAAGTGTCCAGTGGAGGTTTTGAAAGATATCACCTCCAGCTAAGGAATAGCTGGTTATTTATATCAAGATCTTGGAGTGTAATGAGAAAGGTGTTCCCCACCCTACTTCCATACTTTTGAGAATAGTCTTCAATAGCTTGTTTATTTATGTTAACCTGTGTGAAACTTGCATATGGAGTGGATAATTCTATAGATTATGCTTGGCTCTTATATATATTCCAAAGTTGGCCATTATTAATTGGTGTTTCTGTCCAGTTAACAGATATCATAGTAATAGCTACTTACCGTGTTCATCATGCACATATGGAATGATGTTTAATAATGACAAAATTGCAAAGTATAAACAGTCAATCTGAGTGGCCAGTGTATATGTAATTATGGAATGTATGGCTTATATTAATATTATTAATAACAATGCATTAATATATTTCATATGATTTGAATGTAGTCTATGAAAAATCAATAACAGCTGTAAAATTTTTAATTATTTATGATCTGTATTTGAAGCACAGCACTTTTAATATAGGAAAGTTCTACTTTCTTGTAACTATACTTTCCGGATTATTTCTTAGAATGACAATATTTAAATGATAATGTGCAATTAAAATGTGTAAGGGTAAAAAGAACTGTATAAATTAAATACTAAATCAAATTTACCCAATTGTGCAAAATAAGTTTCAAACATTGAGGTATTTACCCATTTGTCACACTTGCAGGTTTAGTATTGTATATCATATATGAGGGCCATTAAAATACATTAATGTGAATTTTACTCACATGTACATCATTATATACAATTTGAATTTTCATAAATATAATATACTTCAAAGGTACAGTTACTTTGATTGCATTCATCTCTTTACATTTTTCCCTTTGTTTGGTCCTTCCTTGTCTATGCCTCCTTTTCATTTCCTTCCTCCCTTTCTTTAGTCTTCCTTCTGTTTTCTGTCATGTGTATGATAAATTTAACTATTTTTATGAAGAATTTTCTAGGAGCTATGAATAAAAGAAACTGTAATGTTTGTCTTTCTGTGACTGCCTTATTATCAATATTTTGATGATCTCCAGTTGCATCCATTTTCTAGCAAGTGTCATATTAATAGGTGTGTGAATATGTGTATATGCAAGTATGTGTGTATGTGTGTGTGTATGTAATTTAACAACTTAAAATAACATTATAACATTGTATCATACAAGAATGTAAAGGAATATCTGTTGTTTATTGCCTGAGAGTCCTTTGAGTATGTACAGAGACGAGGTACTGCTAGGGAAATATTCTCAAGAAATAACTCACAATTAATTTCACCATTTTGAATCCCATATATAACTTCAAAGTTGAGTTTTGCTTTCCCAACTTATGTCATGATACCAAATCCTCCATAATTTGAATAATGAGACAGCTTTAAGCCAGGTGAAATGATGCTAGGTACTTGATTTAGCAAAACCAAAGCTATACGCATATGGCAACAGTGAAATTTAATCATTGGAATGCACATACTTATGATAAAATATTCCTTGCTAGGGTAATAGTACATCATAATATGGGGTCAATTTTAAGTAATACACGATGTTCATGGCTCTTAATTGTTATTTTGTTCACCAAGGTATAGAAATTCCATATACTTAATTGTTTCACATAATTCTCACAGCATATGTAGGAGGGAACAGCTGAGCAAGAATGACAACTTCACCTATCATGTACTATGTACTTTAGATTTATGACTCCATTTAATCCTCCATTATCCTTAACGAAGTATAATTCCTGAGTAAATATTTCTTAATCACTTAGCAAGAACCAAACCTATGTATTTTGGAGAGAGAAACAAACAATTTTCTCCACGTTAGTAAATTGGGAGAATGTATAGTTACTATGCATACCAGGAAGTCATTATTTTCTGTTCTGAAATTTTAATTTGGACTATGTTTATATACTCAGAAAAAAGACAAATAAAATTGTTCAGCCTTGCCTTACCTCTCCTTTAAAATCTGTTCAGGGCTACATGATAGCTAAATGACCTCAGAATGTTTCTACACTGTTCGGATCCACTTTGTCCATTAAAATTAAAGGTCATTCCTATATTACAAGTTAGTGAATGAAGGCCAGTTGTTGCTATACTATATTTTACTGCTTCCTCATTTCTGCCATAATCTGAGCCTTTATCCTCTTCACATACATGTCTACTAGCTGGTTGTGTCATAGAAACCGTCATTTTTTAAAATGTCCTTATATTCCAATAATAATGAAAAGGTATTTCAATGATGCAATCTCCTCTTGCTCAAGTTCTGTGTGAGATACTCATGTACAGTGGGTGTGTAGAGTGTAGAGCACGTGTTTGAACTGCAGTTAAGGGAAACAGTTATGTCTATCTGTCTTCTGAACAGTATGCTTCTTTCTTTCTGAGAAAGATTATGTCTTCCTCCAAAAGTGTTTGCTACAATTACTCCTTGTAAATTACAATAGCCCAAGAAACTGATGGAGCCTGGTTCTTTGAAAAAATCATAAGGAACTCGTAGCTTTGGTCAAGCATTCAGCAGATGGCCTATCTCAGCAATTTTTCATACACTACCTCAAGTCCTCAGTGGTTCTCAGACTCTAGTGAAAGCCAAATATTCATTTCATATTTTTGGTAATAATTACCATTCTACTATTCCTTGTGACTTGTATACTAATGTTGATAAAGAATGTAAAACACAAAAAATTAATAAGTAAAAGAAGGCTAATCCATTTTAGGGATGCTGTGTTTGCTTTTCACATCTATGTTCATAAAAAATCATTATTCATACCGCCTTCTCAATTTTCAATCCAAAGCAAGCTTTTCTTTCTTAGCTAATTAATCTGCTTCTTACTTCATTTTAGAAACAGAAGCAATCAGATTAGACCTTCCAAAAGTTTCCCCAGCCACATGGACTAACACAATAACAGCTGTGCCAAAAACCTCTGCCATCACTTCTGTTATTATGGATGAGCTGTCTGTGCTCCCAGCTTAGGCTAAACCCTTCCCTTATGGACAGAATCCCATCTCCTCTGGACTGTGCAAGGACATGGTCCAATTGCTCGCCTTTCCTCTTCTCATCAATTATTCCCTTTCTACCAGATCATGTTAAAAAATGTGAAATCTCAATAGGATGAGTCCATATAGAATAAATCCAATATAAGTCTACATATTCATGAACGAAGCAACATACCCACCTCTTTCTGATAATACCTTAACACCAGAAGTATGTACTTTTTTATTTTTTGCATACCTCCTAGAATATGTATGCACATGCACTATATGTACAATGTATGTACTACCATAGAAAAATGGATTGCCTAACAGGACGATGTGACAGCACACATGGTTAAAGATGCAAAATGAATGTTTCATTTCATTCTATAGTAGAATTTATTTCCAAATTTAATTCTATAGTGGGGCTTATATCCTCACTGGATTACCTAGAAAAAAGTGACACATTTACTTCTAGAGTTAAGCTTTTAGAAAGTAGGATTTAGTTTCATTTTGATTATGAGATAATTTTTGGAAGACAATTACTGACATTTTTCAGTGCCATTTTATTCAGCAATAGATTAAGATATTATTGATCAGTTAGAGGAAACAATAAAATGGGAAAGCCATATATTAAAATTTGCTTTGTGGTAACAATTGACCATTCTTGAACTACTCACTTTCAAAATTAGGTTTACATTTTAACTCATTCTTAAAATTATTATTTTATTCATGTTCACTTTCCCTATACTAGAAAGTAAATATCTCAAAATTGATGTAAACAGTTTAAAATTAGTTTTATTTATATGCACATACAAACATTGGAGTATGTGAACAAAATTATGAAAGCTTTATTTTAATGTAAAGTTTTCTTGCTTTAGATTGTATACGGTTGACTATTTTCGTACTTCATTATGCTTAGATTTGTTATTCTTATTATAAAGACTAGTTATAAATTCAGTTGCTGTATAGGAACAGCAATAGCAAAAGCTAATATACAAAAATTATACTACTGACTGGTTCTCTTTATTTTAAGAAGACAAAGATTATTAACTTTTAATGAATGATTTTGAGACAGAACATTTTTTTCTCAGATTGATTTTTATATAAATTCCATTACATAGAATAAGCACACCTTAAATGGAATCCATTTTGTTACTGTTCTTTTGATTACCAATATATTTACCATTAGTTTTTTGCAAAATACCATTTGTCAGGCTGGGAAGTGGCTGAGTAGATAAAAGGTTTTCTGTGCAAGAGTGTGGACCAGAGGTTGAATCCCCAGAACCCACGCAACACTGAGCTCAGCACTAATTCCTTAGTTCCAGACCTACAGGGAAGATTGGGGTCAGATACAGCAGAATCCTCAAAATTTGCAGGCAAGCTGGTAGAACAAACTTCAGATAGACAAGAAAAGAGACACTCTGTTTTAAACAAAGTAGAAGGCAAATATCATAGCATATTAGCATGTATGAGCCTTCATACACATGCACTCATCATACATTGACCACATACATATCTGTACAAACATACAAAGTTTAAAAAATTAATTCTATTTTTAAAAAAATGATCATTTATCATGAAATATTCCAACTTTTTTAATTCTCATGAATTGTGTCCCATGAGCAAAACAGATCTTAATAGCCCCTGTAGAGTCAACTAATTTGGGTACTTAGGAGCTCACAGAGACTTAACTGCCAACCAGAAAATAAGCATAGGACAAATCTAGGCCCTTTACACATATGTAAGAGTTGTGCGGCTGGGTCATCATGTGAGATCCCCCAAAGCACGCTCTGTCTCTGGCTATATTACCTGTGTTTAGATCACCTTCCCCTAACTGGGCTGTTTTTATATATTCTCAATAGAAGAAGATGCACCTAGTCCTACTGTAATTTACATGCCAAGGCTGGTTGATGACCATGGAAGGCCTTTACTTTTCTAAGGAAGGAGGAGTGGATATGGGATAATAAATGATGGGAGAGACTGGACTGGAAGGAGATGAGAGACTGGGACTGGAAGGATATGAGAGAAGGAATCAGGGTAGGATCAGGAAGTAAAGTAAATAATAATAACTTAATCAATAAAAAAATTAAACAAGGTTAAGAAAAAGTCTTCACCCCTAGGTGGGGAATTTGGATGTAGCTTATATAAATAGAAATAAAATTTTATTATTTATATTAAAATTGAAGTTTGGCTACAACAATAGTTTTAAATGTTGATTTTTCATATTTTTAATATCACAAAAATTACAAATCAATTTATTTTTTATTTTATAACTGGTAAATGTCTGAATCAGTCTGTTTCTTGATGTTCCCTCATACAAGGTGGTGAGAATGGAATGGGTTCGTAGAACAGTTACGATGATGAAATGACTTATTACATTTAATAACTAAAAGGAATCAGGATTAACTTCTTCTTAAGGGATTGAAAAGGCCACTGAGAAAGGCAAAATAAAGAAAGGGAATTTTTTCTTAAAATACAATTTTCGATATTTATACAATGAAATCTAGGCATTTTCCTGCTCTCCTCTCTCATTCCCCTTGATGCTTGCACTGAGAGTCTTCTTTCTGTCTTGATCTATGCCTATCATCATGGCTTCCTTTGCAAATAAAGGGTTTCATTATAGTTTCTTAAGCTGGCACAGTTGGGAGGTTATTTACTGGGGAAAGGGGAACTTGCTAGCAGTTATATCACTAGAATATGATGCCCATGTCTACAATATCTGTTAACTATTGACTTTCTTTCAGATACAGGTGGGTTTCATGGGCTCCTCTTTCATTCTAAATGAAATGAGATGAGCCTAGTCATGTAGAGGGCTTGTTCATACCAACCACAGCTGTGGTGAGTTGATTAGTGCCATGGCTATGTCATATTCACAAGGTGTCTTCATATTGTATATTTCAATATCTTTTGGCTACTACCATTCTATCTGTGTGTCCCATCCCTTCTGTGAAATTGAAATGCCCTGAGCCTTGAAAGAAGATACATAGCTGTTTCATTGAGGTCTGAACAATGCACTGTTGCTTGTTCACAGAACTTTGACCAGTTAATGGATTTTTATATTAACCATTCTCACAGCAGTGAGAAGTTTCTCTAGGCAAGGTTAGGAATGGCATGAATCTATGGGAATAAACATGAGTGTTTATGAAACACATTCAGAACTTTATTACTTAGGTTTATAGTACTTCTTATGCAATGGACCTTAAATCAAAAATGGTTGGCTACCCATAACAGCTCTGTCCCTATTACACTTCGGGGCATGTTTTTCTTGACATGTCATTATTATAACTACCAACAGGTGAATAAATTTAGTAATGACAGCAACTTCTGTCACAGTGTGGTCAGGCCACTAGAAAAGAGACGTTAGGCTCAGTTGTAGTTGGATTTTTCAACTTCCTATGACCAAACTGTGTGGAATAGTCACCAACACATTCTTACCTTCAAATTCTGATGGGCTGCCAAGATCAATACCAGTAGACTGCTTTAATTTGGGAGATTTGTGGTATCCTTGATCATTAACTTATAGAGAGTATTTTATAGCTTTAGGGAGAATCACTGTCCATTAACTGTTTATCTGGTGAAACACTTTTTCCTGTATTTCAGTCTTTGGCACCTAAACTTAAATAAGTTAAACAAGAAACAGCCAAAGCATGATGAAGAAGAAAACACATTAATGGTTTATTCACCTTCTAATTCATTTATCTATTCTGGCTTTCAAAAGCAGAGAAAACAAAAGCCTAAAAATGTGGTTTAGTGAAAAGGTATGTAGAATCTGAACAGACATGATAAACAGCAAGAACAAGTAAATGCCAAAGCTTTAGAAATTAGCAGATAGAAAAGGTAAATTAATAGTGATAATACTATGGATCATTCTGATGGAAAAAGGAGACAGTGTGCAAAAAGATTGTTCATATAGTGAGAATGATGAAATGCCTAAGATACTACTAAAATGAAATGCTGGACACAAGACACTGTATTCAGGAAGAAAAATTTAAATGCATTCAGCATTAATTTAGGTGTGGGCTAGAAAATAAATCAGTGACCTCAAAGGAACATCAAGAGAAATGCCAAAACTGATGTGAAAGGCAACAAGACATGAACAGAAAAGGAGACATAAGAAACAAAAGAACTGTGGGATATGTAAAAACTCCACAATGTGGAAGAGAAAGACAATGTAATAGTAGAAGAGGGGAAAAAACGAAGAGAGATGAGTATTTAAAAGAGGAAACTCATGGAATTTTCCAGAATAGTGGCAAATACCAAGGGGCAGATCCACAAAACGGATCAAATAAAATTTCATAAAACTTGACTATCATATCATCACTACACTGAACCTAAGTTGCTGAGAACTTATATATAAAATATGATATAAATAAAACCTTAAAAGAACCCAGAATGAGAATACTTACTTTATATTGGAAAATAACAGAATGAGGATTTATTTCTACTTCTTATCTGTGACATGGAAGGGAGAATTGAGTAGACTATATAGAATTAAATATTTTATATAGATAAATTTTTCTTTAAATGGAAAAGAACACTTAGACTTTTTCAGAAAAGTAAATCCCAATATATTTTATAACCAAGAAGTAATTCTTCATAGATAAACAACTGAATCCAGAGTCTCAGTATTATATTTAAAAGTGTTCTATAGAAAGAATAAAAGAATAACAAATACCATTCATTTCTCTGTATTTTAATATCTATATGCAAAATATAATGTTATTCCACTAATAGTGGCATATAAGATGATTATGATGTAGATAATTACAGAATAAAGATATATTTAGGAGAGGGATAAAAAATATATAAACTCTTAAAAATATCTTTGCCATATATTCATAGATACAGTATCATATACAAATATATTGGAATACTTTACAATGCATAATACAAGATTTATAGGAATTTTATTGCTTAAATAAATTAGTACCTGTAAGATATGAGTGGAAAAAAATTTACATTGATGTCCAGAAAGTAGTAGGAAACATGAATGTGTGTGTGTGTGTGTGTATATATAATGATGGAGAACATGACAAGCTATCAGTGTTTATCAAGTATAATCAATACGTGTAGATAAGAAGGTTATGACTCTAAGTACAAAATTTTGTAACAGTAATAGCCACATTTTGATGAACTAAATCTGATTAATTCATGAAAAATGAGTCTGCCTGCTCTCTCCTGCTTGAGAATATAGCATCACCAGGATGACCACGTGGAACACAGTCAGGAAGATAGACTACAGGGTATTGACTAGGCTATTATGGATGTTTTCAGGAGTTCAAGGAAAGTTTTCACTACAGGGGAGTTTGAAAACCAGGGTCATTGCTGTAGAAGCAGTAGAAAATCAAGTACATTGTATTCACAGAAGGGATATGGAAACAAGAGGCAGCTTGGTATGAGGGAGTAGACAAAAGAGATGTAATTTTTTTTCCACTCATATCTTACAGGTAGTAATTTATTTAAGCAATAAAATTTCGATAAATCTTGTATTATGCATTTTAAAATATTCCAATATGTTTTTATAAATTATCATTAAAGAGAAAAAGAAAAATATGTCTTCTACACAAAGTAGGTGAAAGAATATGCATCCATGCCATGAAGTCTGTGTAAGAAATGTGTTCTCTCTCTCTCTCTCTCTCTCTCTCTCTCTCTCTCTCTCTTTCTCTCTCTAGATTTACAAAAGGAGTGATGGAGGAGAAGCAGATGTTGTTCAGAATGATGAGATATTTTAAACAAGAAGTTTATGGGAGTCTGGAGACAAGACTCAAATGTCAAAGCAGTCATTTGGTTGAGGTTCCCATGCAGATTAGTCATGTACACAAAATAAATAAAGCGAAACAATACCAGGCTCAAGTGTTGGGACTTAACATGTCTGATTCAATGCAAGTAGTTCTAAAAGAAGTATGTTTAGTCTGGTGTCATTTTCCAACTCCATTGTATCTTGTACTTCTTGAAAAAGTTAAGAATATTGGTTTAGGAAGGGTTTCATTTTCCTTTCTAAGCTCAGCTCCCTAGAGGAAAGTATTAGAATTGAAAACTCACAAAGTACTTTTTTCGTATGCATCGCTCTTTCACAACTATTGCAATTGTTACTGTACTAAGTCCTGAATGACATCTTATTATATAAGTATACATTTAATTATTTTAATCAGTAGGTCAGAAATACTTTACAATACATAAAATTCTAATTATATTAACTTTAAGTATTCAAGGTAAGCAGAGATAAATAAGAATATTAGGAAATGGACCAATTGCCATGTGAGACATATAGAAGAGAGATTTTTTTTTGTTTGTGTGTTTAATAAACCTGTGACTTTAATACAACCAAAATAAAACAAAACAAATAGAACAGACACACATATGCATACTTGATTTGATCTGATTGATATTTGTAGAATACTCTATATAACAATATTGCATGAATAGTCACCAATTACTGTGTAACATATAAGGAGTCCTAGAATCAAGGCGTTCTACAGAAGTATAATTATGAATTCTGATATGACAAGTCATACATTCTGGAGTTGGCAAAGTTTATTTTAACATTTGCAGGTTTTAATTTTGCAGTGGGAATTTACAGGTAGCCAGAGAAAAAGACTAATAGGTGTTGCTGTTAATTATCAGTGGATTTATCCTGATAACTCTGATACCTGGTGACTTGTTTAGGATGGTAATGGTTGGCTACACATAGAAATATTAAAAACAAAAATGCAGTGTAGCACCCATTCATATAATTTCTTTCTCTATTAGCAAAGCTGATTTGATTTAGATATAAACCCATTTGCTCAAAACAAACACATAATGAAAACATTTTGTCCCACATAACATCGCTGTTGATATGTATAAAATATGTATTTGCCATATTGCACAAATAATTAAGCAATTATAATCTTTTCTGTGTCACAATATTAGAGTTTTTTGTGTTGATGAGAAAAAGATTAAATTTCAAAATGACATTAAGTATATAAACAGAGGTAATATGCTAACAAATTAAAGATATTTCCATGTTATGGCATTTCTATTCCACAACAGATACAATTTTCATTGAACATATTTTATGTTTCTATAAACATACATGCACTGCAAAACTGCAAATTTGAATTTTTATGTCTTCCTTTGTAAGTATCCAGTGGTTATTGTAGTAGAAAATGCAAAACTTTAGAACATAAATCAATAATTAAACATATGAGTAAATACAGACACCACATAAAGAATATATTCAAGTATTTCCAATAAAATTACTACTGAATGCCAACCTAATGTCATCAATTATCTCAGTTTAGAAACTATAGACCCATGGTAAATAATATAATGACATTGTCAAAGATATCAATGAAATATGATAATTTTAATTATCACTATTGACTCTATTAAATGTATCTGTAAAAACAGTTCTTGGGCACAGGATCTTCCTTATTGAATTACTGAATCAGAATAGTTTTTCAGATAAGGTGCCTCTATGTAGCCCAAGCTTATATGAACTTGTAACCCTCTTGGCTAAGCTTCCAGGATTCTGACACTATCAGCATGAGCCAAAATATTTGGCTTAGACAATTATTTATGCTAACATTTACATCAGGATATACAAATGAAAGTGGAATTCAGGTTTATTTCAGTACTACAAACTAAATAGAAGTATTTTTGAACCTACTGAATAAAATGATATTTATGGTATTTATATCTCTGAACATCAGGAAACACTATTGGCTTTTTTACAGTGTGAAATTAGCTTTTCATTATGGGGGAATTGGTACTATTATAGTGATCTGCTTAAAGAAGTTGAGTTAAAACATGCAAAAAGAAGGCTCTGAAATTGAATTTGATGCTAATATTTGGGTTTGCTAATTATTGAGCACATGGCTGAGTCTTAAGACATTTTTTCATCTCTAAAATGTTTGTAAGAACTTTCCACATAGCCCATATTGTGTTTTTGTTATCATTGTTTACCAGTTTGTCCATTTTGTTGCATTTCGAAAGATAGGAACTCTCTGTGTAGCCCTGGCTTTCCTGAAACTCTATATGTAAACCATTCCTGATCTAGAATTCTTAGAAATCTGTCTGCCTCTGCTTCTCACACACAGTGATTAAAGGCCAATAGTCTCTTCTAAACCAAGCAAGATAATAATTTTCTCTTTCTAGGTAATTCTAAAAAAAAAAACATTTCTTAGTTTATGAACTTAAGACTAAATGAGCCAAGCTCTCTGTCTTTCTTTCATCTTATACGGTACAAGAGTGACTGAAAAACAATGTTACCTGTTTCTAATGTCTGGTACAGTTGCTTCTTCATGTTCTTTGTTTCTCTTCACCATCTTAATAACAGTGTCATTAATTCCATATAAATGATCCTTCTACAAAACCACTTTAGAGAAATTGATGATGTACCAAGTGCTCATTATGAAAAGAATATTAACAAAATGTTGAACCCAATTTCCAAAAGAATGTGTGGTCAAACCATGTATATTACTTAGACATTGTTCAGAAAGAGCCTCTGTTGTTTAAAATATGAAATATCTATCTATAATATCCAATGTACTGGAATTACATGTTTTTCTTTTGCACTCAAATTATAAGCGAATTATTTCTATACTGGTATCAAATTACTCTTTCCACATATATTTTAGGACATTAGACAAGTCCAATAATACTTATTTCTTTTCTGAGTCTATTAATCCCCTAGATACCAGTGTGACCTGATATCACTGTTAATCATAATTGTCATACTCACTTTGGTCTATATGAATCTTGATATTTTCATTTCCTTTTTATTTTATTTTGTAAACTTTTTAATTAATTATTATATTCATTTACTTCTCAAATGATATCCTCCTTTCTGTTTACCCTTCCTCAACTTCCCCTCCCACAACCACCTTCTCCCATCTCCCCTTTGCCTCCATGATGGTGCTCCCCAACCCATCCGCCCACTCCCACCTCACTGTCCCAGCATCTCCCTACACTGGGGCATCAAACGTCCACATGGCAAAGGGCATACCCTCCCATTGATGTCAGATAACGCCATCCTCTTCTACAAATATATCTAGAGACATGGATTCTTCCCTGTGCACTCCTTGATTGGTAGTCTAATCTCCAGGAGCACTGGGTGGTCAAGCCAGCCGACATTGTTCTTCCTACTCTTAAGGATAATTAGTCTTATGTCAAGAAGAAACGTATTTAGCCCCTTCTTATTCTGTGAAATGAGACTTATGCCATGAAACTCTGGTGTATTGCATCTTTATTTCATAGAGTGCCATACCCTTTTATAACTGTAAGATCTCATCTTTTTGGAACAAATAGTAGAGAAACCAATAACAATATCCAGTTGAAAATTCTCCTTTAGTGGGATATTTTGAATGAGGCATTTACTTTAAATTTCTCTTGAAGCCCTTTGGTACACTAGGGCTGACTGTGCTTCCATTCCAACAGCATCGTGTGCTTGTATATAATTAAAGAAAGGTGTCATGGAATTTGGGACAGCTATTCCTCAAAATAAACAAATCAGTGTGCATCTACTCTCTAGTGACGTATTGTCATTTAGATACATCTATTAACAAAAACTACCATTTCTCTTTTGCTTATTGTTTGATCTAAGACTATAGACAACATATATCCATGCATACATAAGTATAACTCAACAAAGCATATTTAGTTTTCCTTTGACTGGTGTTGCTCAGTACAGAACAACATCCTTACCTGTGGGCCCCCTGTTCCAGAGGGCGTCCCACTATGATCTCCGGTCCGGCCTGGTGTGGGGGTCTGGGCCAGGGGGACAGAGTGCAAGCAAGGAGGGGAGACTGCCTGCCTCTGCTGCTGCCTCTGCTCGTGTCACCATCTATGGGTTATGTTAAAACTAATTTCTTCATTTTAATATCACTGTAGTTACTGGTAGCTTACCCGAGTGTAGCAAAGGACATATTTTTATATGTCAATCAATAAACAGAGTGATCCTGTTATGAATATATTCAAATTTTCCTCTTTCATGTAGCATAATTAATCTGTGTTGTTTATGGAGAAGAAAGATTATGAAAAGCAAATGCTTCAACAGAAACATATTTTGAAGTAGAATTAATTTTTGTTTATGATTTATGAAACTTGCTCTCTAAAGTTGACAAACCATAGCTGCCTTTTGTAAAATTTTCAAGAATGTGAATATCAATATATAATAAAAGTTGCATTAAAAGATTGGAAGACAGAGGCAGGCAGATCTCTGAGTTTGAGGACAGCCTGGTCTGCAGTATGAGTTTCAGGACAGACAGGGCTACACAGAGAAACCCTTTTTCTAAAAAACAAACAAACAAACAAAAACATAAGAAAATGTTACATATAATTACAGAAATCATTAAGTGCTAGAATACAAAAGACTGTTGTAGTGTTTAGTTAGACTACACTTTACAAGACGCTTGTCACTCCTGAAAGCAAAGATATTAACTTAACTAATGATCCTCTAAATGGGTATGTAAAATATAATTTAGGTTACTTGCAACATGCAAAAGAGAGGCACCATTTGTTATTGCCAAAACTCACTGGCATGTAGAAATCAGAAAATCATTAGCCTTGATAGAAATAGCTTAATACAACAGGGAAGACAATGCATTATTTAGTACAGTTAAATGACAATTGATGCAAATGCTGGTGAATTACAGGGGAAAAGAAGAAACAATTTAGTGAATGATAAATTCTGCTCATAGTATTTATGCATGCAAAGGAATGGAAATCTTTGCTCATTAACCAAGGCACTTAGTTTGTGAGCCAAAATGCTTCAGGCTGTAGCCTTAATTGTCATAAATGTTTATCTCCATGAAAGTTTAATTTGGTCTAAGAAAAAATATCATCCTGAGTGAAGAATGTTCTACAGTTTTTGGTTTTGTCGGCTTTATCAGCTTAAGGTTTTTTACTCAAAACCTTGTATATGTCTGTCAGCGTCCGTGTAGTTTCCAAGATAGCACCAAATACGGTTCGTTTCTCTTTCCTCCATTATTTTCCACTCCTTTACATCTGTCAGCAGTGTGTCTCATAGTATATTTTGGGTATCCTCCATTAATCTGTGCATTTTAGAGCACAGATTTTTTCAAAGCTGCTCAGTAGAGTGTCATACTGTGCTTTGCTCAGTATGAATGACACTTGCCTATCTTTTTTGTTTTAATTCTCTGGACTCCCATCTATTTAATTTAATTCTGACAAGGCCAAGGCAAGACTTCATGTAATATATATCTATTTGTTGATTAGCAAACTCTTTTAGAAATTAAATATTTTCTCACTATACAATCTATGTCATGATATAGTTGTGCTAATACGAGACTAGGAATAACCTGCCATATTTAATGTTTCATGACTTCATAAAGACAAGTTAATATGTATATTAATCACAAATATTAAATCCGTAACAGACCAAATAAAAGATCCCAACAAAGTTTGGACTAGTGTTCTGAATATGTTATTGGGCTTACTTTCAAGTTAATGTATAATGTTTCCTTACCGAGCAGGAGTGACCCAAAGGGCAGCTGTATCACTGAGAATTTCCATCCTAACTTGGATAGTGATTCTTCAGAGTTGAATTCATGGTCCTCATTGTTCAAGAGTCAGGTATTTTTAATGATGTTTCAGAATTTTGGGCAAGTGATTATACAGTAATGGTTAGGGGACTTATTGTAGCCTACAAATCTCATGACCTCCCTAAATTGTATAAATTTCATGAGGTTTCACACTTGTGAACCTCCATTCCTCCCTTATAATCTAGTAGAAGAAAGAAGCTTCTGTTTTGAAGAAACAGCTAAATACAGTATCTCTCGTCATATATTTCTTCAGCTGTAGAGGCATAATCCTATTAATACTTTTCTACAATTCTATAAAAACACTGCCTTTTTCATATTTTGAAGATTAGAAGTGAACCAAAATCCTTCCACGCTTTAAGTACAACAATGATCAAATGTACAATCAACATTTCATATACTGGTCTAGTGCATAAATTTTATCATTTTATTCAAATGTTTTTTAGCTCAATAAACAATGTGATGTTTTACTTGCAATCTGTTTCACTTTTAAAGTTTGTGAGTATGCCGTTCTGAATATCGTATGATCTTATCATTATGATTCATAAAGTTAATGTGAAACCTAGAAATTATTCTTTGTTTCTCAAACACTGGTAAGATGTGATTATCAAACTGAAAATAATTGGGGGGATGGGGGCTATGAAATTTCAGTAACAACCAGACTGTAAATACTTAAGGCTTAAAGGCCTTACTCTCAATGTAGCAACTAGTTGAATTTGCCTGGAGATAGAAGTATTCAAGTATGACAAATGAATGATTGTGCGTGGCTGTATTCCAATATATTGAGTCACAAAACAGGTGGTAATGCAGTATGACGCTTGGGCCATAGTTGACAACGACTGCAATAAGCAAGGATAGTTCTCAAATTCGAAGAAGTTGTCATGGATATTAGGGTTATAAAAAACACTCAATATGACATTGAATGTCAATTTCTCAAAACATTTACAACTGAATTTGAAAAATCAAATATTAATGATGGGTGTCACAATTCAGTTACATAATGAATTTGATTGTTTGTTTTTCTTGTATTAATTTTTTAATGCTAACAATACTGATTTCTTTTTATTATGTTGATCTAGAGTGAAGACAAATTAACTTAAATCCATCTTGAATAATTAGGAATACAAACTCAATCAGTTCTGCCAAAAGACACTTTTTTGGAGTGCTATAATTATGAATCTACTAATATAAGCTCTGCGTCCTGTCTTTATTGTTTTTTGCTTTTACCTAAAGAAAGAAATACCTATTCCACAAAGGCATCTTTTTGCTTTGAATATATTGCTTTCATACAATATTTAAAATATGTATTTTACTTTAAAAACACTATGCAAAATGTGGTAAGTGTAAAATATTACTGCTCAATGGTTCATGTCTTGAAATCCAGGAGTTTGCATAGTTTGGGAGCTGACATGGAACTTTGTCCATAGCAATGGTGAGTAGTTATAAACTATATTCAGCAAATTAATGTAAAAAATAACTAATAATAAAAGCATAGTAAGTAGACCAAGTATAAAGCAATCGTCTGTGTTAAAGAAAGTCTGTATTAGAGAGAAAACAAAGAATAACTTCCTTCTTGAAGTGCAACCAAGATGTGACAACTAGCTTCAAGCTCACATGATCTTTATATTTGGTATCCACCTGCAAACGTTTAACAAGTACATTTTATAAAGATACTGGATTTGGTTTTTGTCAATATTCATTTGCTAGTGATCAAACACAAGACTTCACGAATGCTAAAATAAAATGGTAGTAAGCGACCCTACCAACCCAATTTTTATTTCTATGAATGATACATTTTGGTTTTTAGGAATTAAATTTTTAATCCATCATTTTTGAATTTAAAAAGTAAAATTAGAAATAATTTATAATCCATAATCTTATAGTTAAATGAAAAATATAGATGTGCCCAATGTAGTTACAGTAAATATTACATTCCAAATAAAATATACTGTTTACAATTTGAATTTAAGGTTATTTCAATGTTATAAAAATCTCTGATCAAATTCATACATATGTTTATTCTACTGCAAGCAATAAAATTTCAAATAAACTTAAAAGGCTACTATAGATTTTTTTATTTCCCTTGCTAAATTGTATGAAACTTACATATTTTTAAAATTGTGTGAAGTATTTTGTCATTTATTTTTATTTTTATTATTAAATTTATTTATTTATATTCCAAATGTTGTCTCCCTTCTGAGTCCCTCCTCCCTGAGTTCTTCACATACAACATCCTCCCCTTTGGTTCTGAAAAGGTGTTCCTGCATCTACCCACCCCAACCTTACCTCCTGCCAGAATCACCCTTCCGTGGGGCATCAAGTTTCTATATGATTAACCACATCTACTCCCACTGAGGCCAGACAAGGCAATCCTCTGCTAGATATGTGCAAAGGGCCATGGACCAGCCCATGGATACTCTTTGGTTGGTGGCTTAGACTCTGAGAGCTCCGAGGGGTACAGTTTAGTAAATACTGTTATACTTCCCATGGAGTTGGAATCTCCTTCAACTCCTTCAGTCCTTCCTCTAAGTCTACTTGTGGGTCCTTGGCCTCAGTCCAATGGTTGGCTGAAAGTATCTGCAACTGTCTCAGTCAGCTGCTGGTAGAGCATCTCAGAGAACAGACACGGTAGGCTCCTGTTTGCAAGCACAACATAGCATCAGTAATAGTGTCAGGGTTTGGTGCTTGCTCATGGGATGGATTCTAAATTGGGCCAGCCACTGGAGTGGCCTTTCCTTCAGTCTCTGTTCCATTTTCATCCCTGCATTTTCTTTAGACAAAAACAATTCTGGGTCAAAAAATTTGGAAGGTGTGTGGTGGGAATTCAAAGATTACACAATGAGTCTCCTAAGAGCTTATTCTCTTTTCTTAGGCATTACCTTTAATAAGGTAATTTCTTTAAAAGATATATAAAACACCTCAGACCTGATGGTGGTTTGTTGTTGTTGTTGTTGTTATACTTTGTCCTATACATTAGATATTTGTGTTTCCAAAGATTTCACCTATCAATGTTGTTTCAAGAAGTCCTCACTTGATATTCAGTTGTCTCCTCTTTAGTAAAGCTACAGTTCTTGATAGGCTGATAAACAGGTTAGGAAGAAATAAAAACACGAATGATTTAGCTAATCATGTCTATCATGTCTAACCAATCTCCAATCCAATCAAGTGCAAATCAAATTTCCAATCTTTTGCATTATGTGCTTGAAGAAACCACGGAGGGAATTTCAATATCCACCTGCAACAATTACTACATACTTGAGGTCTCTTGGTTGGTTTAAAGCTAATTCAACACATTCTATTCTCAAGTATATTTGTACCTCAAGCCTCAGGATTCTTTTAAAATAAAGGACAATTTGGTTCTTTCAGCATGGGGTGAGAAAAGGAAACCTATCTACAGGGTGTGTAGCCTTTTTCCCATGCAAATGTCAGTGTCTTTTCACTTCAGAGTTATTTACTTTTCAAAGGCATAAATGTCATTATTACTCTGATCTTAGTGTTCAAAACCTGTAGGATATGCCAGCTTGAGTATCAAGTCCCCAAATACCAGTCAAACTAATTGTGAATATCTTCTCCCACATACATTCTCCTGCTTCATGATTCCTCAACTCAGTTGTTCCTTTGTTCCCATAGAGCTTCCCACTTTTCTGTCATGTATGCATCCACAATGCATGTATCTATAAAAACCTATGAACAAAAAAAAAGAGAGAGAAAATATGTGAAGTTTGTCTTTCTGAGGGTGGCATGATTCATGTAATAAAATGATCTCCAGTTATATCTATTTTAGTGACAATGGCATGATGTCCTCTTCCTTTGTGGCTGAAAAATAAATCTTTTAAAAATCCATTCTTCTTTGATGGACACCAAGATTGATACAATAACTGTTTTACTATGAGTAATGTTTTCATGTTATTTTATAATGAAAACATAAAGAACTTGCAAACAATGACATAAAAGAAAACATGGTATAGAAAAAGCATCGAGAACCAAAGTGTATACAACTTAGTAAGCTTCTATAAAGTTAGAATGGTCATTTTGAATTTCTAGACCTTCTCACTGAATTTTACATTTCTTTACATTTCTAAAAATTTATGCACATATCCACCAAAAAAGACAAGACACATTCAGCTGCTTGTTGGGCTTCTCAAAGGCCAGTCATTCTAGGCTCCTATGTGCAAGCCGACTACAGCATCATTAATAGTGCCTGGCCTTGGATCCTCCCCTTGGGCTGGACTCAAATTGGGGCCAGGTGCTGAAGCTGCTTTCCCTAAGTCTCTTCTCCATTTTTGTCTCTGCAGTTCTTTTAGTCAGAAACAATTCTGGGTCAGAGGTTTTGACTGTAGAATGGCAACCCTATCCTTCCACTTGATGCCCTGTCTTTCTACTGAAGGTGGACTCTTCAAGTTACCTCTCCCCACTATTGGACACTACATCTAAGGTCCCACTCTTTGTGTCCTGAGCATCTCTCTATTCCCAAGTCTCTGGAATACTCTAAAGGGTCTCCCTACATCCTACTTTCTGAGGTTGCCTGTTTCCATTTTTTTCTACTGGCCCTCAGAGCTTCACTCCTGTCCTCCCAATAGCTGATCATGTTCCCCCTTTCCCCTACGTATTAACTAGCAAAGATATTCCCCCATTTTCCGGTTGTCTTGTGACTCAATCAATTGATCCCATTAATGAGTAGAAGCTTTTTTAATTTCATGAAGTTGCATTTATCAATCACTGGCATTATTGTGTAAGTTAAAAAGTCTGAGGTTGTATTTAGACAACCGTTTCCTACCATTCCCTAATTGTACATCTAGAATGCTTTCTCTACTGTTGCTTCCAGTAGTTATAAAATTTTCAGGTTATACATTAAAGCCCCAGTTGTGATGATTTTTGTAGAGAATAGGATTTAAGTATATAGTTTCACTCTTTCTACTCTCAATACTCAGTTTACTTATTTCTGATTGTACAAGAAAATATCTCTTATCCACAGGACATTTTTAGCATCCTTGTCAAAAATCATATGGCTGTGGCTATATGGGCTTATAGTTGTGTTCTTTAGTATAGCATGGTGAGGTGATATATGTGTCTTGGTTTGTGCCAGTTTCATGCTGGCTAGTTCCTATAGCTTTCCTACAGGATTTTGAATCTTGCCTCTATAGACCATCCTTATAGTCATTAAAAATACTGTTAAGTTCCAAGGTCTTATTTTCACATACTGATGTTTGGGCATATTGTGTTGTGCTATTCCTAGGACACTGATGATAAATTAGTTACAAAATACCAATGTATTTGAAATATTATAAAGTACCTACCCCACAAGTGGTTAGAAAGTTAAGAAAGGCTTTTCAATTTGCTTCAGCCCTCTCCTATTGGCTAAACTCACCATAGTTTATATTTTCCAATCGAAATTTTAAAATTTTCCTTTCCATGCTGTACAAAAAGTGAAAAGAGATATGTTTCTAGGACTGACTATTTGATATTGGATAACCGACTGATATCTCTGATTCATTCTGTCAAATGTTCCTCCTTTTCATCAACTTTGTCTGTCATTCAATGAAGCACGACTTTCAAACCTGGATGCATCCTTCTACAAACTCACTTTACCTTTATTGTTTGGAATGAAAGGTGTATACTAAGGGAGTGTCTTTGTAATTCCAGCCCCATCACACAGAACTAGAAGGTTTTGGGATTAGATGCCTTGTCAGAACAGCCATGTTACTGGATTAAAATTCCTCTACACATCTTTATTTTATACTTATGTTTTCAGACAATTGTATGCTATTAGACACAAAATGAGAAAAACACAGAATGTTTCACAGGTCACCATATTTTTAAAGTACAACTGATGAACTTTCTGCCTATAGATAAGCCAGGTAGAATTTTTATCTGACAGCATCAAAATCAGTGCATGTGATTTAACACATATTATATAGTAGATAATTCCAGCAGATGGTGACTTTTAAGAAACTTAGTTTCTAGGGCAGTTAATATGCATGTATATAAGCAAAGAGTAGCATACACAGAATGTTTTTCCATGCAGTTTATCTTTTTCTTCTAATAAAAGAGTAATTTTTACTAGTAAGCAACTTTTGTTGTGACATTGTGACAACCAGCTTAAAGCATAAATATATCATAAGGCATGGGGAATTAAATATATACTAAGTAGTTTTCCTGTTGATGGTGCAGAAAATTAGGAGAAGCCTACTGAGTTTTGTGCTTATATTAACAATATTGAGTTCTCTTATGTTCAAAGAAGAGAATTCATAATTGGCAGCTTCCTAAAATGGAATTTAGGGTTTAAGGAACACATTTCTCCCTGTAGGCATTGATACTTACTCAGCATGGATGTCATAGTGTGTGAATATGATACAAAAATTGCAGAAATGATGATCCCGGTGTGCTCGGTAAAATATGACATAAATGGTTTATTTAGATAATCTCTTATATAGTAAGATAAATAAGAATAGAGAAAAGGTAGTGCATTTTGAAAATGGTATAAAATATTAGGTAGAAACTGCTAAACAGCATTGGCTCATCATTTTTATTCTGGAATGTATAAGTTTCTTTCTTCCATCTCCACTTCAAAGCTCTGTGTCAAAATCAATAACAAACCATGTCATAAACTAAAAACCTGTATTTTGATGATAATTATAATCAAAAAGATCACACATGACTTTACTTGAGTCACGGCCACAGGCCACACTTTTGCATGTAATAAATTCTAATTCTGATTAAATATTTTATAAAATTTTTATTATATGCTTGCTTTATATAGTTTAAACAGAAATGTCTTCTCTCAGATTATAAAAAATTTCACATTATTTTAATAACATGTCTCAATTTGTGTTTCTATTGCTGCAATGAAACACCATGACCAGAGCCACCTAGGGAGAAAAAGGTTTATTTAGCTTGTGCTTCTAAGTCATGGAAATCATGACAGGAACTCAAACAAGGCAGTGATCTGGAGCCAGGGGCTGATGCAAAGGCCATAGACGGGTGGTGCATACTGGCTTGCTCCTCATCGCTTGCTCATTCTGCTTTTTTATAGAATTCAGGACCACCAGCCCAGGGACCTCCCCAATAAATCACTAATTAAGAAAATGCCCTAGGCAGCCAGCACAGTCAGAGAAAGCCCCACTCATGTTGGGACACCTGCATGAAGACCATGTTGGCTGCATATCTGCTACATATGTGATATGTGCAGGGCGCCAGCTCTTGTATGCTCTTTGGTTGGTGGCTCAGTTTCTGGGAGCCCCCAAAGGTGCAGGTTAGTTGTTCCTCTATCCCATCCTGATTCCTCAAAACTTCTGCCAATCTTCCACAACATTCCATGAGTTCCATGTATTGTTTGGCTATAGGGAAAAAGCAGGGAAAATCATAATCTAAACAAAGCAAAACCAATCTCCAACAGTGTAATTTCATGTCCAATGTCTGGAACTCATAAGGGATTTGACTCACTTTGCTACTCTGCTGTCTGCAGTACATCCAGCTTGTCCTCTAAGCTTAGGCAGGATCTACCCTGTAACCGCTGCTATTCTTGGTAGTCATCCTATTGTACTAATATCTCTAAAATGCTGAGGTCTTCTGCTGCCACTGAGGATGTACCCTCAGACAGTGGCTTTTTCAGGTTTATCCCAGTGTCAAGCCTAAGATGCTGTCTATGACTCCTTCATGCTTTCAAAATTAGTACCACCTGGGTAACTCTTAAACTACCAATTTCAGCTGACAGCTAGAAGTACAAACTTTGCCATATCTGGAATGCAGCATTGATGTGCTCTCAGAAAACACTTCCCAGATTTTCCTTCAGTGCTGATGGTCTCTTCGTAAACATGATGAATTTCTAAGCTCCAGCTAACCAGCATCAAATATCCCAGCAAAGCAAATGTTTCACTTTAGTAGGTCTCCTATAATCTAACCACAACTGTTTTCAGCCCCAGCTAAACAGAACCTCAGAATCTCAATGCAAAACAATGAGTGGCAATGATAGAATGCGTTAAACTTCCCTCTAAAATGTTGGAAGCCGGGCCTCTAAGTTTTGCACTGCTGTCAACATACTTATTTTCCAAACTCCCACAGGACAGCTCACAAAGATTTGAAACTCAATGGATTTCTTGAACAAAGTTTTAATAACTTCCACATTCTTTGCCCAAACAGGGCCATATCTATCAAAACAATACCCCACTAACCTGGTACTAACTTTTCTTAGTTTGGGTTACTACTGCTGCAGCAAAACACTATGACCAAAGTAACTTTGGAAGGTAAGGGTTTATTCAGGTTAAGGTTCTACATCCTAGTTCATCAGCAAGGGAAGTCAGGACAGAAACTCAAGTTGGACAGGGACCTGGAGCTAGGATCTGATGCAGAGGACATGGAGGAGTGCTATTTACTGGCTAGCTCCTCATGGCTTCCTCTGCAGGCAACATATATATCATTCTATTGGGATTTATTCTCTAGAGCAGTTTTGCACTGGAATTCTCAGGCTCAGCTGAAATATTACTGAGTGTTCTTTTTCTTTCCATTATACAATCTCATTCATATTAAACATTAGGGGGAGTCTTTGTGCATTTTAATTTCCGGTAATATTTAGCAACTCAACCATATAGCATAGAAATTAAACAGGTTTATTACTATTCTTTCAAAGAGTATTTTATTTGTGACAGAATTATCAGTTAGAACAACCTTAATGATATTTCAACCCTGATATAATATCTGTTAAATTATGACTAGATAATTTGTAACCCCTGTAGCACCGAGAAAATAACTTTCAGATATTTTACCATTGAAATATATTCATCAGTCACAAACTAATCTTTTCATTTGTGATGTGATTCAAGTTTCAAAAGAGAGTGTAGAAATTTTCAATAATATCCAGGCAGTAAAATGTGATTGAAAATCATATCAACATGCTTTGCCGTTGGTAATCTCCATGATAAAAATGCAACTGAAATGAGAAAGAAATCAACTTGATGACAGTGTATTTCCTTGTGATAATTCTTATTTTCTATGAACAATGGTTAATTAGGTGAAGTGCATAGAAAGCAGTGGATGCTATTACTACAGCTTACCAGATTACCCACATTGTTTAAAAATATATTCAAATGCATCTAGGCTTCTACACCTCTGAGGTCAGAGACAAAAATGTTTAAATTTAAGAAAAAAGTCATGTCAGTTTTAATTTCCCATAAAAAATAAAATATGGGATGTGTTTCTTATATCTCGTTTGTCAGTTTGGGCCATCATAATAATCAGACTGAATCTACGTACATTTTTAAATTTAAAAAATAATTCTATGGTTAAATGGTCAAACTAAAATGTAAGTACTAATAACATGAGTATGATCTTAATTTCTTCTAAATTCTTCTGTGTTGTATCTGTACTTACTAGTATAAATAAAGTAATAATATTCTATTTGTTTACACACATAATCTATATCTTTATATTCCTGAAAACATTTGTAATATATGTCTTCTATCAAAATTCTATAACACATTGTTTTATAATATTGTATTTAATAACATAAATTGAGATAATACACTATGTTCATACTTTATAGATCTATAGTCTTTGACTGTGTCTTTTTTTTTTCAAAAATAAATCAGAGACATGTAGCCATGATACTTGTATGGTAGCAGAGTTTTTCCTGGATACACCCTGAGATATTATGCTGCATCATGACTCATAACAGCCATATTAGGAAATCAGACTAGTTGTCTATCAATTTATGATTAAATGAAAAAAAGTATGATATATTTATACAGTGGAGTTTTATCCTGGAACAAAGTAGAACAGAATTTGCTATGTATAGGAAAATGAATGTCACTGAAGATCAGCATATTAAGCAAAAGACTTACAGACTCTAAAGAGAAACGTCATTTTTATATAGAGACATAAAATCACATATGTAAATGACACAGGAAAGCTTTGTGAATGTCTTGGGGAAATGATTGGGATTTATGGGAAGAGAAAGGGAAATAAAGAAAAGCATTGAGTGACTGTTGCCGAGGAATATGTATACTTAAATATCTTTGTGAAACTTGTAACTATGTACAACAAACAACTTCCATTAAAAATGAAAATAAAAAAACCCAACAAATACTAACTTGTTCAACTGATTTTAAAGACAAATACATTACACAAAACTTAAAACATTATTTGTACTGCCGCTAACTCTGTGCTTATTTTATTTCCTTTAAGCATTTATTTATTTTAATACATTTACTTTACTATGAAGCAATACCTATTAAGATCAGATTATATTCTGAATGATATGTATCCATGACTATAACTAGAATATGGAGAAATAATGGAATATTTTAAGTTAAAATATAGTGACATTTGAGGGTTAATAACTCTTACAGTGCACAATAAAATATTATATTGTCAACATATTATTTTGAGTATTTTATCTCCTCCCACATCAGTAGTTTTAACAACTGAAAACAAAGAAAGATATACTTTCAATTCTTATTAACATGCATTTTAAAACTTGCTAATTCTTTGCTAATGAAGTGTATATGTATATGTAGAACAGGGTGTTAGGCATGCCTTCAGTATTTCCTTAAAATAAATAACATCACTCTTCTGTAGATGTAAAGTTAAATCTTTCTGGAATATTTTGAAATTGTATATAGATTAACTTCTTTAATTTTTGTTATAAAAATTTGACCAGGCAAATTTTGTTGGTACACACCTATAATCATATCATTCAAATAAAGGGAGAAAACAATACTACTACCTAGGTATGATATTTATAAACAGCAATAATTACCAGTATGTCACCATAACCTTAGGTTTGTAGTAGTGGCACCTATACCACTTTTTGACATCTTACTCAAATGGAAAATTCCAATGTGGAAAATTATAAACTTATGTTCAAAGTTTAACACCAGACATTAGGAGCTAAGGCATCCTGAATCTTTCCTATACCCAAATCACTAGAAAATACAGCACATTACCATTTTTATCAAATTTATGCTAGGAAGAATGCTTATGGTTATTTGTAACATTGATTTTGTCTAATGTCTCATAGCTCTCATTACCCTCTCCAACATCTGCATGTGGCAATGAGACTGAGACTCTACTGTGCTTTCATTGTAAAGTATTTGAATTTGGGGTGTATAAATTTGCTTAGTATCAAACAGGCCAAATAGCAATGTCTGTTTTAACAATGTGTTAATTAAAGTTGAATTTGCTTTTATCATTAGGAAATTACTGGACATGTTGATTTCATGGATATTATTAATGACAGTGACATCATATCTTGTGGTGCTGTGTTAAAGATGAAAATGAGACATAATTGACAGTGTTAGTACATTTTTGTAGAATAATAAATATTAAATAACTATGGGTTGCTACCATTGACCACGTTTCTTCTCAAAGAAACTAAGTTAGAAAACCTAGCAATTGGGTTCACTTAGGGTTAACTATTTTACATAATTGGTATCCTGATTAAGTATACTGTGGAACTCATGGTTTTTGAAATTAAAGTGTGAAAAATGTATTACTACCTGGAGTACCAGGAGAGCATCTGTATTCAGGTCTTTGTGACTTCGATGTAGAACTGTACCCAAGGAAATTCAGTTCGAACTCTGATTTGCAAATTGCTTGCTCTGTTTTTCAGTCTTCTCATTTGTTCACCAAAGATAAAGGCACCTATCCAGAAGTAGTGCAGTCTATTGGTTAAGATGGCAGGTTCTGAAAAAAGTTCAAATCATGGCACATCCATAAATCATATTCTACTCTTGTGTAGGTAGGTCACTTAAAATAGCAAATCTTTAAAATCAAAAAATCTTTCTTACTGTGTAACAAATATAATGACACTTCCTTTATAGATATTCTTGTCTATTGTAAATACAATAATATGAGGTCTAGAGAAACTGCTCAGTGGTTCAGAGCTCCTTATGTTCTTCCAAAAGAGCCAATTCAGTCTCTGTACCCAGTACCCACCTCATATGGCTCACATGCACCTCTTGCTCCAGTTGCCTTCATTTGACTGTAGTGTGGGTACCTTCACTTAGACACATATAGCCATGTAGTGGTGAACTCTCTCTTTTTCTCTCTTCTTTAAATTAAGTCTTTAAAAACATAATAATAAGAACCATGTGCTCAGTGTAAGATGCACATATCAAAGACTATGTGTGTTTTTCTTGTATTTTTCTACATTATAGATTCTTTGGATAATCTGAGAGCATACTCAATATCCTAAGGTATTTCTGGTAATTAAATTGGGGTTCAAGGCATATTATTATATACACTTCATCAAACATTTTATAAAGTCCCTTGAAGCACATAATATAGAGAATTTGAATGTTGAATTAAAAATGGTCTTCCAAACTATTCACATTAAAATAAAATATTCTCTAAAATATTGTGATATACTTATTTTATAATAACTATCTTGATGTTTTTAACAGGAGACGTAAAACTACTAAACATTGTTTTTTGTTAACCAGACCGTGCTGTGTAATGAAAAGGCAGAGTGTGGATTTGCTTTTTACAAAACTTTCGCATTTGAAGCATATTTCAAGGAAGATTATTAATTGTTAACTTCTCAAAATAACATTCATTGATGTTTAAAGTCAGAAAATGACTTCTTTTTATGCCTTATGCAGAAAAAGGAAAATGACATTCAGAAATATTAATGTTTAATAACTGTAGCATATACAAAGATAAATTGTGTATAATTAGCAAAGTTATATGTGCATAAACAAAAATTCACTTTTCTTCATTTTTCTAAATTATATGGAAATGCTAAATCCTTATGAAAACTTAAACTTTTAGGACAAAGAAAAAACTGCATAAATATTACTGTGACCTCACTGACATAGACATGACCTAATTTGCATTCATATAACCAGCATAATTTTGCTTGTTCTTTAATATGCATTTAAATGTGAATATACATGTCTAGCATGGTCTTAATTGTAGGTGATATTAAGACAAATAAATCAGCTAGAGTTGATAATGAACTGAATTATTCTATATCAAGAGTTTCAAATTAATCATGACTTTGACAATGACTCCTGATGTAGAATTATACACCTGTATCCTCAAGCCTGATTTTTTTGAATACAGCAAACATTGGAGGAATATTCTAACTATAACTCCTTAATATATTCCAAGACTGAACAATAAGGAAGTACTTGTCTGATCACGTCCTTGTATAATTAATGGATTCTATGACTTATATGATACATATTTTATGCTTGCACTTTGTATTTTTGCCACAATGTATAATACTTAGTTTCCCACAGGTGTAACACTGTCTTCATCTTTGTCATTTGTCTGTTTGCTTGTTGGTTTATGAGACAAAGTCTCAGTATGTAATCCAGGATTTATGCCTTAGCATCCTGAGTGCTGAGATTGCACACGTAGTATGCTCCACTTGTTTTGCCCGCTGCTATTTCTTATTAACTATCATGCATGACACATGTGATTCTTCCAGACTCTGTCATATATATGTGACTAAGCATCACCCATATTAAAACTCATCTTACCGTGTTCTCTCTATAAATAATTAGAAAACGCACCAAGGAGTGTAAATGATTATCTAAATTACATTTTTAATTGAATCTGTCTTTTAGACTAAGTTGAAAGCATAGAGGGGAAGGAAGCAGAAACAGAGACAATAGGTCTTAATGCAGCAATCAAACTGAAATAGGACAATGAAGATCAATGGGCAGTGTCAGACTCTCTTTATATAGGGTTTTCTTCAGTTGGAGGATTCTTTACAGAGCCCTTGAAACACCAATCTATAGGTGGTTGAGTTCTTAATATAAAATGGTTTATCCTGCCTACTTATAAGTTATGCATATATCACTTTATAATTAAAAAATCTCTAGCGTAGATATAACACCTACATAAAGATAGGTGCTATATAAATAGTTGCTAAGATATAGACTAGTGATAAGATTAAACCTGTTCATACTCAGCTTAGTTACAAACTTTTAAAAAGTATTTTGATCCAGAATGATTGAATGTAAAAGACTGACTCTATTTTGGGGCAGATTTTCAAGATCCCTTCACAGAGAAAAGAATGAGTTGAAGTATTGAGGCTTGAGACAATTGAGAAGGACTAAAACTGCAACATTCCAAGTTGTAGAAGACATTTTGATGATGAAGATAAAAGCCTTGTTCTTTAAAATGCTGAGTTGATAGGATAATATTTAAAAGGCCCCTGAATACAAATGCACAAAATACAACATGGGAGCATAGTTCAGGTGAATTCTGGGGCAATGGCACTGACACAAACAGAATTCCATGAGGACTGTATGTTAAAATACATTAAAGAAACACAAGGGAAACAATCTTGGATTTTGGATCATTCCAGTCTTAAAAGTTCTAAATTATAAGAAGGTACCCTCAAGAAGACTAAGAAAGAAAAGACAATATAACAGGAAGAAGTCAAGATTTGATGATTTCGAAGTCAAGTTAAGAACATACTTAATAACACAGATATGGATTCAAATTTGATATCTTGTTGTGAAACTTTATTTGATTTTCCAATACTATTACCCTTATGTTCTTTTATTCATGGTATCTTACTAATGCATTTTAATAATTAATATATTAAATGAACAGAAGCTTCTGACCCCTGTGGTTGAATTAGGGGAAAACTGGAAGAAGCTGAAGAGGAGAGAGAACCTGTAGGAGGACTAGCATTCTCAATTAACCTGGACACCCCTAGTTCTCTCAGATATTGGAACACCAACCAGGCAGCATATACCAGCTGATATGATGCCCCCACTGAACACATATACAGCAGAGGACTGCCTGGTCTGGGTTTAGTCAGAGAAGATGCACCTAACCCTCAAGCGACTTGAGGCTCCAGGGAGTTTAGAGGACTGGTGGAATAAGGGATTGTGGTGGGGACATCCTCGTGGAGACAGGGGATTGGGAGGAGGTATGGGATAAGGAACCTTTATACCTTTAAATTACATACAAGCATTAAGGTCAGTTCTAGGTTGAGGAACTAGCAATACAATAGATGCAAATAGTCAATGAACAAGCAAGACAATAAACTCAGATAGTCAAATAACAAGCAGGACAATAAACAGAGTCCCGTAATCACTCCTGTGATCACTATTTCTAAGGGATTATCAGGATGACCAAAATATCTGAGCCTACTTCCTGGTCCTAGCTGAAAGTCATTTTTATGCCTAAAGCCTACTTTGTTGTTCTAGCTTAAGATTTAGATTCCTGCCTGTAATTTCTTCTTTGTTCTAGCCTAGGATTTAGATTTCTGCCTGAAGGTACCTCTTTGTTCTAGCCTAATGTCAGATTCCTGCCTGCATATGCAGCATGGTCTCTCAGAAAGTTTCTCTTTCATTTCCATGGATCTGTAGATTTTTTAAGTTTCAGTAAGATTCTGAGTTTTGTGAGGGTGATTTATATCCTGAGACTTGTACATTTCATTTGCTTCCTGAGTCTTAAGAAGTGTCCCTTTGTCCTAGTGAGGGATGTTTCACTTGGGGGGAGATCATTAGGCAGCATGGGGAAAATGCAGAAGTTGCCAGCGAAGGCTTTCAGGTACTATCAACAGGGAGCATGTGCTTCTGCCCCTTTCTGAAATCTTCTGTAAGTGATTAATAACCAAAAGATTTTAGGTGATACAAATGGAATATGTGTTTAGAGAAAAATTATTAATATGACGATGGTAGTAAAACTGGTAGCAGGTAAAAGAGCCAGTGAGTTAGAATAATAGTTTAGATAGATGTTCTTAGAAATGAAATGCAAACAAAGAAAGAGTGTCTCTGGCCAGAGGGATTAATTCTCTACTAAATGAGAAGCCTGAATCAGTGACTTAGTAATAATATTTGATAATCAATTCTTGGTAAAGGAGAATTGAAGTAAAGATAAAAATGTGTGTATCTCTCTGTCTCTGCTTCTCTCTCTCTCTTTCTCTCTCTCTCTCTCTCTCTCTCTCTCTCTCTCTCTCTCTCTCTCTCTCTCGGTGTGTGAGGGGTGATGTGTGTGTATGTCTGTGTCCCCTAATAAATGAGAGTCAGAGAACAAGATAGGATTGATTTAGTTTTGCAAAATCTGATTCTCTGTCTATGGGGAATATAGGAAGTAAAATAAAGTATAGAATGGCGACATCAGAACACAGCTGAAACCAATGACTAGGAGGATATAGAAGAAAATGTATTGGAACATTCTAGTTGACATTTAAAAAATCATCACAACTAAATCATGAAATATTAAATCTGGTCATATCGAAACAACACTGAAATTGGTTAAACATTTTACTTTTCCGTTGCAGAAAATTCCTGACTCAATAACTTCACTGCTGAATTCCAAACAAAATATTCAACATACTAATACTGATAGGCTTATCAGAAGATTCAGTAGTAGCTGCATTAATACCAACAACAATAACCATTGTAATAAACTACTAATAATAGAACAAGACTACCATAATGCTAACAGTGAAGATAAGGAAACACATACAACACACACCACAACACAACACACGCACACCTACTTGTCAATGTTTTTGATATTGTGATGAGCTTAAATGAGCATAGTATCCTCAACAGAAGGCTAGAAAGTCAAATCTAATAGCAAATTCAAAACACTTTCCATGATGACAAAGTAAGGTTCAACCCAGGAAAGGAAGGATGGATTAATATACAAAAATCAATAAATGTGATGTACTATATAGACAGAATGTACACAAATCATAGGTTCATCTCAGTTGATACATGGAATATATCCAATGGTACTCAGCAATGTTCCATGAATGAAATGCTGGAGAGATTTGTGAATAAGTCTCTACTTTAACATGACAATGACTACATATATTGACACAATATTTGCCATGACATTGTGTTAGGAAAATTTGAAAGCTTTCTGTTCAAGATTTGAAGCAAAAGAATGTCCTCCTATATCACATTTGTTCCACATGGAGCTGTGAGTTTTCAACAGAACAATGTGGCAAAGGGAAGGATAAAAGGGTGTCAACATTGGAAAAAATTCATTTTTCCCTGATGATTGGAACACCTGTATAATAATGCCCCAAATCTTCATTTAAAAACCCACAGTAACAACAAAACCTTTAGAACCAATACATTAATTCCACAAAATTTAAGCACATATAACCATTACACTCCCATACAAAAGGAGTACTGCTACCTACATATATATAAACCTGAAAAACAGAAACCAGAAAAGGAATCCTAATTGGTCAAAAAAATGGAGGGGGCTTCATCAAAGAGGGAGAACATCACTAGAATCCAAATTATGAAGTATTGATAAAAATTAAATGGGTAGAAAAATCTCTTCCAGATTTTCTATGTTCATTGGTTAGTAAGATCCATATTACAAAAATGTTAATATTATACAAGTTAAATTATTTATAGTTTCAAAGTAACACCAATAACCATACAAATGGCATTCTTCACTAACTATGTGCTAGAGATAAAAAAAAATTCAAAACATCATGGGCATTAATAGGAAAATTCACAAAGAGCCAATGTCATTATGTAAGAAGAAAGTGGTTTTTAAGTTCTTGGGAAAAAAATGCTTACATTAATGTTTGCCTAGAACAACATGAGACAGTATGCAGTTACACAGTTAACCAACTTCTGATAACTGTGAGTTCTTCACCCCATCACATCCATTCCATTTTATAGTAATAAGCATGTTTCCCTAGAATCTTCTTTTAGATCCCTATCTTAGCACTGTGCAGAAAATTATTTGGAGTACACTAGAATAATCTAATTTGTAATGTCTGAAACAGGAAACAATAGCCACATATAGATGATTACCTTTAAAAAAGTGCCTATATTGTAATTTACTGACTGTGTATGTTCAGATTACTAACATATCAAAATTTCTAGAACTTACATGTTAAGGTGTCATAAACATATAGGTATATTATTTTAGAGGGGAAGATAAGAGAAAATATGGCTGATTAAATCACAGAACTGATAAAAACCAATTCTGTACTTAATAGTGGCGTCACAGGACTAAATTATAATCAGTAGTCTTATATTAATAAAACCAGTCCCTTGTATTGGTTCTGGTCAGTATGTGCAATCACTTACCTTGTTGTCTTAGGACATCACTTCCAGTTTCTTTTATTTTTTATTGGATTATTTATTTATTTACATTTTAAATGTTATCACACTTCCAGGTTTCCCCTCTGCAACCCTCCTATCTAATCCCCCTCCCCTTGCATCTGTAAGGAGCTCCCACACCAACCCACCCACTCCAACGATACTACCCTTGGGTTCCCCTACAATGGGGCACCACAGGACCAAGGATCTCCATTCCCGTTGATGTGAGAAAAGGCAATCCTCTCCTACATATACAACTGGAATCACGGATTGCTCCATGTGTAATGTGCTTTAGGCCCTTGGAGATCTGAGTGGTCTGGTTGGTTGATATTGTTGTTCTTCCTATGTGGTTACAAACTCCTTCATCTTCTTCAATCCTTCCCCTAACTCCTCCACCTGTGCTCAGTTCAATGGTTGGCTGCAAACAAATGAATCTGCATTAGTCAGGTTCTGGCACAGCCTCACGGGGACAGACATACCAGGCTCCTGGCAGCAAGCACTTCTTGGTATGAGTAATAGCCTCTGGGTTTGGTGCCTGAAGATAGGATGGATCCCTAGGTGGGCCAGTCCCTGGATGGCCTTTAATTCAATCTCGGCCCCACTCTTTGTCCCTACATTTTCTTTAGACAGGGATGATTTTGTGTTAATATTTTTGAGATGGGTGGGTGGCCCCATTCCTCAACCAGGGGCCATGCCTATCCACTGGATATGGTCTCTACCATTTCTCTCTCCCCTTTGTTGAGCATCTCAGCTAATGCCTTCCTTATTGGTTCCTGGGAGCCACTTGCTTTCCTGGCATCTTAGACTTTCTAGAGGCTACCCCCAGTTCTCCATCCCCCACTGCTACATATCTCTGTTCAATTTCCTGACTCTGTACTTTTCCCGCATCTCCTCCCACAACTGATCACTTCCAGTTATATATAGATATATATATAGATAGATAGATAGATAGATAGATAGATAGATAGATAGAGATAGATAGATAGATAGATAGATAGATAGATAGATACAGATACAGATACAGATACAGATACAGATACAGATACAGATATAGATATAGATATTTTAAAAACTAAGTCATGAAAAAGTTAAAGTAACTTAAAGAAAAAGTCAGCCAATATGATAGCTTAGGAACACCCTGACAGAACTCACAACACACTTCCCCTATTTAGTAGAGATCAGTGTTTTCTTGGTAAGTAATCAGAGGACAGCTGATCTTCTTAGGGGTTGTAATGATCAAGTGGGATATGTGCAGGATCTTCATTTTCATTATGTTTCCTCTTCCTATAATAGCAAGACGCACTTTGATTGAAGTCCACCCCTGCCATTCCTTAGCTGGTTTTTCCCCTAACCTTGAAATCTCTGTTTCTTAAGTTCCACAAATTGTTTTAACATCTTTAAAGCTTTCTCTATTATCACACAAGCAGAAGAATATATGAACCTCATTTGGAATTTGTTAACAAGTGACTGGCCAATGCTCACTACTCCAGTTTTTGTATTACTTATGCAGTTTTCTTTCCTCATTTCTCTTTGTTTATCTCCGTGCCTATATCCAGATGACAAAGAAAACGAATTCTACCTCTATAAAGTGTATTTACACTTCACACTGAAGAGAGAAATGTTCCTTAGTCTTTCTGTACAGAATATGCCCATATTACTCCACTGGCATTCTTAATTTTCCTGGGTAAATTTCACTCAAATTGCAACTTTTTGGCACAGCTGTGTTACAGATTGATATTTCGAAATGGGTCTTTCTTCAATAACTTTTTAGATGACATTTTAGAAACTGAAAAATGATATTTTGGGGGCCTTCACATATTAATCTTGAGTCACTAAAGTCTAAAATTATACCAATTAAATTCTCAATGTCGTGCCTTAAAAATACAATTCACTCTGCTTAGCTCTGAATAACCCCAAATCTCTCTGTTTATAAATCATGGTCTGTTAGAACTCAGTACTTTACTTGTCTGAACATCTTTTCTTTTTCCTTTGATTGATTGGCCATATTGTTATTTGGGCTCTGACAGACCATGCAGGAATATTGTGCATGAGACATTAATCGGGAAATTATGCCTTGCTTTCACAACTGGACTTCACTTTGTAATATTGTATTAGCTCTTAACATGCAAATTATTTTAGGTAATTACCTCATTTTTCAGTGGCCATTTGATGGATCAAAGTTTCATGCAAATTTTTTCTGTGTTATCTAAAATTTTTCACTGAATTTTTTCCTTACTTATAAAACTCAGTTTGAATTCTCATATATGAGGTTCTGTATGCCAGTTTCAAAAACAAAAGAACACAAAAAATACCTAAGTGTATAAAGGCTGAATTTCCAAATTACTTCTAACCATAATTGAAGCCAACAATCTGAAATAAAAAGTTACAGATAAACAGGTTGTTTCATATTTCAAACTATGAGTAACTGTTGTATATCTGTTTCAGTGAAAAAAAAAACTTCAACACAGAGATAATGTTGGCTGTTTATAGCTAGTGCACATAACATGACTCTTCGTTTCTGTTTAAAAGAAGAAAACAGAAAATGTAATTGCTGAATGAAAAATACACATGCTAAGTAGATGTTTATATACCTCTTTTAACAACAAATTATTTAGGTAAATATCTAAACAGGAAAGCTTCAATTATTATAGTTATATGGAAAGGTGAACCTTAAGCAGTTCTTAACTCTGGTCATAAGTCACAGTGGTAAGGTTGCAATTGTGAAAACTGACTTCTGTATTAATTACTCCCTAGTTCAGACTTGTATCAAATATACCCATACATGTGAACTGCCAAAAGTATTTAGATCAGCCATTTCCAATATTTTTTCAATATAGCATGTCATTTAATCATGAATATTTGTTGTGATCTAGGCTATTCAGAAGCCTCCTGCTGTAAAATAGCTTCCCCATAAATGTCAAGTAACGCAAAGTTGAATGCCTATATTTAAATAGGTTTTAACAGATAATAAAACTCTTGAGATTAAAATGGTTTCATTCAAGGAGGCAGACAATCCTTTCCACAGTGTGCAATTTATGTGTCACATTACGTAGAATACAATTTTAAAAATACTTTTTAAAAAGCAAAAATGAAAAGTATCTATTGAATTAAATGAAGAGGGAGCTAGGAAGCAAGTATTCTCATTGCAATTTTAAGCAGAAATGTGAAATATAATGACAAGGTACAAACTTATATTTTCTAAACATTGTTCTGACTAAATCTCTTCTCTGTGAATTCCCATGAGGGTTATACAAAGATTGGAGCTATCACAACAGAATTTTTAGTCGCAGACCAATCTTCCTTTATTTAAAACAAAACCAAGGAATTAAAGAATTTTGACACACTATGATATGAAGCATAAGAAAAAATTGCTTTTCCACTTAAAGATATCCATTTCTCACCTTATCTCCAAACACTCAGATAGATCACAGCCCTTGACTGGCTCAGCACTACAAAGGATGTAGCTTGCCTCTGGAGATAACAGTCACAGACATACTTTAACTTTCTAAAGATCAAAATGGATTTGTAAAATTAGATGCTTGATAATCAATACACTTAAAAAGGAATAGTTGTTCTGACTAATATGTATTTAACTGTCTTAAGTAAGATTTAATGGTAGGAAAGTTAGGGCTCCAAACTCCAACAAGGGTACCAAAATGGTTGCCAGATGATGCATGGTTAATCTCTTACGTATGGAGTAGCAAAGTGGATTCCAGGAGTGCCTGAGGATGATACAAGCTGGAGTCTCCCACCAAAACCCAGAAAGACCACATCTGAAACAAAGATGGGTGTGATGACTACTTACCAAAAACAGACTGGGCACAGAGGAACCTCCTGATAAGACATAGGTGTGGAATGTGTGATTTGGGGAAGGTTTAAAACAATCTGAGATGAAGAGAAATTTCTTTGGTTTGAGCATCACATCTTGAGTATCGTTATTTATAAGCAAGTGGTTTAGATCCTCTTGGAGCTGATAGATTGTCATTCACTGAAGTTTACGATGGCGGGAACATGATATGTCAATTTTAATGTTTGAGAAACAGTCTAGTGTTTATCTTAATTCAGATGGGGTGAGGGTTTTGATTTTGCTGTTACTGTTCTTGATTTTTTATGGTGATATATTTTCCTTTTATTCAATGTAATACCCAGCCCAGCCAACAGTTCCATATGAGCTCCTGGATGCCAGGGCTTTTATTATCTTCCTCAAAACCATTATAAAAAGGCAATCAATTAATTTTGAAAAAGATAAACACACATTGGATTCTCATTTGCAAGGAAATATGAATGAACTTTTCCAAAATATGCATTGAGGACTAAACTAATATATATTAGTAAATCTAATTCTGAAAGTTAGATTGTAACAAGTTTCCATTGCTAAGCAACTACACAAGTAATATCAGTGGCTCTGAAACTTTAATATTGATCTCTTATATTTTAAAGAAAGTACATTTTCAATGGTGTTTCAATGGTGTAAAACATCACATACTTCAAATCTGCATCGGAAGCAAGAGATGTTTTCTTGAGCAGCATTTGGGAGCCCAATATAGGACTGACCTATAGGAACTTTTCTCTTTTCATCAGGACATATTAATTATTTTCAGCTTCATAAGGGATACTACCCTTCTACCTTAGTTTGGTTTTGGCCTCCCCTAGACCTGCCCACCTCTGTCCCTTAGGTGCTGGGATTGCAGGCATGTGCTATCATGCTTTCCTTATTTATTATATTCTTTTTTAAAAAATTAGATATTTTATTTCTTTACATTCTAGATGTTATCTTTTTTCCCAGTTTCCCATCCAGAAACCCCTATTCCCAACTCCGCTCCTCCTGTTTCTATGTGGGTACTCTTCCACCTACCCTCCCACCCACTCCCTTCTAACCCTGGCATTCCCTTACACTGGGACATCGAGATTTCACAGGACCAAGGGCCACCCTCCCATTGATGCCCGACAAATCTATCCTGTGATACATATGTGGCTGGAGTCATGTGTGGCTCCATGTGTACTCTTTGGTTGGTGGGTTACAGGAGATATTTTATATTCTTTTTATGAATTGAGCAGGCAATGTATGGTATTATAAGGTCAATTTCTCAATGGAAACAGAAGCAGCATGATACATAAGGATATCTAGAGAGATTGGCTAGGGTCTGATGTGACTTTAAAGACCATGAAGTTCCACAATATGCCATTGGTAAGGTAGACAATTCAAAGCCTAGTAGTGCCTTGGCTTCCTTTGAAACTGAGCAATGATGTGAGTGATAAAAGAAACCCTGTCTTCCTCAAATTGCATTCGGCCATACTATGTACAAAGTCAACAGAAAATAAGCTATTACAGTAGCATGCTCTATAATCCAAATTCATTCTAGAGATTTGCTTACACTGTTGATTTTCTATTCAAGACACTCTGAATTCCAATCATGTCATATTATTTTATTCATTCTTACTACATAAAATAATGTATGGGGCTATAGCTCAGTAGGATACTTGACTAGTGTGCACAAGACCTTGCGTTCAATTTCTAAAACTGTATAATAAAGAACTGCGTTGCCACTGCTTATAATCCTTATAATCTCAAGAGGTAGAAGCAGGAGGATGAGAAGTCCAATATTTTCTATATGTTCAGCTATATAGCAAGTTGCAGGCTAACTTGGTTTATATGAGATACCTTTTGGGAAAATAGTTATAATACCATATTTTTCTATTTATCTCCTAAAAGTTGATCTCTGATTGCTGAGGAGGAGAGTGTCATGTTTCAGTTTTTGTTGTGTGAAGAATATTTGTTTTGACATGATATAAATATTGACAGTTTCTTTTGTATTTTGCAGACATATGAAGTCTTGTCATAAAGCCTGTAATCATTTCCTGTAAGGTAAGAAAGCTTCCATTTTAGTTTTTCCATATTCTGAGAGCTAACTACACATAGCATGGTGTAATGCTTCTGAAGAAGGAACCTATTCAAAATTGAAAATATTGGGAAAATATTCTATTTGTTTTGAGATGAGCTTTTCAAAGATTACAAGTTATTGTCTCTTAGAATCACCCTTTCATATCCCTCACAATCATGGAAAACCTCAAAGTTTGAATAAATCAATGTTTTCTTAAGTTTCTGTGCCTCTGGACTTCTAGGAAATCATGTTAGGCTAGTGTGAGTTACATAATATGATACCTTCAGTTCAGATGTGTTTTTAGGACATCCCTAAACACATATGCCAATGGCAAGGAGACTCACATGCTAAGAAGAAACTGAACAATCTCAATTTAAACATGATGGGGACAATAGTGAGAGATGTGTGCAGGAGATGAGTGTTTAAAATGTACTGTTAATTAGTATGAATATGGGACACGTAAAAGAAGATGGTAAATGTCTTGGGAGACCTGCTGGAGAAAAGATTCCCTTCTTTTGGAATCAGATAGTAAAAGACCAGTGGAAGCGAATGCTGATGGATGTTTATTGTGGAAAACTGGAAGTTGTTGAGTGAGAATAAGCAGAGGTAGATAGTGAGGGCTGTTCCTATGAAAGTACAGACTCTTTCCTCAGCTTAGTGCACTAACCATTCTGGTTGCTACCAAATAGGAGATCTTAGTGTTTTTACTGAGTCAGTTGGATGTAAAATCTTTTACCAAAGATTATGTTCTCGTCATTTTAATATATGTATTGCAAAAATATTCCTGTTTTGTATTTGGTTTTATGGATGGGTAGTAAATTGAACATCAGCTCAAACAAGTAAACTGAGTACCATTTAAAAAAAATATTTAAAGATCTCAAACAATTAGACTAATTGCCTAAGGTCCCCAACAGGAAGAAACTCACTGGCAAAGTATTTGTGAATGCCTGTAGGTTATCTCATTAATTCTGAGCACATTTTTTATAAACCAAACAGTTCAGTAAAACTCATAATGAACATCTGTGTGGTGAGAGGCAAATTGTTAGAAAATAATATCATACACTTGCACACCTCTGTATTTAAATAATAGAAAATTTTAAATATCTGAAGAATCATCTTTAATAAGTTATTAAAGGTTTCCTTTTGAAGGCAGAACAGTTAAAATACATAACTAGGAGATGAAAACTTCTATCTAATTCATGATTATTTCCTACATCTTTTCTGATACATTTTGAGTGATACATTTTGAATGGCGTGTGCTTTTGAATTAGGTGTTAATTAAATAAAATGTTACAATGAGAATTGCAACATATCGAAGATTCCTTGCATTCCCTAAGGATATTTTATTGCAGTGAAAGTATATGTAATACCTACTCTTCACAAAATTATTGCTTCCTATACTTTGTTAAGTTTTAAATAAACACTTCAAGTCTGACAAGGGGAAGATTACTAAGAATCTTCTTTTCTTTTCTCTTCTCTTCTTTTCTTTTCTTTTCTTTTTTTCTCTTTTCTTTTTGTTTTTACTTTGTTTCTCAGCAGTAGGTCAGGTGCATTATATAGCAAAAGGCACACCATTTTACACCTTTCACAATGTATTAAAAAATGTGCCACATTTTTTGTAGACTGGAAACCAATCACAGTGCAGGCAGCTTCAGTTTTTGTTCTTCCTAATCTAATCATAATCCTTGAGGTGAGTTTGTGTAACAAACTCAACTTTTCTTGATTATAGGATGTAAGAATTATACTTTTCTTCATCCAAAAGCTCAAAATTGATGTTTTTGTGAATTACTATTGAGTCAGTGATCATATAAACAAGTCTATAGCATTGCTACTGCTAAGACAGCCTTTCAGCACTCCTAGCTTGGTGTTACATTTATGGTACTAGCATGCAAGTGTTATTGAAAAAGCAAAATGCTAAAGATGACAAAATAATCTATGAAACATATTATGGAATTAGTTTTCATATGCACCTAAAATTAAAATTTTACTCTGTCAGTCAAGAGAAGATATTTAGCAAACATTAGAACAAAGTAGTCTAATATCTCAAAATTCTTTAAAGAAGAATATTGGTTTGAAATTAAATTTTGAAATCTCACAAAACTGTTTATACTAGAAATATTATTTTACCAAATTCAAAGACAATGTTTTTTTTGCCAATAATTGTTATAACAAAATTACAATGTGAAATCCTAAGATTCATTTAGCTATAACACCAATATAATTCTGGATTATTAGGGATTTAGGATAAGCTTTCTGAACTTTATTCCATATTGTGGGTGTGTGAAGTATTACAGAAAAAAATGATCCATTCTTTTAAAGTACATGAAATCTATGCTAATGCTGTGCCCACTAAGACAAACTTGTAAATAATTTCCGTCATGATTCAGGAATCACTGAGTACAAAGATTTCCCTAGTGTACAAACATTTTCCCAACTTTCCAAATACAGTACATTTCACTCTCAGGTTTGCCATTTCTTCTTATATACATTTCTTTCTTTCTATTTAATTATCATGTGTTGCTTTTAAAATAAGACAAGTGATAATGATGCAGGCAGATGGTAAGTATTAAACTAACTTCTTCTGACATGTTGTTGACACTCTTTCAAATCTATTTCTTTGTTTTATTGATACAGGTTACACACACACACACACACACACACACACACACACACACAGTATGTTCTGAGTCCTGTTTACTTTCCTGAACCTTGTCCAGTTCCTTTATACCTCCTTACCATTTGTATTCACAAACTTCCTGTGTCTTGTTAGAAAAAAAAGAAAAAGAAAAAAGACTATAGGAAAAATAAAATACTAAAATACAGCAAAACAAGGTAAAATGAGATGGAATAATGACAACAACAAACCAAAGTCAAACAAACAAGCAAACAACAGCAGAACACAAGAAAAGAACCAAAGAAGAAACACATAAAACGTATTATAGACATAGAGACACACATTCATATACTCAGGATTCTCACCAACCTCTGCCAAACAATAATTGAAAACTGGTGGTCAAAGTATATGCAAAGTATATGCAAAGGATCAGTAATGTCAAAAATAAAATATCCTGATATAAAATTGTTAGAGTACCGTTCAAGTTGGCATTGAGTTTATTTGTATTGGCAATGTACTTTGGAGCTTAAACTTAAAAGAATGACTTGTTAGCCCAGTGAGACTACCTTGAAAGAAAGTCATTTTTGATTTCCAAACTAGATTCTGGGTTAAGGTTGGGACCTGTTACTACTTTTCTGTTTTCGGGCTCTTTCTGGTATAGATCTGTGCAGGCCCTGTGCTTCTGCCACCAAATAGAGCCTGAAAGCTCATGTGCACATGCTGTACTATGTGCCTGTTATACTATGTTTAGTAGGCCTTGTTCCTTGGTGTCTTCTATGCCCTTTGGCTCAAACACTCTTTCAGCCTCCTCTTCTGTAAGATTGTTTGATCCATGAAACAAGGGATATGATGGAGATGTCCCATTGTGGTAAGCATTCCATGAACTCTTTTCACATTGTCTGGCTGTTTGTCTCTGCATCTGTTCCCAGTAGCTATAGGATAATCCTTCTTTGATGATGGCTGAGCAAGTCCCTCATGAAAGAGTATAGCAGAACATCATTAGAAGTCATTCTATTGCTATGTGCCTTTAGCTAGACAGTAGTATTGGGTTTTCCACTAGGTCCCTGTCTCATCTAGTCTCAGGCTCTTTCCAACCCAATCAAGTTAGGGTATGGGTTCCTTCTCATAGAGTGGGCCTTAGATCAAATCATATCTGGGTTAATTACTCTCAGAAGCCTTGTGCCACAATTACACTAAAATATCTTGTAGGTGAGTAACCATTATGGATGAGAGTTAGAAGCTGAGTTCTGTTTACAGTTCTCCTTGGTAGTGTTCAGAGTACATTCCAGTACCATGAATTCGTCAGTAGAGGTGAAGTCCAGCTAGACTTCTCCATGTTCAGTGAGGTTGTGTAGGTTTTGTCTTTAACAAAAGTAACTTATTGGCACTTTATGATGAGCCAGCAATAGCAAGAGATATTTGAAGGTTTTCATGGGACCTCTTTGGCCAAAAGCCTAATTAAGTGTAACCTTCATTTGGTGACAAGAGATGTCCGTTTGGGGGTCTGCTTCTTTCATTATTTGTCAATCTCTCTCTCTCTCTCTCTCTCTCTCTCTCTCTCTCTCTCTCTCTCTCTCTCACATACACACACACACACACACACACACATATGTATGTATGTATGTATGTATGTATCTATCTATCTATATATATATATATATATATAGCTATATCTATCTATCTATATCTATATCTATATCTATATCTATATCTATATCTATATCTATATC